>NW_022436953.1:21934801-22121300 GCF_009761245.1 Sapajus apella
TGCCAACATCTACTGATTCTTTATTATAACCATTTTTTGATTATGGCATTCTTGCAGGAGTAAGGTAGTATTGCATTGTAGTTTTGATTTGCGTTTCCCTGATTATTAGTGATGTTGAGAATTTTTTCATGTTTGTTGGCCATTATATATCTTCTTTTGAGAATTCTCCCATCATGTCCTCAGCCCACTTTTTGATGGGATTGTTTGTTTTTTCTTACTAATTTGTTTGAGTTTGTTGTAGATTCTGGATATTAGTCCTTTGTCAGATGTATAGCTTTTGAAGATTTGATCCCACTCTGTGTGTTATCTGTTTACTCTGCTGACTGTTCCTTTGCTGTATAAAAACTCTTCAGTTTAATTAGCCCCTATTTTTTTGTTTTTATTGCCTTTGCTTTTGGGTTTTTGGTCATGAAATCCTTCCCCTAAGCCAATGTCTAGAAGGGTTTTTCCAATGTGATCTTCTAGAGTTTTTATAGTTTCAGGTCTTAGTTTTAAGTCCTGAATCCATCTTGAGTTGATTTTTGTATAAGGTGAAAAATGATAATCCAGTTTCATTCTCCTACATGTGACTAGCCAATTATCCCAGCACCATTTATTGAAAAGGGTGTCCTTTCTCCACTTTGTTTTTGTTTGCTTTGTTCAAGATCAGTTGGCCGTAAGTATTCAGGTTTATTTCTGGGTTCTCTATTCTGTTCCATTGTCTATGTGCCTATTTTTATATCAGTACCATGCTGTTTTGGTGACTATGGCCTTATAGTATAGTTTGCAATCAGGTAGTGTGATGCCTCCAGATTTGTTCTTTTTGTTTAGTCTTGCTTTGTCTATGTGGGCTCTTTTTTTGGTTCCATATGAATTTTTGAATTGCTTTTTCTAACTCTATGAAGAATGATGGTGGTATTTTGATGGGGATTGCATTGAATTTATAGTTTGCTTTTGGTAGTATGGTCATTTTTACAATATTGATTGTACCCACCCAGGAGTATGAAATGTGTTCCCATTCGTTTGTGTCGTCTATGATTTCTTTCAGTGGTGTTTTGTAGTTTTCCTTGTAGAGGTCTTTTGACTCCCTTGTTAGGTATATTTCTACATATTTTATTTATTTATTTTTGCAGCTATTGTAAAAGGGGTTGAGTTCTTGATTTGATTCTCCGCTTGGTTGTTGGTGGTGTATAGAAGAACTACTGATTTGTGTACATTAATCTTGTATCCAGAAGCTTTGCTGAATTATTTTATCTGTTTTAGGAGCTTTCTGGAGGACTCCTTAGGCTTTTAAAGGTAAATGATCATATTGTCAACAAACAGGGACAGTTTTACTTTGTCTTTGCCAATTTGGAGGCTCTTTTTTTCTCTTGTTTGATTGCTCTGGCTAGGACTTCCAGTACTGTCTTGAAGAGGAGTGGTGAGATTGGGCATCCTTGTCTTGTTCCCGTTCTCAGAGGGAATGTTTTCCCCATTCAGTATTATGTTGTCTGTGAGTTTGTCATAGATGGCTTTTATTACCTTAAGATATGTCCTTTGTGTGCCAATTGCTGGGGATTTAATCATAAAGGGATGCTGGATTTTGTCAATTGCTTTTTCTGCATCTATTGAGATGATCATGTGATTTTTGTTTTTAATTCTGTTTATGTGGTGTATCACATTTATTGACTTGTGTATGTTAAACCATTCCTGCATCCCTGGTATGAAACTCACTTGATCATGGTGTATTATCTTTTTGATATGTTGTTGGACTCAGCTAGTGTTTTGTTAAGGATTTTAGCATCTATGTTCATCAAGGATATTGATCTGTAATTTTCTTCTCTGGTTGTGTCCTTTCCTGATTTTGGTATTAAGGTGATGCTGGCTTCATAGAATGAATTAGGGAGGGTTCCTTCTTTCTCTGTCTTGGGGAAAGGTGTCAGAAGGCTGGTACCAATTCTTTGAATGTTTGGTAGAATTCTGCTGTGCATCCATCTGGTTCTGGACTTTTTTGTTGGTAATTTTAAAATTATTTCAATCTCACTGCTTGTTATTGGTCTGTTCAATGTATCTAATTCTTCCTAATTTAAGCTAGGAGGGTTGCATTTTTCCGGGAATTTATCCATCTCTTCTAGGTTTTCTAGTTTATGTGTGTAAAGGTGTTCACAGTAGCCTTGAATGACTATGTCTCCTGTTTCATTTTTCAGTGAGGTTATTTGAATTTTCTCACTTCTTTTCTTGGCTTATCTTGCTAATAGTCTATCAATTTTATTTATCTTTTCAAATTACCAGCTTTTTTGGTTTCATTTATCTTTTGTATTACTTATTTTGTTTCACTTTCATTTAGTTCTGCTCTGATCTTGGTTATTTCCTTTCTTCTGCTGGGTTTGGGTTTGGTTTGTTCTTGTTTCTCTAGTTCCTTGAGGTGTGACCTTAGATAGTCTGTGCTCTTTAAGACTTTTTGATGTAGGCATTTAGGGCTATGAATTCTCCTCTTAGCATGCCTTCACTGTATCCCAGAGATTTTGATAGGTTGTGTCATTACTGTCATTCAGTTTGAAGAATTAATTTCCATCTTAATTTAATTTTTGACCCAGTGCTCATTCAGGAGCAGGTTATTTAATTTCCATGTATTTGCATGGTTTTGAAGGTTACTTTTTGAGTTGATTTTCAGTTTTATTCCACTGTAATCTCAAAGAGTGCTTGACATAATTTCAATTTTCTTAAATTTGTTGAAGCTCATTTTATGGCCTATCATATGGTCTATCTTGGAGAATGTTCCATGCATTGTTGAATAGAAAGTATATTCTGTGGTTGCTGGATGAAGTGTTCTGTATATACCTGTTAAGTCCATTTGTTCCAAGGTATAGTTTAAATCCATTGCTTCTCTGTTGACTTTGGCTTGATGACCAGTCTAGTGCTGTCAGTAGAGTATTGAAATCCCCCACTGCTATTGTCTTGCTGTCTATCTCATTTCTTAGGTCTATAGTAATTGTTTTATAAACTTAGGAGTGCCAGTGTTAGGTGCATATATGTTCAGGATTGTGATATTTTTCTGTTGGACAAGGCCTTTTACCATTATGTAATGTCCTCTTTGTGTCTTTTAACTGCTGTTGCTTTGAAGTTTGTTTTGTCTGATATAAGAATAGCTCTCCCTGCTCACTTTTGGTGTCCATTTGCATGAATTGCCTTTTTCCACCCCTTTACTTTAAGTTTATGTGAGTCCTTATATGTTAGGTGAGTCTCCTGAAGGCAGCAGATGGTTGGTGAGTTTTATCCATTCTGAGGTTCTGTGTTTAGGCCATTTACATTTAATGTTAGTATTGAAATGTGAGGTATTGTAGCATTAATGATGCTCTTTATTGCCTGTGTACTTTGGGGTTTTTTGTTTTTGCATTTTAACTTGTATTTTTGTTTTATAGGTCCTGTGTGATTTATGCTTTAAAGAGGTTCTGTTTTGATGTGTTTCCAGGATTTGTTTCAAGATTTGGAGCTCCTTTTAGCAGTTCTTGTACAGGTAGCTTTGTAATGGCAAATTCTCTCAGCATTTGTTTGTCTGAAAACAACTGTATATTTCCTTCATATACAAAACTAAAGTTTCACTGGATACAAAATTCTTGGATGAATAATTATTTTGTTTGAAGAGGCTAAAGATAGGGCCCCAATCCCTTCCAGCTTGTTGGGTTTCTGCTGTGAAATCTGCTGTTAATCTGATAAGTTTTCCTTTATAGGTTACCTAGTGCTTCTGTCTCACAGCTCTTAAGATCCTTTCCTTCATCTTGACTCTCAATAACCTAATGACAGTGTGCCTAGGCAAAGATCTTTTTGTGATGAACTTCCCAGGTGTTCTTTGTGCTTCTTGTATTTGCATGTCTAGGTCTCTAGCAAGACCAGGGAAGTTTTCTTCAATTATTCCCCCAAATATGTTTTCCAAGCTTTTAGAATTGTCTTCTTCCTCAGGAATACCAATTATTCTTAGATTTGGTCATTTAACATCCCAAACTTCATGGAGGCTTCATGCATATTTTCTTATTCTTTTTTCTTTGTCTTTGTTGGATTAGGTTAATTTGAAGACCTTGTCTTTGAGCTCTGAATTTACTTCTTCTACTTGTTCAATTCTTTTGCTGCAACTTTCCGGAGCATTTCACATTTCTAAAAGTGTATCCAAAGTTTCCTTTTTTATTGTTTTTTCTTTAAGTTATCTATTTCCTTGAATATTTCTCCCTTCACTTCTTATTTCATTTTTTTTTATTTTCTTGCATTGGGCTTCACCTTTCTCTGGTCCCTCCCTGATTAGCTTAATAACTAACATCCTGAATTCTTTTTCAGGTAAATCAGGGATGGTTTCTTAGTTTAGATCCATTGCTGGTGAACAAATGTGATTTTTAGGGGGTGTTGACAAGCCTTTTTTGTCATATTACCAGGGTTGGTTTTCTGGTTCCTTCTGGTTCCTTCTCATTTGGGTAGTCTCTGTCAGAGAAAAGATCTAGGGGTGAAGGCTGTTTTTCAGATTTTTTGTCCCATGGGGTGTTCCTTTGCTGTAGTAGTCTCCCCCTTTTCCTGTGGATGTGGCTTCTTGTGAGCTAAACTGCAGTGATTGTTGTCTCTCTTCTGGGTCTGGCCACCTAGTGAGTCCACTGGGCTCCAGGATGGTACTGGGGGTTGTCTGCACAGAATCCTGTGATGTGAACTGTCTTTGGGTCTGTCAGCCACCAGTGCCTGTTCCAGTGGAGGTAGAAGAGAGTGCAATGGACTCCATGAGGGTCCTTAGCTTTGATGGTTTAATGCTCTGTTTGTGTGCTGGTTGGCCTCCTGCCAGGAGGTGGTGCTTTCCAGAAAGCATTAGCTGTAGTAGTATGGAGAGGTACTGGCAGTGGGCAGGGCCCTAGAACTCCCAAGATTATATGCCCTTTGTCTTTCCCTACCAGGATGGATAGAGAAGGACCATTAGGTGAGGGTGGGGCTAGGCATGTCTAAGCTCAGACTCTCCCTGGGCAGGTCTTGCTGTGGCTGCCGTGGGAGATGGGGGTGAGATTCCCAGGTCACTGGAGTTGTGTGCCTGGGAGGATTACGGCTGCCTCTGCTGAGTCATGCAGGTTGTCAGGGAAGTGGGAAAAAGCTGGCAGTCACAGGCCTCACCTAGCTCCCATGCAAACTCCCACCATGCCCCCCACAACAGCCCTGAGTCTGTTTCTAGGCAGACAGCAAGACGGGCTTGAAAACTTGCCCAATGCTTTCTTCCTACCATCTGTGAAAGAAAAGGGCTTTAGGTCTTCCCCTGCCTGTGAAGTCTGAAAGCCAGATTCGAATCCTCCCCCAAGTTCTGGCCGGGAGGCTTCTTGCCCCTTTCAAATTGTTACAAAGTTCAGCTAGAGAATTCCTTCTCCCTGTGGAGTTTTACCCCCTGCTCCTCTGGTCACCCTCCTGATGGATCCCTGTGGTGTCAAGCAGGAACGGTTTGCTTGGGGACCCAACAAGCTTCCAGAACCTTTCTGCTACTTCCTCTACCCCTGTATTTCACTCAGCTCGGCTCTCTAACTTGATTCAGCTCCAGGTAAAGTCGAAACATCTCCTGCCAAGAGACCTTTAGCTTCTCCAGTGGGGAGGGGGGATGTTTGGGAGAGGAGGGTCTCCTTTTCCCACTTCCGCAGTTGGGGCACTGACAGTACTTGGGGTGTCTCCATGGTCCTGCATGAGCAGTCCACTTCCTTCAGAGGGTCTGTGGGTCTTCTCAGGACTGCTGATTTGTTCTTGTCAATCTGGAGCTAAAATTCACAATGCAACCCCCTACATGCTGCTCTGTCTGGAGCTGCAATCTAGTCCTGCCTCCCATTTGCCATGATCCCAAAATCTGTTTGTTTCAATTTCATTTAGTTCTGCTCTGATCTTAGTTATTTCTTTTTTTCTGCTGGTTTTGTGTTTGGTTTTGTTTCTCTAGTTCCCAGAGGTATGACCTTAGATTGTCTATTTGTGCTCTTTCAAACTTTTAGATGTCGGCATCTAATGCTACAAACTTTCCTCTTAGCACTGCTTTTGCTGTATGCCAGAGTTCTGATTGGTTGTGTCACTATTATTGTTCAATGCAAAGAATTTTTAAAATTCCATCTTCATTTCTTTTTTTTTTTTTTTTTTTTTTTTTGCATTTTAGGTTTTGGGGTACATGTGAAGAACATGCAATATTGTAGCATAGGTACACACGTGGCAGTGTGATTTGCTGCCTTCCTCCCCTTCACTGACATCTGGCATTTCTCTCTGTGCTATCTCTCCCCAACTCCCAACCCCCCACTGTTCCTCCCCTATTTCCCCCCAACAGACCCCAGTGTATAATGCTCCCCTCCCTGTGTCCATGTGTTCTCATTGCTCAACACCCACCTGTGAGTGAGAACATGCAGTTTTCAATTTTCTGCTCTTATGTCACTTTGCTGACAATGATGGTTTCCAGGTTCATCCATGTCCCTACAAAGGACACAAACTCATCGTTTTTGATGGCTGCATAATATTCCATGGTGTATATGTGCCACATTTTCCCTGTCCAGTCTATCATCGATGGGCATTTGGGCTGGTTCCAGGTCTTTGCTATTGTAAACTGTGCTGCAATGAACATTCATGTGCATGTGTCCTTATAGTAGAACAATTTATAATTCTTTGGATATACACCCAGTAATGGGATTGCTGGGTCAAATGGAATTTCTATTTCTAGGTCCTTGAGGAATCACCACACTGTCTTCCACAATGGTTGAATTAATTTACACTTCCACCAACAGTATAAAAGTGTTCCAATTTCTCCACGTCCTCTCCAGCATCTGTTGTCTCCAGATTTTTTAATGATCGCCATTCTAACTGGCGTGAGATGGTATCTCAATGTAGTTTTGATTTGCATTTCTCTAATGACCAGTGATGATGAGCATTTTTTCATATGTCTGTTGGCCTCATGTTTGTCTTCTTTTGTAAAGTGTCTCTTCATATCCTTTGAACACTTTTAAATGGGCTTGTTTGTTTTTTTTCTTGTGAATCTGTTTTAGTTCTTTGTAAATTCTGGATATCAGCCCTTTGTCAGATGGGTAAACTGCAAAAATTTTTTCCCATTCTGTTGGTTGCCGATTCACTCTAATGACTGTTTCTTTTGCCATGCAGAAGCTGTGGAGTTTGAATAGGTCCCATTTGTCTATTTTGGCTTTTGTTGCCAATGCTTTTGGTGTTTTGGTCATGAAGTCCTTGCCTATGCCTATGTCCTGAATGGTTTTGCCTAGATTTTCTTCTAGGGTTTTTATGGTGTTAGGTCTTGTGTTTAAGTCTTTAATCCATCTGGAGTTAATTTTAGTGTAAGGTGTCAGAAAGGGGCCCAGTTTCTGCTTTCTGCACATGGCTAGCCGGTTTTCCCAACACCATTTACTAAACAGTGAATCCTGTCCCCATTGCTTGTTTTTGTCAGGTTTGTCAGAGATCGGATGGTTGTAGATATGTTGTGTTGCCTCTGAGACCTCTGTTCTGTTCCATTGGTCTATATCTCTGTTTTGGTACCAGCACCATGCTGTTTTAATTACTGTAGCCTTGTAGTATAGTTTGAAGTCCGGTAGTGTGATGCTTCCCACTTTGTTCTTTTTGCTTAGAATTGACCTGGCTATGTGGGCTCTCTTTTGGTTCCATATGAAGTTTAAGGTGGTTTTTTCCAGTTCTGTGAAGGTCTTTGGTAGCTTGATGGGGATAGCATTGAATCTATAAATTACTTTGGGCAGTATGGCCATTTTCACGATATTGATTCTTCCTAACCATGAACATGGAATGTTTCTCCATCTGTTTGTGTCCTCTCCTGTTTCGTTGAGCAGTGGCTTGTAGTTCTCCTTGAAGAGGTCCTTTACGTTCCTTGTTAGTTGTATTCCTAGGTATTTTATTCTCTTTGTAGCAATTTTGAATGGCAATTCGTTCTTCATTTGGCTCTCTTTAAGTCTGTTATTGGTGTAGAGGAATGCTTGTGATTTTTGAACATTGATTTTGTATCCTGAGGCTTTGCTGAAGTTGCTTATCAGTTTCAGGAGATTTGGGGCTGAGATGATGGGTCTTCTAGATGTACAATCATGTCATCTGCAAATAGAGACAATTTGACTTCCTCCTTTCCTATTTGAATACGCTTTATTTCTTTTTCTTGCCTGATTGCTCTGGCTAGAACTTCCAGTACTATATTGAATAGGAGTGGTGAGAGAGGGCATCCTTGTCTAGTGCCAGATTTCAAAGGGAATGCTTCCAGTTTTTGTCCATTCAGTATGATGTTGGCTGTTGGTTTGTCATAAATAGCTTTTATTATTTTGAGATACATTCCATCAATACCTAGTTTATTGAGAGTTTTTAGCATAAAGCGCTGTTGAATTTTGTCAAAGGCCTTCCCTGCATCAATTGAGATAATCATGTGGTTTTTGTCTTTGGTTCTGTTTATGTGGTGAATTACGTTTATAGACTTGCATACGTTGAACCAGCCTTGCATCCCTGGGATGAGTCCTACTTGATCATGGTGGATAAGCTTTTTGATGTGCTGTTGCAATCGTCTTGCCAGTATTTTATTGAAGATTTTTGCATCTATGTTCATCATGGATATTGGCCTGAAGTTTTGTTTTCTTGTTGAGTCTCTGCCAGGTTTTGGTATCAGGATGATGTTGGTCTCATAAGATGATTTGGGAAGGATTCCCTCTTTTTGGATTATTTGGAATAGTTTCAGAAGGAATGGCACCAGCTCCTCCTTGTATATCTGGTAGAATTCAGCTGTGAACCCATCTGGACCTGGGCTTTTTTAGAGTGGTGAGCTCTTAATTGCTGCCTCAACTTCAGACCTTGTTATTGGTCTATTCAGAGTTTCACTTCTTCCTGGTTTAGGCTTGGGAGGAGGCAAGTGTCCACGAATTTATCCATTTCTTCCAGATTTACTAGTTTATGTGCATAGAGTTGTTTGTAATAATCTCTGATGATGGTTTGAATTTCAGTGGAATCTGTGGTAATATCTCCTTTATCGTTTTTTATTGCATCTATTTGATTATTCTCTCTTTTCTTTTTTATTAATCTGGCTAGTGGTCTGTCTATTTTGTTGATGTTTTTGAAAAACCAGCTCCTGGATTTATTGATTTTTTGAAGAGTTTTTTTGTGTCTCTATCTCCTTCAGTTCTGCTCTGATCTTAGTTATTTCTTGTCTTCTGCTAGGTTTTGAGGTTTTTTTTTTTTTTATCTTGCTCCTCTAGCTCTTTCAATTTTGATGATAGGGTGTCAATTTTAGATCTCTCCTTGCTTCTCATGTGGGTACTTATTGCTATATATTTTCCTCTAGAGACTGCTTTAAATGTGTCCCAAGATTCTGGTATGTTGTGTCTTTGTTCTCATTGGTTTCAAAGAACATCTTTATTTCTGCCTTCATTTCATTGTTTATCCAGTCAACATGCAAGAGCAAGTTGTTCTGTTTCCATGAAGCTGTGCGGTTCTGAGTTAGTTTCTGAATTCTGAGTTCTAACTGGATTGCACTGTGTCCTGAGAGACTGTTTGTTATGATTTCTATTCTTTTGTATTTGCTGAGGAGTGATTTACTTCCAATTATGTGGTCAATTTTAGAGTAAGTGTGATGTGCTGAGAAGAATGTATATTCTGTGGATTTGGGGTGGAGAGTTCTGTAAATGTCTCTCCTAAAAATTAGGTTTGCTTGGCCTACGTCTGAGTTCAAGTCCTGGATATCCTTGTTAATTTTCTGTCTGGTTGATCTGTCTATTATTGACAATGGGGTGTTAAAGTCTCCCACTATTATTGTGTGGGAGTCTAAGTCTCTTTGTAAGTCATTAAGAACTTGCCTTATGTATCTGGGTGCTCCTGTATTGGGTGCGTATATATTTAGGATCGATAGCTCTCGTTGCATTGATCCTTTTACCATTATGTAATGTCCTTCTTTGTCTCTTTTGATCTTTGTTGCTTTAAAGTCTATTTTATCAGAGATGAGAACTGCAACTCCTTTTTTTTTTTGCTCTCCATTTGCTTGGTAAATCTTCCTCCATCCCTTTATTTTGAGCTTTTGTGTGTCCTTGCATGTGAGATGGGTTTCCTGGATACAGCACACTGATGGGTTTTGGCTTTTTATCCAATTTGCCAGTCTGCGTCTTTTGATTGGGGCATTTAGTCCATTTACATTTAGGGTTAATATTGTTATGTGTGAATTTGATACTGCCATTTTGATGCTAGCTGGCTGTTTTGCCCATTAATTGATGCAGATTCTTCATTGTGTTGATGCTCTTTACCATTTGGTATGTTTTTGGAGTGGCTGGTACTGTTTGTTCCTTTCTATGTATAGAGCCTCTTTCAGGAGCTCTTGTAAAGCAGGCCTGGTGGTGATGAAATCTCTGAATACTTGCTTGCTCACAAAGGATTTTATTTTTCCTTCACTTATGAAGCTTAGTTTGGCTAGATATGAAATTCTGGGTTGAAAGTTCTTTTCTTTAAGGATGTTGAATATTAGCCCCCACTTTCTTCTGGCTTGTAGGGTTTCTGCTGAGAGATCTGCTGTGAGTCTGATGGGCTTCCCTTTGTGAGTAACTTGACCTTTCTCTCTGGCTTCCCTTAGCACTAGCATTTTCTCCTTCATTTCAACCCTGGTGAATCTGATGATTATGTGTGTTGGCATTGCTCTTCTTGAGGAATATCCTTGTGGTGTTCTCTGTATTTCCTGGACTTGATTATTGGCCTGCATTGCTAGGTTGGGGAAGTTTTCCTGGATAATATCCTGAAGAGTATTTTTTTTTCCAGCTTGGATTCATTCTCTTCGTCACATTCAGGTACACCTATCCAATGTAGATTAGGTCTTTTCACATAGTTCCATATTTCTTGGAGACTTTTTTCATTCCTTTTTACCCTTTTTTCTCTAATCTTGCCTTCTCGTTTTATTTCATTGAGTTGATCTTCAACCTCTGATATCCTTTCTTCTGCTTGGTCAATTCGGCTGTTGAAACTTGTACATGCTTCGCGAAGTTCTCATGTTGTGTTTTTCAGCTCCATCAATTCACTTATATTCCTCTCTAAGTTGTCCATTCTCGTTAGCATTTCATCAAATCTTTTTTCAACATTCTTAGTTTCTTTGCATTGGGTTAGAACATGTTCTTTTAGCTCACAGAAGTTTCTTATTACCCACCTTCTGAAGCCTGATTCTGTCATTTCATCACACTCATTCTCCATCCAGCCTTGTTCCCTTGCTGGTGAGGAGTTGTGATCCCTTGTAGGAGGAGAGGTGTCCTGGTTTTGGGTGTTTTCATCCTTTTTGCGCTGGTTTCTTCCCATCTTTATGGATTTATCCACCTGTCGTCTTTGTAGTTGCTGACTTTCAGATTGGGTCTCTGAGTGGACATCCAGTTTGTTGATGATGAAGTTATTTCTGTTCCTTAGTTTTCCTTCTACCAGTCTGGCCCCTCTGCTGTAGGACTGCTGAGGTCCACTCCAGGCCCTGCTTGCCTGGGGATCACCAGCAGCTGCAGAACTGTAAAGGTTGCTACCAGTTTCTTCTTCTGCTATCTTTGTCCCAGAAGGATACCCACCAAATGTCAGTCTGATCTCTCCTTTATGAGGTGACTCTGAATATACGGGGGTCAGGGAGCTGCTTGAGGAGACAGTCTGTCCTTAATAAGAGCTCATTCAGAGCTGCTGGGCAGGTACGTTGAGGTCTGCTGCAGCAGAACTCATAAACCCCTTTTTTGTGCTCTGTCCCAGGCAGTTAGGGTTTTATTTATGAGTTTCTGTTGTGCTGCTGCCTTTTTTTCCCTCCCTGTGCAGCAAGGAGGCAGCCTAGTCACTGTCTGCCTGCAGAGACTTTGCTGAACTGCTATGGGCTCCGCCCAGCTGCCATGTGAACTTCCCTGCAGTCCTGTTTATATGGATGTAGTTATAACTGCCTTGGCAATGGTGGCCCACCTCTGTAATGGCAGACTCTCTCTGTAATGGCAGGTTGCCTCAGCAACGGCAGGCTGCCTCAGCAATGGTGGACTACCTCCATAGTGGTGGAGTGCCTCGGTAATGGTGAACGTCCCTCCCCCACAGAGCTGGACCATCCCGGGTTCAGCTGTGCTTGCTGTGAAACTCTCAACCTAGAGCGTTTCCAATTGCTGTTTTTATTTGTGGGGGTGGGACCAGCTGAGCCTGATCACCTGGCTCCCTGCCTCAGAGCATTTTTTTTTCAGTTGAGCGGTCGACTCTCTCCCAGGTGTTCCAGTTGCCTGTTGAAAAGGTGCCAGGATCTGTGTGATTTCCCGTGCAGTGACTCACTGCACCAGCTGAAACAGCGGCGCTGAGATTCGTGGTGCTTTTTTTGCCCAGGAATCCCCTGGCCTGGCTCCCTGTTTTAGTCCCCTTTTTAATCAGATGAATGGGTGACTCTGCCTTCCCGGGGCTACAATCGCCAGCTAAAAGGGCACCCGAACCAGTGTATTTTGTACAGAGAACCGCCATGCCAGGGCACTGGCAAAGCAGCTGTGCCAGCCTAAACAGTTGTGCTGGCTGGCAACCCATGGGGCTCCTCCACCTGGGAATTTCCTGGTCTATGGGCAATAAAAATCCACCTGGAAATGTGATGTCCACTCACCCTCTGTGCTTTCACTGGGAGCCGCAATCCTGAGCTGTTCCTAATTGGCCATCTTGGATCTTCTCCTAAACTTCCATTTTCATTTCATTGTTGATACAGTGATCATTCAGGAGCAGGTTATTTAATATCCATGTATTTGCATGGTTTTGAGGGTTCCTTCTGGAATTGACTCCCAATTCCCCTGTGTTGTGAGAGAGCACTTGATATAATTCCAATTTTCTTAAATTTGTTGAGACTTGTTTTGTGGCCTATCATATATATGGTCTATCTTGGAGAATATTCCATGTGCTGAAGAAACGTATGTATATACTGCAGTTGTTGGGTAGAATGTTCTGTAAATATGTGTTAATTCCAATTGTTTTACGGTATTGTTCAAGTCCATTTTTTCTTTGTTGACTTTGTCTTAATGACCTGGCTAGTGCTATCAGTGGGGTATCGAAGTCCCCCACTATTATTGTGTTGCTGATTATCTTATTTCTTAGGTCTAGAAGTAGTTGTTTTAAAAATGTTGGGAGCTCCTATGTTAGGTGCATATATGCTTAGGACTGATATTTTCCTGATGGACTAGTCCTTTTGTCATTATGTCCCTCTTTGTCTTTTTTAACTGCCATTGCTTTAAAGTTTGTTTTGTCAGACATAAGAATAGCTACTCCCACTTGCTTTTGTGTCCATTTGCATGGAATATATTTTTCCACCCCTTTACCTTAAGTTTATGTGAGTTCTTATGTATCAGGTGAGTCTCTTGAAGACAGCAGATACTTAGTGAATGCTCATCCATTCTGCCATTCTGTATCTTTTAAGTGGATCATTTAGGCCATTTACATTCAATGTTAGTATTGAGATGTGAGGTACTATTCTATTCATCATGCTATTTGTTGCCTGAATACTTTGGGTTTTTTTTTTTTTTTTTTTTTTTCATTGTGTTATTGTTTTATGGGCCCTGTAAGATTTATGCTTTAAAGAGATTCTATTTTGGTGTATTTTCAGGATTTGTTTCCAGATTTAGAGCCCCTTTTAGCAGTTCTGGTAGTGCTGGGTTGGTAGTGGCAAATTCTGTCTTCATTTGTTTATCACAAAAAGAGTGTATCTTTTCTTTACAAAGCTTAGTTTCACTGGATACAATATTCTTGGATGATGATTATTTTATTGAGGAGGCTAAAGATAGGACCCTGATCCTTTCTAGCTTGTAGGGATTTTGATGTTAAGTCTGCTGTAATCTGATAGGTTTTCCTTTATAAATTAACCGATGCTTTTGCCTTACAGCTCTTAAGATTATTTTCTTGTCTTGACTAGATAATTTGATGACTATGTGCCTAGGTGATGATCTTTTTGCAATTAATTTCTCAAGCATACTTTAAGCTTCTTGTATTTGGATGTCTAGATCTCTAGCAAGGCCAGAGAAGTTTTCCTCAATTATTCCCTCAAATATGATTTCCAAACTTTTATATTTATCTTATTCCTCAGGAACACCACTTATTCTTATGCTTGACTGTTTAACATAATCCCAAATTTCTTGAAGGCTTTGCTTATTTTTTAAATTATTATTATTCTTTTATCTCTTTTCTGATTGGGTTAATTCAAAAGTCTTGTCTTTGAGCTCTGAAGTTCTTTCTTCTACTTGTTTGATTCTATTGCTGAGGCTTTCCAGTGCATTTTGCTTTACTTTAAGTGGTGTCCTTCATTTCCAGAAGTAGTGGTTGTTTATTTATGCTATTGATTTCGCTGGAGATTTTTCCATTCATATCCTGTATCATTTCTTTATTTAAGTTGGACTTCACCATTCTCTGGTGCCTCCTTGATTAGCTTAATACTCGACCTTCTGAATTCTTTTTTTGGCAATTCAGAGATTTCTTCTCCATTGCTGGTGAACTAGCGTCATCTTTTGGGGGTGTTAAAGAACATTGTTTTGTCATATTACCAGAATTGTTTTTCTGGTTCCTTCTCATTTGGGTAAGAATATGTCAGAGGGAAGATCTGGAACTCCAGGGCTGCTGTTCAGATTCTTTTGTCCCACAGGGTGCTCGCTTGATGTGGTGTTCTCCCCCTTCCCCTAGGGATGGGGCTTTCTAAGAGCCAAACTGCAGTGATTATTTCTCTTCTGGATCTAGCCACCCAAGCAGAGCTACTCGGCTCTGGGCCGGTACTGGGGAGTGTCTGCAAAAAGTTCTGTGATGTGAATGTCTTTAGGTCTCTCAGCCATGGATACCAACACTTGCTCCAGTGGCAGTAGCCAGGAAGTGAAGTAGACTCTGTGAAGGTCCTTGGCCTTATTTTTGTTTAATGTGCTGGTTTTATGTTGGTTGGCCTTCAGCCAGGAGGTGGTACTTTCAAGAGGTCATCAGCTGTAGTTTATGGAGAGGGTACAAGATTGCCCTAGGGTCACCTTTGGATAAGCATTCCGAACTCCCAAGAGTTTATGTCCTTTATCTTCAGCTACCAGGACAGTTAGATAAAGAACTCAGGTCAGGGCAGGGTTAGGTGTGTCTGAACTCAGACCCTCCTTGAGCAGGGCTTGCTGTGACCGCTGTGGGGGATGGGGTGTGTTTGCTAGGCCAATGGAGGTATGTTCCCAGGGTGATTATCCCTCTTTCTGCTCCTCACACTGGTTGCCAGGGAAGTGGGGCAAAGCCAGCAGCCACAGGCCTCATCCAGCGCAGCCCACAGCCCAAAAGGCTGGTCTCACTCCCATTGTGTCCTCCACCAGCACTGAATTTATTTCCAGGCAGCCAATGAGCAGGGCTGAGAACTTGCCCCCGGCCACAAGCCTCTCAGCTGAGAAAGCAAGCAGACTCACAGTTGCTTGGCCGTCCTATGGAGCTTGCAGGGGAAATCCACCTGTTTCAAAAGGTCTGTGGATTCTCTCGGCTTTCCTGGTACGTTCCTGAGGTAGTTCTTGGAGCAACAGTTCATGATGTGAGTTTCCACACGCTGCTCTGTCTTTCTGAATGGGAGCAGCAAGTGAATCCTGCGTCCTATCTGCCATTTCCCGCTCCGACCTTACTCCAACCTGAAAGTTTAATAGTGCATTCTGTTGGTGGGGCTTTGAGTAGACAGGGCCCTCTGGTACCTGGCAGTGTGAGTTTAAATGGATTCCTGCTTCTAAGGAGGGCAATTTGGCAACACAAGCCAAATCCATATGTTGTTTTACTCTAAGATTCCACTTTTGAGAATTAATCCTAGAGATAAACTGGCTCGTGTTACAAATGGCATATGCACAGAATTTTCAGGACACCTACATCTTCCAAAGATTAGAAACCGCTGAAATGGTCATTAATGGGGCACTAGCCAAATACATTAGTGCAATGAACTACTATGCAGCTGAGAAAAAGAATGAGAGCCTGCTCTCTGCACTGCAGGGAAGAATTGTCCAAGCAGAGTGAAGGACAGCGTATAGAGTGGGATAAATTAGGATTTACATTTGTATTTGCACATTGCATTTACGTAAGTATAATCTGGAAGGATGCAAGAAGCTATTTAATGTGATTGGTTGCCTGTGGGCAAAAGAAAGGTAAGATTCTGGGCAGATGAGAGACAGAGGTAGGATGAGAATTTTCCCTATATACTTTTTTATACTTTTAAAATTTGAAACTATGTGAATGATTTCTATAAAAAGATGAAATGAAAACTAATGTAACAAATCACCCTGGAGATGTGGTGTCCAACTACCCACAGATTTGCAGGAAGGGGTCTCATCTTCTGACATCTGATAAGATCTCTCTTACCCTTTGATTGCTGAGCAGTAGAAACTGATTTCTATTGATCAATTTCCTCCACTTTCTCCTATGTCAAGGCTCCACATACTTCTCAACAGACCTCTAACTCTTGCTGGTTCAGATAGTAACTCAAACCCCCGAACATCTCTACCTTGAGTTCCAGAGAATCGTTCTAGACAAGGAATCAGGAAGCCTGATTCTCTCACTGGGCTGCTATGTGATCCCAGGCTAGTCACTTTTCTGTTCTGAGGTTCAGCTTCTCCATTTGTATGTGAAAAGACCTCACTTTGAGATCCTGTTCTCTGGACTACAGGTCTCTTGGAAAAGAGATGGAGAAATGGAAATGACCAGATGCTGCCTGTGCTCATCTGTCCCAAGCGTGGGATGGGGGCTCATCAAGTCAAAACGTAATTTTAATTAAATACTTCCATGTGCCTGGTGGCCACTGGCTTCATGATTGTTTCTGTTCTGAACAGCAGCTAAGAATCCTTCAGGGGAGGGGGAGGGGCAAGAGGAGCCTGAGTTTGCTGGAAAAGCCTCCTCTGGGGACGCCTGTCTCCTGGCACAGCAGCAAGGGTGTTATGCATCTCCATTTGAGCTCGGCAAGAGGGAGCAGATTCTGGGGCCCTGGGGGGAAGATGGAAGCGTTAGATTAGGCCCCTGTTACTCCTAGGTAGCCCCACTAGCAAGAGCTGGAATCGTGACAGGGACACCAGGCATGGCTGAGAAGCCCCATGCCCTCTTCTCTGCAGGAGCCAGACCCACCTTGCTGGTTTTCCTGACTCTGGCAGCCTTGCTCAGAGGGCAGCTGCAGGTCAGCGCTGAGCTCTTCCCTTGCAATTTCACCTGCCTGGGACTGACCGGAGGTTCTGGAAGATCATGCATTCATTCCTTGTGTTCCACAAGCTGAAGTGGGGGCATTCACCTCTCTGCCAGTGCTATCAGTCTCCTTCGGGACTGGCACCAGAAAGAGGGGGTGTGGGACTGATGCTGGAGCCTGGATCTCCACCTGGAAGCTTTAGAGACCCCCACTGGTTGCAAGGATGGCACCTGGCACAAAATAGACTCTGAAGAAATAATTGTGGCATGAACAACTAACTCAATGGCTGTGAGCTCTGGAGTGGGAGCACATGGGTTGGCATCTATACTTGCTGGCTGTGTGACATTGGACCAGGGCCTAACCTTCCTGAGCCTCGCAGAGCCACTGGGAGGGTGAAATGAGATCATGCCTGCAAAGAGAGAGCTTTATAACATGCTCAAGAGAGGGTGGCTGCTGTCATGAAGATGAGGAGAAGGAAGATTCCACTTGACTCGGGAAGACTGGTTCCCACCGACTGCTTTGGCATTGGTCTCCCTCATTGTCCATACTAGGTCAGCAGTGTGTCTGTGGAGAGAGCTCGGGAAAGCCGGTGATGTGGGCTACCCACAGTTCCTCCAACCGAGCGTGCATCCAACTTGGTGTATTCCCAACCATACAGGCAAACTATGGCTTTTCGGGATGATCAATTTGAATTTCTCTAATACTGATGGAGGCTGAGCACCTTTTCACATTTTTAGGAGACATGTTGGCTGCATTTGTCCTGCCTTCTACCTGATAATGAATCAAAGCTCTCTGTTTTATTCTTCTAATTTGGAAAAAACTTAATACAGAAAAGTAGAATCATTGGATCAAGGTTCTAGAGCTGTGCTCATAGAAATTGATGTGGAAATGGGAATGTTCTAGAGCTGTACTGTCCTGTATGGTAGCCACAGGCCACACATGGCTATTATCCTGAAATGCAGTTAATGCAACTGAGGAACTGAATTTTAATTAATTTTCCCGAGTCGTCAACAGCTGTATGTGGCTCCTGTATTTTCATAGCACAGCTCTAGAGGCAAAGCTGACAGCTGAAGGGCCCCACACTCCAGGAGACTCTGAACCATTTGTCAAAGAAGAATGAGAGAAAGGCTGTCAAGCCCAACAGCACTCTTGCTCAAGAGCAGGTTGTGTGGAAGGTAGCACATGGGGCACTCACCCAGAAAGGCCCCGAGCCCTGTCCAAAGTCTCCTGACTCCCAGCCAGGGCCCTCCTCCACTCCAGGCCCTCACCCGCTTAGCAGGTCACTTCCTGGGCAGTGGTCCGTAGGCAATCCTCATGTTGTCCTCAAATGACTGAGAGTCACTGCTGCTGGCATTCAAGGTCCCTGGTGATGAGCCCTGCCCTCCTGTTCAGTCCACTGCCCTGGAACTTAGGGCCCTGGTTGCCCACTCATACCCCAGCTCTGCCTTACTTCTTGCTCAGGGTCTGGCCTCATACAAGGGGCCAGCGGAGCCCTGTAAATGACACCCCTCCTCATGCCACACCCTGTTCTCACAGACTGTAAAATATCAGGGCAAGCCCCTGATCCCACCAAGCTGAAGCTCCTTCCCCTGATGATGAATGGGGCCAGGCCTGGTTACCAGAGTAAACCATTCAAAATCCGCTTATTTGAGGAAATCAAGAATCTCGTTTATGTCCATTAATCTGAGATCTGATTGCAGAGGGTTCTAGGGCCTCCATTCCAAAGCCGCCTATCACATGGCCAGCTAGCTAGCTAATCTCTCCACCCTGATGGGGCCAGCAGATGGCAGGTTCCCCAGGACTAATCGGCCACTGAGATGTGACCTCTCTGTCTGAGCTGTGGCAGAGAGAGGAGGGAGCCCTGGACAGGATCCCTGTGTTGGAGACTGAGAGCACTCACAGGGAAAGGCAGCATGAATTCCAAAAAAAACCGAAGAGATCTGTGTCCCTGACCTCTGGACCTATATCGAGGGCTCCATTCCTCCAAGCTGCCCCGAGGACTCTATGTGAACCTCCAGGAGGACGGGAACCACTGTGTCCCAGCAGCTCCCACCCCAGGTCCCATGCCATCATGGGAGCTCAGGGAATAGTGGCAGAATTAAATAGAAGGGCCTACTAAATTTGAATTTTAATTTTAGCCCTAAGATGAGAAAAGTTGAAAGATGACTTTAGAATTATCCTCAATTAAACAACTATCAACCTAAATAAAAGAGAGAGGCCCTCCAAAAGAAAATGGTTATTTGGGAATAGAACACGGCAATGGGAACACACATGCCATAGTCAACAGTGTGTGTATTCAGAAAGGCAAAGGAAGACAAAGGCTTTTTAAAGATAAAATGAGAAGGATTATATAGTTGTTTTTGAAATAATTATCTTTGGCTACTAAGATCATCAAGGACACCACCAGTCTGAGGCTGGACAGGCAGTTGCTGGGCAGATGTCCTTGCAGAAGCTATTTGTGCTGTGAGGTTGCAATGGCCTTTGTGCAAGGTTGTGGGTCTGCAGGCTTTTGTGATACCTTTTGTATCCAAGACATCCAAGTGTGGGAACCCTCTCTTCATGAATTTCCCTGGCTCTACTTGTCAGTGTTTCTGTTTTTAACACAAGAGATTCCATTTTGATTGACAACTTTCACACAATATAGAAATTAGAACCTGAGACCTAATGTAGCCCACCTGTCCCCACGTGTCGTGGGCCCGCAATGCACAGCCAAGTCACCTGGAGTGTGAGGCTGAAACGCAGGTTTCTGGGCCCTGCTCCAGACCTGCAGACTGAGAATCTCAGGTGGGTAGGGGTGGGGAGGGCAAAAGCTGCTTTACTGACTAGCTCCCTTAGTGACAGTTAAGCACGCTCATGTTCAGGGATGCCCTCTTCTTGCCAATGAGAAAACAGAAAGGCAGTCTTTTGGCCAAGGGCCCCCAGCCAGGGAACGTCAGGACCCAGGGACACAGCTCTAGGAAATGCTGCTGTTGCTGTTGAGGCCAGACCTGGATTTGTGGGAAGCAGCTGACACGAGGCTCTGGACCTCTGCAGCAAGACGGAGCTCAGCTGCCCGTCAAGGAACCTGGGCTTCTGGCAGGCATCTCTCTTAGCCAGCACAATGGATGGACACCACGTGGTGGGGTCTCAGCCCAGTGGGGTCTTCAGGAGGAAACAAGCCTCCTGGGCTGGAGTCTGGTTTCAGGTGGGGCTGTGACTGGGGTCTGCCCATCTTGGTTCTGCCGCCTACTGGCTATGTAACCCCGGGTACCTCTCTGAGCCTCAGCTTCTTGTCTGAAAACAGAATAATCAGGGTGCCTACTTCTTGGGGTAGCTGTGGGGTGATGCAGGGGATGGTACAGGCTGTTCAGTGTTTGCCTCCCAGGTCTCTCTTGACTCCTTGGGGCTAAATTTATGTTCTCTATCATCAGTCTGTTTCTGAGCAGATGAGGAAGAGGAGGGTGGAACTCTAGTTCCAACTCTGTTCCCTGACCTAAGCATCCCAACCCCTCCCAGGTTAGGGACAGGGCCCTTCCATCATGTAGTTCCCAGTTCCCACCGGACTCTTTGCTTAGGAAGAGGCTGGCTGTCCCCATCGTGGTTAGGTGCTGACTATTCTCGGCTTTATCTGCCACATCTTTAACTGCCCATCAGAGCCCATTAGATCAGAATGGGACTCCTAGGGTTGCTGCAGAGCAACAGCATTTCAGCTCATCAGAGGAAGCTGCCAAATGGGGCAGTCTGAGCAGCATTTGCGGGTAAATGTTTGCTTCCTGTTAACAGGCTAGAATGCAGAGGTGGCTGAGAATTTCATTCTGACTGTGCCACTCCCTGGGGTCTGCAGTGTGGCCTGGGAGAAAAAGGCACAGCTTGGGGTCAAACCCTAGTTGGACCCAGCTCTGTCCCCTGGTACCTGAGGGACTTCAGATAAATTATTGGATTTCTCTGAACCCCACTTTTCCCATCTGTAAAACAGGATTGCAAATGTTAGTAGTCCTGCCATGGGACTGTTTTGGTCATTAAATGCCAATTTGTATATAAAGTGCTTGGAGCAAGCCCGACGACAGAAATGCTGGGTAATTGAAAGCTACTGTTTTTACACAAGGACTTCCTTTCAGGAACCGCAGCCTTGGACGGAGGCCTGGGTGCAGATTTAATCAGATGCAGGCACTCCGGATTACCATGGAGATCATCTAATCTAATATGTGGAGGCTGCTCAGTGACTGTTTATTGAGTTTAAAAAAACCCCACAAATCTAATTTTGTCCCAAAGAAGAGAAAGTTAAAAGGGAACTTGAACAGGCTTTGGCTAGACAGTATGATAATTGCTGCTGTTTTTTTCAATACCTACTAAGTGATAACTGCTTTCCTTTAAGGAGAAAAGTCATCTAAATAATCGTAGCGACTATCATTTTCCATAATGTTAGTGCTAACCCATTTCTAGTAGAGGGCATCCCCAGCTTATGGGTGGGGGATGGAGACTTCTGCAGGCAGAGGCAGAGTTTTAGAGGCCAGTGCTCCTAACTGGCACCCACACTGAACCCTAGGAAGATGATGTGATAGCTTCCAGCTCTCACTCCTCCTTGTCTCACTCGGAAGGCTGCCACCTCTGTCGCCTTCCTCTAAGAAGGCAAACCACATGGTGCTGCCCCAACAGCTGCAGGCTAGGCCCAGGCTGGCAGAGCAGCAGCGTCAGAGGGAATGGCCCTGAGGACAATAGGGAGACTGGCCTAGCCAGTACCACCAGTGTACCTGATGCCCCCCTGGAGCCAGACAGCCCCGGTGGGACACAGCAACAAACCTGGCAGGGAGAGTGGAGGGAGAAGCAGCACCGCCCCCAAGGACGTGAGAAATAAGATGCCAGGCACAAAGCAGCGGGGGCCCATTTAGAGAACAAAAACAGGCCTGGGATTCCGTGTCCTGCTCAGGACCCAGTGAGGCCACAGTGGGAGGGGAGGGTTCCTTCCAGCAGATACTGTGACCAGTAAACCAAGGGCCACCCACGCCGCTGATCACTCTAGCCATTAGAACCTGCTGTGTGTGGGCAAGGGTCCCCAAACAGAGCCCATTACCTGCCCACCCCCTCCCAGAAGGACACCAGTCCTCTCACAGGCTGAGGGCCAGGGCCAAGGCTGCCAGGATGGCCCTGTCAGCTCCTACTGTGGTGGTGGCAGAAATCCACCTGCTGTAGCCTGGAGATGGAAAATGCATTTTTCACCCCATCAGGCATCAGGACGAAAGCAATTTACAAATGGTCGTCCAGGGGAGAGATGTTGCCAGCGGTGCTTTGCAGTCCATTAAAAGGTTTGGACCAGGGCTTTGAGAGATGTGCCAGCAAGAGGCATTCATTCACCCGGGCCTGGTCATGCAGCTCGCTTTGGAGCTGGGCAAGGACCCCTGCAATGCCAGTCAGTGTAAGAGGACACCTGGGTTTCCGTGCTGGTGGGCCACCAGTGATCAAAAGCTCTGCATTAGTTAGGGTTCTCTAGGGGGGCAGGACTAATAGAAGAGATGTATGTATGTAGGGGAGTTTATTAAGGAGTATTGCCTGACACCATCATAAGGTGAAATCCCACAACAGGCCGCCTGCAAGCTTAGGAGCCAGGAAGCCAGTCCAAGTCCCAAAACCTCACAAGTAGGGAAGCCAACAATGCAGCCTTCAGTCTGTGGCTGAAGGCTTGAGAGCTCCTGGCAAACCACTGGTGTAAATCCAAGAGTCCAAAAGCTGAAGAACTTGGAGCCCGATGTTCCAGAGCAGGAAGCTTCCAGCACGGGAGAAAGATGAAGGCTGGAAGACTCAGCCAAGTCTAGTCCTTCCATGTTCTTCTGTCTACTTTTATTCTAGCCTCACTGATAGCTGATTAGATGGTTCCCACCCAGACTGAGAGTGGATCTGCCCCTCCCAGTCCACTGACTCAAATGTGAATCTCCTTTGGCAACACCCCCACAGACACATCCAGGAGCAATACTTTGCCTCCTTCGATCCAATCAAGTTGACATTCAATATTAACCATCACAGGGACTGTGTCCCTGGGCACTCCACCCCAGGAACTCTAGATTGGGGATCAGCCTAGTCTCCCGCTTTTTTTGCAGAGAGAAAATGCAGAGGGAAGAAAGGAGCAAGCCACCATCTCTTAAATGTATTCATTTGTTTTACCACTTTGTTTTAGAAATGCTCAAAGCAGGTAACAAAGACCTCACTTACGGGGAAGGGACACATGGAAAGCAAGAACACCCAGATGATCCTCTGGGGGTCTTAGGGCACGTGGGCAGCAAGTAGCAAACACTAACCCTCACCCCTTACAGTGAAAAGGAAAGCCACTGAGGTGCTGCAGCCTTTTGGGGGCCAAGGATCAGACAGCCCCAGCACTGGCTCCAGGTGTCTCTGCTCTTGGGAAGGGCTGGTTCCTGCCTTTTGCAGATTTTAAACTGTCCCATACATAATCCAGCTCCAGGACAGGGGCCTGATTGGCTCAGGTTACATTCCCATCTGCTGGCTGAGGAAGGCAGGACTCCTTCACCAGCAGTCTCCAACACCCTCCCCCCACCACATACCCACAGGACTATGTTGAACGTAGAGAAGCAGTTCCCCCAAGAAAGGGCAGGTCTTTCCTGAAATGTTCTTGCGATAATGAGAGATCTGATGGTTTTAAAAATGGGTTTCCCTGCACAAACTTTATCTTCGCCTGTTGCCATCCATTTAAGATGTTGACTTCTTCCTCCTTACCTTCTACCATGATTGTGAGGCTTCCCCAGCCACGTGGAACTTTAAGTCCAATTAAACCTCTTTCTTTTGTAAATTCCCCAGTCTCGGGCAGCAGTATGAAAATGGACTAATACACAACTCAACTGTGTTTTCTGGATCGTTATTTGACCTTAAGGAGTCAATGGTCCTGCTGAGATCTTGCTCTTCACAGCCCTGTTGAGTACCTCTCCCCACAATGTGTTCCAAAATTCTGGCCTTGTACTTCCCACATGCTGGGGCAATAGACTGGGCTCTGTCTGCAGAGGCCACCCAGAGTTTAGGGAGCCGTGCCCAACAGAGAATGCTGCTAACAGCCCACACACACCCTCAGAAGAGACCCTCAGACAGTCCACAGGCTCTCCTGAGGATGACACTGTTTGGGCACAAAGCGTCCAAGTTATGCCTCTTGGACTCTTCTGCCATCCAGGCAGTTGGACCATGTTGCAGCACACTGATCTGCTGCCATAAGGAGGAATTCGGCACTCACTGGCACCTGCTCTGTGCCAGGCTGTGTGTTGTAGTGACAACTTGAAGCCCTTACACCAACCACTGACAGTGAGCAATTGTTCAGGACCAGTGATTGTTCATGTTTGCGAGTTCCAGCTTTCTCAATGGAAAATGAGGCTGTCGTGAGTTGAGACCATAGGCATAGAGTGCTTTGTACAGTGCCAGGCGCACAGTAAGCACTCAGGAACTAGTCAGTGGGAGCAGTAACAGTGTGGTAGTTGCTGTTATTCCGCAATCTGAAGGCTTAGAAACATCAAGCTAGGGAAAAACTGAAAGCACGAGTACTATAGTTTTACAGCAGAGTAAATTGAAGCTCGGAGAGCTGAGTCACCTGCCCAGGGAGGCACGACTCAACGGGGCCTGGAGCCAGCAGGCCCCAAAGATTCAGGTCTGAGGTGTCCACTCTTTCAATTGCACCGTGCTGCCTCTCCAAAGTCCTGATCAGTATCCCAGTTCTGCCCCTTGCTCGTTCCCTTCACCTCTGACTCTCCAGGTCCTTTGTGTCTCCTGCCCATGAGGGCTCTCCTGGGCCCTGCCTGAGGCGGCCTGCCCAGCTGGACAGCCCTGATACCCTAAGGCATGCATTATATATGTAACTTTGCTCATGTGCATCTATAAGTGCGTGTGTGTGTGTATGAACTTTTGTCACTTTGGGAAAAGTGACAAAAATTATTTAAACACCCTTTTCTACAGAGCTCTATTCATGGAGCCCAGCTGAAAAGGCTCTCTCCCCTCTGGGGTGAGTATGGTCATGGATGGCTTCACCACCACTGCTGGGGGAGGTGTGATTAGCGGGGTCTTAATAACAGCACTGCGTCTAACAGTGGCCCGCAGCCCAGTGTTCACCTGCGCTGGAGGCTGCCAAGAGGGAGGACTGGGCAGTAAAACAAATCACCTTGTAGATGGGGGTTTGAATCTTCCATTGTGTGATTTGGGGCAGGTTATTAAAATCTGACATCTGGGAAACCTCATCTTGCAATAGTTGTATTGCTGTGTAACAACTCCCAAAATTTAGTAGCTTAAAACACCACACAG
Organism: Sapajus apella; assembly: GCF_009761245.1. Lineage (NCBI taxonomy): Eukaryota > Metazoa > Chordata > Mammalia > Primates > Cebidae > Sapajus > Sapajus apella. Next base: position 21,960,147 of record NW_022436953.1, read on the forward strand.
TTATTTCAGAGTTTCCCTGGGTCAGGAATCTGGGCACAGCTTAGCTATGTTCTGTTTCAAGGTTTGTTGCAAGGCTGCAATCAAGGTGTCAGCCAGGGTCATAATCATCTCAACATTCAATGGGACCAACATCCATTCCAAGTTCAATCAGGCTGTAATGAAAAGAACGTGGCCACACAGGCTCAAGCAACAGTGTTCACTACCATGGGCCAGTTTGTTTTATAGATGAGAAGACCGACGGTCAGTGTACCTCAGTGACTTAATAATGGTGGAGTCAAAATGCTGTCTGATCCAGATTCCAGGATGATCTCTCCTTGCAGTAGTGTTCAGCTGCCCTGAGTCTATTTGACCTTTGCCTGAACCTCCTTCTCTCTGAACAGCAAATGATGATTAGTCACTTGACATGGTCTGGCTGTGTCCCCACCCAAATCTAATCTTGAATTCCCCTGTGTTGTGGGAGGGAACTGGTGGGAGGTGACTGAATTATAGAAGCTCATCCTGGAATCTGGATCAGACAGAATTACTGTCACTGAGCCACTCTGACCTCCAGTCTCATCTACAAAACAAACTGGCCCATGCTTCAGCCTGATTCAGCCACACTCGAGACACCCAGAGCCAGCAGGATTTAGATACTCTTGGGCTGTTAGATTGAAGGCCTCAGTTCCTTGGTAGCTGTTGGCTGAATGCCACCCTCAGTTCCTTGCCAGGTGGCCCTCTCTGTCATATCAAGTGAGAGCCCAGGAGAGAACACCAACAAAATGATGTGAGTCTTCTGTAACCTACTCATAGAAGTGACAGCCCATCACTTTGGCCACATCCTTTTTTTTTTAGAAGCAAGTTGCTGGGTCCACCCATACTCAAGGTGAGGGGACTACATAAGGGTTTGAATGAGGGGGTGGCAGTCACTGGGGTTGCGTCAGAACCGCTCACCACGTATCTGTAGAGTGGTGCTATCACTGCCTCACTGGATTGTTCCTAAGAGGTACATGAAGCACCTGCCACGCAGGCAGGTATCCCATGAAGAGCAGTTGTCACTGTCACCTGTGCTCAGATGACATCTATTTCCTTTCTCCAGTGCGCTCTGACCTGTCTTCTTTTAGGAACAAGATTGTTCACCAAACACTGTCTCAACTGGCATGGCCCTATTTTTGCTTCCCAACACCTTATTACATACCACCAACCTGCTTAGCTTTGTTATGGGTGGAACTGGACATACCCAAGACAAAATTTTCCTTTGCAGCCAGGGACTTTTTCTTTAGCCTATGTTAGTACAAGCTCTTTGTCTTCTTTAATCATAGCTCCCTGGCTATTCTAGTCAGGAGGGTGACCATATTCTGTGCTGTTTATAGATTCTAGAAGAAATGGTCTAACATGACCATCAAATCAAAGCACACTGGTTCATCCTGAAGAGCAGATGGAAAGACTGGTGTGTAAAAACAAAGTTGATGTGAGTCAAAGTTTGGTTTTCCCATCTCCCAGAGGCTTCCGATGAACAGCTGTCATAGACCCCTGTAGCAGCCTCAGGCAACTACGAGTCATCAGCAGCCATCCTTCCATTTCACCGTCCTGAGACCAGGCTTTATTCAGACAGCTGCACCTCCTTACGCCAATGTGCGCCCAGGAGGGGCGATCTGTTTAGTCTAAGTCTACCCTGGCAGTCCCACTCTCTTTCCTAGTTATCCCAACTCTCCTCCTCAATGAAAACTGAAGGGAAAAAGGCTGGTGTGCTTCAGGAAGTGTCACTGCTCTTAAAAAAAACATGCTGGGGAAGAGGCCCTCTCCTTCAAGTGGTTGTTGTCATTCTGACAACTGCAGCAGTCAAGTAAAGACCTTGAGGGAAGCGACACTGAGGAAAAAGTGAACATACTGAGGCTGGCAGGGCAGAAAGTAGGAAGAAACCCAGGTCCTGACATCAATTAGCTATTGTATTTATCAGCCCTGGAACTGCCCAACTTTGGGACTTCTGTGAGGTGATAAGTACCCAAACTGTTTGTTTTTGAGTTGGAGTCTCACTCTGTCACCAGGCTGGAGCACTGTGGCAAGATCTCAGCTCATTGCAGCCTCCGCCTCCCGGGTTCAAGCCATTCTCCTGTCTCAGCTTCTCAAGTAGCTGGGACTATAGGCACACACTGCCATGCCCAGCTAATATTTGCATTTTTAGTAGAGATGTGGTTTCACCATGTTGGCCAAGATGGTCTCGATCTCTTGACCTTGTGATCAGCCCACCTTGGCCTCCCAAAGTGCTGGAATTACAAATGTAAACCATCGTGCTTGGCTCCTAATTGTTTAAGCCAGTGATATCCAAAGTGAACAAGATGATCCACTGAGGTACAGGAAGAAAACCTAAGTTACGTTTTTAAGAGTAAAGAAGTCTTACCAATACATTACACAGAGCCCGCATGTCAAGTGGTCAGGCAGCACATGCAAGTCAGTGAGGAATCCTCAAAGGAGTGCCAAGAACTCTGTATCACAGAGGGAGCAGCAGCGGCACCATTCTCTTCCAGAATACTGTCATCTGTGTGCTCCACATGCCAATTGGACTTAGATTTTCATTATCTTATACAGAGAGCATCCTGACCACAGTTTATGAGATGAGGAAATTAACCCCCTAATGTGCTGGTTATCATCTCACAGCAAAATTCTTAAAAACATAAAGATGGTCATTTTTTTTAATTGATGAAAACGGCTTGAATGTGCTAGTCTTTGTTGTGGTGACAAGTGTCTGTAAGCAATATGCAATCTAGAAGGTATTTTTTTTTTAATGGACCGATTTAACCTGACATTTCAAGGTAAAGATAACATACTAACGATGACCAAGAATTCATGAAAACATGTCGCCAAAAATTGTCACCTATAAAAACTCTTCAAAGTGTACAAACTTGGGAAATGAAATTCAAAAATAAGTTGCAGCAGGTTTTGAACCCATCTGTTAGCAAAATAAAAATGCAACACTATTCAGCAAAAACAAGTTACTGACACTGGAAAGTATGAAAATTTATTATAAAAATTTCAACAAACACTTTTGCAAAATTGGTGGATGAAACTCAAAAATGTTTTCAGTAAGCACAGCCATATTTGGATCCACAGATCTTAATGAAGTGACTTTTTCAGCTACAATAGTCATTAAAACCAAGCATTAAAATAAACTTACCTTAAGACAAGAACAATAAGTTGTTTTTATAAAGTATTAAAACTAGGAGTTTCAAAAATGACAAGAATTTTTAATCATGACTCTCTAAAAGAAAAATTTTTAAGAGCGAGCAAAGGTTTTTTAACCACAAATACACGAACAATATTTTTAAACTTTTACCTCATCTTTTTGATTTTCTATTTTTGTTTTATATTATTAGTAACATTATGTTCAAATTTAAACATTTTAAAATATATGTGTCTATGTATACACACATACACACACACAGTGGTACACACTACAGCATTAAAGGCAGGTGAGTTTACATAGGGTTTTCTGCTTCATTGCTTGTGTCCTTAGAACGAACTTTTCCAACCCCAAGAAAAAAATATTTTCTAGTTTGTGTGACATTCTTTTAGTCCACCTGGAATTTCTCTTGGTGAATGATATGACAGGAATCAGTTTCATGTTCTCTACTTACACCAGCATCTTTTATTAAATAATTCACCATGAACAGCACAATTTCAAAAACTGCCTTTAGTGTACTCTAAATTCTAAATGCGAGTTCTTTTCTATTTTCTAAACCTTTCCATTGACTGTCTGTTTAAAGCATAACTGCTTTAATTTAATTGCACTTAAAAAGTGATGTATTTTTTGGTACAGCAAGTTCCTTCCATTTCTTTCACTTTCAATGGAGTGTTTCCTATTTTCATCTGTTCATACTTCCATAAGTTTTTAGATTATATAAACAAATACTGTTGGTTATCTGAATTGGCTTTGCACAGAACATACATTAACTCAGAGAACTGGCATGTTTAGAATGGTCCAAAGGTTTGTATTAGCAAGTGTTTACAAGCCCTGTTCTCCCCTCTATTCTCATGCCCCTCCACTACCCTCCCTTGAAGAAACTATGTTCCTGAACATTGATAACTGTCTTTCCTTTACAGCTTTACTACTTGTGTATGAGTCTCTAAACAATATACTTAGTTTTTCCTGGTTTTGAACTTTATATAAAGGTACCCAGGCTGGCTCTATTCTTCTGACTTGCTTCTTTCACTTGATATGACAGTTCTGAGATGCATCCATTTTGAAGCCCACAGTGTTATGATGCCTTGACCACTCTAAAGAATTCCACTGCATAAATACACTTTATTTATTCACTATTCAGTAGATGGGCATTTGGATCCCCCCTTTCCTTACAATTATTACACATAATGCTGTTATAAACATTCCTGTACATGTTTCCTGGTACACATGCACATAAGTTTTTCTAAGTGTAAATAGTGGGCTATAAGAGAGATGCCTGTCTTCAATTTCATTAGATAATACTGTTTTCCAAAGTAGTACAGATTCACATGCCAACAACAGCAGGTGAAGGTTTGTTGTCATAATCTCTCAGATTGTTATTCTCAGACTTCCCATAATTTCTGCCAACTTGTTAGCGAGGAAATGGTATCCATGGTTTTAATGTGCATTTCCTGATAACTAATGAGACTGAACATCTTTTTACACTGATGGGCCATTTCTGTTTCTTCTGTGAAATGACTGCTTGTGTTTGGGGTCCATCTCTCCTGATTTGTTTTCATTGCTGATTTGCATTCAGGTGCTCTTTGGCAGTTATGTATATATTGCGAATATTTGTATCTTATTCCAGATGTGGCTTCTCTTTTCACCCTATGGCATGCTTGGTAAATAAAAGTACTTGGGATCAATGTAGCCAAATTACTTACATTTTAATTGATAGTCTCCATTTTCTATCTTATTTATAAAATTATTCCCTACTCCAAAGTCATTGCTTAATCACCATCTTTGGCAGTAAGTGTTAGAATCTGGTAGTGCTAGTTCCCCTCACAACCCATTCAGAAGGGTCTTGGATAGCCTTGGCCCTTTGTTCTTCCATTTATATTCAAGAATCAACTTCTCAGGTTCCACAGTGAAAATCATTGGGAATTTTATTGAAATTGCAATTTGGAGAAAAAGTTGAGATTTAGGTAATAGAGTGTTATCCATTACATCCTCTACATTTATTTAGGTCCATTAAGTTTTTAAAATCATTTCCTCCTTTTATTAAAATTTATTCTTAGGGTATATTTTTTTGTTCCCATTATAAACTGCATTTCTTAATTACATTAAAAAACCAATCTTGTCTTCCTGAGATCAATCCATTTTGGTCATTTGTTATACTTTGAATACACTGTTAGATTTGGTTTGCAAAAAATGCTTGTTTTCCTACAGAAGGGTACAACATGTTTTATATATATGTATGTGTGTGTGTGTGTGTGTGTGTGTGTATCCATCAGATCAAACTGATTAGTTGTACTACTTAAATCTTCTATGTCCTTAATAATCTTCATAATTCCGTCTCTGCAAGATCTATTAATTACTGAGAGAGGTATGTTGAAAATGCCTATTATGTTGGTAGATTTCCCCTTGTAGTTGTGTTCATTTTCCCCTTTTGTAGTTTTCTCTTTTAAATTTTTTCCTAGGCAGGGTCTCTGTTGTGTTAACTGGAATTAAGTGGTGTCATCATAGCTCAATGCAGCCTCAAACTCCTGAGGGCAAGCAATTCTCCTGGCTATGCCTCATGCCTCAGCCTCCCAAGTAGCTGGAATAATGAGCAAGTATCACCATGCCCAACTATTTTTTTCTTTTTTTTGAGACCGACTCCCACTCTGTTGCCCAGGCTGGAATGCAGTGGTGCAATTTCAGCCCACTGCAACCTCCGCTTCTTGGGTTCAAGTGTTTCTTGTGCCTCAGCCACCTGAGCAGCTGGGATTACAGGTGTGTGCCAGCAGGCCAGGCTAATTTTTTTTTTTTTTTTTTTCTATTTTTAGTAGAGACAGGGTTTCACTATGTTAGCCAGGCTGGTCTCAAGCTCCTGGCCTCAAGTGATCCACCTACCTCAGCCTCCCAAATTATTGAGATTACAGGCGAGAACCACTGCGGTCTGGTTTTTTTGTTTTTTTTTTTTTTGCCTGAAATAGTGCTTCACTCTTGTCGTCCAGGCTGGAGTGCAATGGTGCGATCTCAGCTCACTGCAACCTCCATCTCCCAGGTGCAGTAATTCTCCTGCCTCAGCTTCCCAAGTAGCTAGGATTACAGGCGTACACCACCATGCCCAGCTAATTTTTGTATTTTTAGTAGAGACAGGGTTTCACCATATTAGCCAGGCTGGTCTTGAACTCCTGACTTCAAATGTTCTGCCATCTCAGCCTCCCAAAGTGCTGCGAATACAGGTGTGAGCCACCCTAATGCCCCGCCCTAATTTTTTAAAAAAATTTTGTAGAGATGAGGTCTATGTTGCCCAAGCTGGTCTCAAATCCTGGCTTCAAGTAATCTTTCCACCTCCGCCTCTCAGTGTTGGGATGACAGGTGTGAGTCATTTTTTTCTTTGTACATTTTGAGGTATACTATTAGACATGTAGGTACATTACTAGATAGTTTTGAATCGTTATGCCCTCTGGCTTAACAATTTAGGGAGGGGAAGGGCTTAATAAAGGGAAACCGATTAAAAAAAAACAACCCAAGAATACAACTAGTTAAGCTAGGTGCTCTCAGATTCTATTAATATGTGTGATATTCATTCTATGATGCTTTTTGATATTTAAGGTATTTTAGAATTTTGGATTACTGAGAAACAGGCCAATAGAAGAAATAAAATTCACACACACACACACACACACACACACACACACACACACACACACTAGCTGGTTCTAGTAGAAAAGTTTTGTACGTAGTAAAAAGCAAACCGGCTAAAGGGAAGAAAGTTTAAATGGCGCCCTACTTAACTGTGGGAAAGGGGAGTGAAAAAGAAAATTGTCAGGTGATTTAAATGCAAAGGAAAACAGAAAGTCACTGAATTCTGCCATATGTGGTAACCAAAAAGTAGATATATCACAACAGAGCTGAGGTCAAAAAAAATGAGAGGAATGAGAACTGGCGTTCTGAGAACACTGTAGGAAAGGACACTTCTGGAGAGACAGCAAGAGAAACTAAAACCAGAAAGTAAGGTTATAAATAACCTAGGGGATGATACTAATTTCACAGCAAGAAAACACAATGGGTTATAAAAAAGTACAGTACCAATGCAAACAAAAAAACACCCTACGTCCAAAAGTTGATTAAAGGCCCACAAAAGAAACTGTAACAGTGTTAAAAAAAGAAAAACTACAAATACACTGCTATCCATATCCTCCATACTATATATGAATATGGAATAGACATGACCACATACGTATATTGTTACACACAGAGTTGGTTTTTCAGCATTGGTACAGACGTCAAGATCAACACTCACCCTGCAGGCTAGGTAACTGTGGTAACAGACATGTGTTCAGTGTAGCTGTCATTTATGAGGTGTTATTAATATGCTATAAGCAAAATCAAATGTTCTATATAATAACAAATTTCCAGTGAACCAGGTGTTAAGGCCAAGGACATCTGTACAGGATTTATAACATAACAAGGCCAAGAACATCTGTACAAGATTTATTTCATTTACCACAATGTTTTAGAGTGATAGTATACACCCTAATACAGAAGGAGTAATTCAAAATCCACCAAAAGATCAAGAGCCAAAGTCAGTGGCTTTGTATCAGGTCAATAGGAGTTTCATCCACCATTTTGTTTTCCTTGGATTAATGAGGTGATATACAGAACACCCTGTGCGGAGCTCACTATGACCACCAGGCACAAGACTTCATTGCTTCATCCTTGCTCTGGCTGTGCTAGTGAGTGGCAAAAGCCTCCTGCCTGTGCTTGCCCTCCAAATTTTTCATAAGCATTCCTGTTAGTAGCCATAGTTCTCCGTGACTTCACATTTGAATAATTTATCCTGAAGTGCATGGCTGTAATATTGACAAGCAGGACTAATGAGAGTAAATTGCCATCTGTTTAACAAAACACACTCTAAGAGAATACCCACAGTCTTACTGCATTTAGTACATAGTCACAACATTGAAATGACATGTGAGAATACAAAATATTTATTTTTTTTCAAACCACAGAATTCTTAACCCCAGAGCCACACTATAAACTGCTCAGAATTGTAAGCCATTAACATTTTTCTAGACAATGCAGTCCAACCAGAGATGAAGATCATTTCCAATCAGCAGGGATGTAATATATACCAGATTCCCCTAAGAATGGAGCTCGAATTAGCATTTCCTTTAATTCTCCCATAGCCATTACATCAACAGAAGCAGAAACAGTACAAGTATTTATGCCACTCAGCTCTGAAAAGAGATTCAAGGTGGGTCTTGGCCTGTAGAGGAGGGAAGGTGGCTGGGACTTTAGTTAATCAACAGTGAGGACAGAGAGGAATACTGTCTCTTGGAAAAGAACAGGGTTCCTTTCACATGTTCTTGTGGCCAGAAATTGGGGTGAATTTCAATGGGGTAATGAAAGAAATAGGAGAGCCATTTCTCCATTTTAACTTCTGACAGAAGTTAAACTTTCTCCATTTTAACTTCCTATGACCTCCATTTTAACTTCTGACAAAAGTTAACTTCATTTATACAATCGTATTGAAAATGGTAATCACAACCAAAAAGGTCCTATAAACCTGAAATAGATGTCAAAGGGATTCACATTCTGACCTTGAATTTTAAGGACCCCTTAAAAGGCCTAGACTCGGATTAAAGTAAACATAATATTCCAAGCTAAAAGAGGCACCATAAAAAAAATCAACTCAAAACATCCAAACAATGGCTAGATGACTAATGTAGGGTTTTTGTTTTGCTTTTTAGTTGCAAAGCTTTTCAGTATCTCAGATTAGTGTATGTTCATAAAACAATACTCGGTTATTTTAACAGGCTTATGAAACAACAGAATTTTAACTCAAGGGCAATGCCTCTTGCATAATAATCACAGGAGTAATTAACTGCTATAAAACAGGGGGAAAAAGTAGAAGAAAATACAGCCAGCCTCAATAATAAAAAGACAAAATCTGGAAGAGTTACTCTGCTTAAAGAGAGATTAGCCAGGATTATTTAAATACTATAATACAAGTGCTCCTGCTCAATTACAGCTGCAGAAACCAATTTTGTTTGCCAGATCACCATTGCCTTTGCTAGTACACGTACAGACCACTACTCGGAAGTCATCCTTTTGTGCTGAAAATCCCTTGTTCGGTCAGTACAGAATAATGCGAGGTGATGCACATGCAAACTCTTCCTGAGGAATTTATGTGTGCAAATCTGCAACCCGACAGCATGGCATGCAGCAGGGGAGTAGTGGCTGCACAGGTCTGGGCACTGGAGACGGATGTGCAGTGTTCACACCATGGACATCCTTTCTTCTGCAATCTCATCTACCCACAAATTAGCTTGCACTCTGAACCCCAAAGAAAGGGAGGGTAATTGCTGCAAGTTTGTTAAAGGGACAGAAGGAAGCTAACTTGTCTACAAAATAATGCACAATCCATGCATCGGGGTTTGTGTCTGTTCTTACTAATAACCTTGCCTAAGAACTATCAGGCTAACAGTCACAACACCAGGTTTTGCTTTCTGCCCCACAAAAAAACAAAGTAGTAACTCCTGTCAGGTCAGGGTACAGCTGTGACAACAAAGGTCACGAAATGACAATGTTACTGAAGCTTAAGGCCAGCCTTTAAAATACGTACCATCTCTCTACTTTATTTATTTATTTTTTGAGATGGAGTTTCGCTCTGTTGCCAGGTTGCAGTGCAATGGCGTGATCTCGGCTCAGTGTAACCTCTGCGTCCTGGGTTCAAGTGATTCTCTTGCTTCAGGCTCCCGAGTAGCTGGGACTATAGGCGCATGCCACCACGCCCAGCTAATTTTTGTATTTTTAGTAGAGACAGAGTTTCGCCATGTTGGCCAGGCTGGTCTCCATCTCCTGACCTCGTGATCCACTCACCTCAACCTCCCAAAGTGCTGGGATTACAGGTGTGAGCCACCATACCCAGACACATGTGATTTTTTCAAGATAACTGACCTGGCTTTCCTTTTAAGGATCTAGTTGGAGGCTGCACATACATACTAGTCAGTTTAAGCAAATCAGCCATGTGTTGGCTAACCAGGCAATCAGCCTGCATGTACAATTTTCCATCTTCAATGGTTTGGGCCTTTAGTGATGTAGTACAAAAGCCAGTATGTAATTAGAGTAGAAAAACCATATACTAGCAAGAATACAAGAAAACAAGCCAGGCGCAGTGGCTCACGCCTGTAATTCCAGCACTTTGGGAGGCCGAGGTGGATCACCTGAGGTCAAGAGTTTGAAACTAGACTTTTATGAACTGGCCAGCATGGTGAAACCGAGTCTCAACTAAAAATGCAAAAATTAGCCAGACGTGGTGGTGTGTGCCTACAGTCCCAGCTACTTGGGAGGCTAAGGCTGGAGAACTGCTTGAACCCGGGAGGTGGAGGCTGCAGTGAACCAAGATCGCACCACTGCACTCCAGCCTGGGAGACAGAACAAGACTCCATTTCCAAAAAAAAAGAAAACAGAAGAAAATCCTTTCTGGCAAACAGTCAATATAAAATGGGGGGAAGGGGGAGGAAATCTTATTTCTTCTCATAATACAAACTAACAATTTTGTTAAGGATCCCAATAAATCAGTGAAGTCTATTTCAACTCAAACAGGTCCTTCATACTGCAATGTACCTCAAGAGGCCAAGATGATGGGCAGCCAGAACTGCAGACTGGGAGACTAGGTATACCCTTTCTACAGTGCCTTCCAGTCAAGGTTTTGTTATACTAAGCCCTGACCCATAGCCAGCTGCAGTCACTGTGCAAAAATTTAGAGAAACTAAATTTTGCAAACTTTACTTTGCCCACTTCTTATTAATAAATACATAGTAAAAAGAATATAAAATCTCTCTCCATGAACTTAAAAGCATCCAAAGATTTTAATGCCAATTCATATTATACTGTAATGCTTTAATAGGGAATTTATTTTGTAAGAATGCTCTCTCCCAGAAAAAGCATTTGGGTATATTATCAGGATACTGCAGAACTTGTCCACATTTAAAGAAACACTCCAGTTTTATTCCTTTTAGAAAAATTATTCAAACCACTCAGACTTGAGTTCTAGGTGTTACTTAAAAGCCTGCAGCAAGCATTCCACAGAGAAAAGTAAAATGTGAATGTCATGATGAATAAAATTCTCCTTGATACTAGAATGTTACTGGTGTGGCAACTCAACTCAAACTTACAGGTCATAGTGAAAGCCTGTGTACGTTCCTAAGTAATTCAGTGTTCATCGATGCAATCTGGGGTGCTCAGTGTGAACTGAATCCAATTAAAGTCCACAAAATCCACCAACTCTGGTTGATAAGTACTTTAAAAAATAAATCTGACAACCTTTACCTTCTCTGCGTAACAGTTTTGCAAATCAACGACTTCTAGAATTGGGTGATTTACTTGCTCCCAGTATCCCATTTCTAACTCTCCCACCCCTTACCGCTCCCCGAAAAAATGACAAACTGAACTGGCGAGTCAGCTGTATGAAAACCTGCAGCGCAGACATCCAACAGCAACCCTGGGAGGTTTCTTTTCCCCCTCAAGTTCTCTAAAGAGGTAAATACTATTAGTCTGATGTAGCCTAGCAGAGTGAAGCCTATGCTCAATTAAGATTCAAGCAACATTAAGAAGAAAAGGATTTTTCTCTTGCCACATCTATTTTTCTTGGCCTTTCAACAACAGCTGTAATAAGCTTCAGAGACTTTTATGAAGAACTAAAAAGCATTGTGGATGTGGAGAAACAGAAACTACAGCTTTGCCACAGCTGGAAGGGAGCCTTAAGACAGCAGTGTGTCTTCTTCCCTATCGCACTCAAATACAATGTTCAAATGACACGATCTCACTCATTTACCATGAAGCAATCAGAAACCCAACACCACTGAGTATATTTGGATTTAATAACTGTATCTGCTTCCTGGAGCATCACAAGAAGTAGCTCTCAATAATATGAAGGGGAGCTTCAGTGCTAAAGTACTGCCCATCCCTAAACTAGAGTGCTGCCAATAGTACAGCAGCTGGTGACATCATGTTAAGTGACAGAGGGAATGGAAATGCTCTATGACAGTTGGTCCCCAACATTTACATGAATATGCTCTGGTTTACCAGGGGAAAATTTGACCAATGTGCAACAGGTTTCTATTTTCCCACTTAATTAGCATCCTGCTACAGTGTCACACCTGCCATCTTGGTGGGTGAGTTTAGATACCATACGCTTCTCCAGGAGGCATTTTTTTCTCCAGGAGTTTGACAACATGGTCACACAGTTGCAAAGTGCACAAAGCTCAAGGCACAGAGTAGAAAAAAGTTGTGAACTGAGGGGGGAAAGTTCTAGCAAAAGCAAGTTAGCATTTTCCTTTAACAAGACTTTCTAACGCTAAACAAAGACCAACTCTTTTAAAAGGGGTTGTTTTGGTTATGGGTGAAAAATACTGCATTGTAATGATCTGCTTGGTTTTAAAGCAAAAGAGATCCTGACGTGAAACCAATACACCGAAATGCCAAGTCCACAAATGAACAAAACAAGTGCTTAAAAAAAAAAAAAAAAAAGATTCTTCTGCTCTTGTATTTTTGGAGGAAGCTGCTGATTTTGGCTGTCAGATTTCACTTAGAAATGGTCACTTTCTGAGATGTTTGTTTATTCCTCACAGAATCTGTAGATAAACGCATTAAAAGATTGTCCCATTTCAAAATCACCCCCAAGTCTAGCAGCAACATTTTTTTTTGTTTTTTTTTTTTTGTTTTAAAATTACAAACCAAGTAGGAAGTCCAACATCCTCTTCCACGAACAGCTTTGTGACAGAGCTCCTGAGTGTGTGCAGCCCCACTGTGCTCTGAATAAGTCTCTGCAGCTCCAGTGTGTCCTCTTTTCAGGAAGGAAAGCATATTCAATACATTCACTATCTGTACCCCCTGGAACTTGCACATGCTGATGAGCTGTCTGAAAAAAACACCAGAACAGGGAAAAGTATGAAAACCAGACAGCACTGGATAATGGCAGCAATCTGTTTAAACTCCCGAAAAAAAGGCTTAAAAAAAAATCCTCAAAACCAATGGTATGGAGGGAAGTAAAAGGGGACTGAGATCCTAAGAAACTGAGACTGGGCAACAGCCTCATCCCAGTGGAAACTAAAGAGCCTGGTGGCCTCTTGCCAACTCCCTGAGAACCATCACACCTCCCAGCCGGAGCTGCCACAGCTTGCAGAGCAGCCTGACCTTGATTACAAGCAGTGCCTTATGAGACCATCATCAAGAACAACGTGGGATCATCACATTCTATGCACCATTATCACCACTAGCTGCTTCACATCACAAAACCATCTAGACGGGAAGGAACATCATTACTTACTATAAGCCAGCTCATCCCCAGCTCTCTTCCGGGACTGGTCACCTCTGGGAATAAGAGAAGAAGGGGCAGTCAACAAAACTGACTTCACATCAGAACAGGAGGAACGGATCAATATATTTGATAATAAAAGTATGGCAGACATTTCTGTATTTAAAAATACATATTAGACATCTTAGAATCTTGATGTACCTCACTATGCAAGAACACGAGCACCTATATTGACCAGCTCACCCTTAAACACCTATGAAAGTTCTAGTTCCACAGGCCCTATGCTACCTACATATCCTATTTTTGTCTCTCTGGCTTCTCAGATAGTAATAGAGAAATGACTCAAATGCTTTAAGTAATGAGTAATAGTAACTACTCACTAGCTTTTCTTCCTCAGCACTTATAAGTTGATTTCTTCCTGAAACACGACTTTTTCTCTTTAGGCTTCAGTGATGCCACAGCACATGTTCCTGACCTTACTTCACCCTGTCTGCCATCCGTTTCCGGTCTCCTTTGCTGGCTCTGCCCAGCGCTCTGTTGCTGGCCATCTTTTCTTCTCCATGTGCATTCTTCTTAGTCTAGGATGGTGATCGTACATTCTCTCCACAGGCCAGAGGCTCCCAGATCTACAGCTCCAGGTCTGCCTTCCTTTCTATACTTCATATCTGCAGGGCCAACTGCCTCATTACCATGTCCATTTGGATGACTTATATATACTGGCAAGTTTACCATGACCAGAATAGAATGCAGACTCCACTCCATCCTCAATCTTCCAGCTCGATTATTCAAGCCCAAAATCCTTGGTCTTTCTCTTTTCCTCACTCTGGAGCATTCTGTCCCAAAACCAATCACTTCTCATTAACTCCACTGCTATGATCCCAAGCCAAGCCAGTCTTCTCTTCCCTGCACAACTGCACGAGCCTTATTTATCAGCCCAGACAAGAGCCAGAGTGGTCTCTGTAGAAGATAGATTACTTCATGCCTTTCATGAAAGCCCTTCAGTGGCTTCCCACTACAGTTAAAAATTAATTCCAACTCATTCTCCAGCCCTGCCGCACAGCTCCTGCCTGCTCTCACCTCACTTACCTCCACTCTCAGCCTCTGTTCACTATACATCAGTCACCCTGGCTCACTGGCTGTCCCCTGCACATCAGCACTTTACTACTAATTACTGTCTCTGACACTCTCCTTGGAAGGCATTACATCACCAAGTTAGCTGGAAGAACCCCTCACACATGCCCTGGTGACTCACTATCCTAGCCTCTGTTTCATTTTCTTCATAGGACTTATTCAGTATTATTTATTTTTTTTTTTTTACAAGTTTTTTACCTCAACAAAACATAAGTTCCATGAAAACAGGAACTCAGCCGGTCTTGTTCACCCCACTGCCTAGTAGAGTGTAGACAATAAATGTTTGTTGGCTTGACAAAGTAGTAATTTGTAAATAGTCTCATAAATTATTAAAATGCTAACCAAGGTGATTATTTCCTGCTTTTGAATAATCTTCCAGATAGTTTCCCATTTTCTTTATCTGGTTATGTTTAGGATCAGGGCAGAAACCTTCTGCTAAGCTGAGTAAGGAGCCTCAATGACTGCCAGAAAGAGAACACACCACAGGACCTCTGAAGGGTTTTTCTGTAGGTACCACATTCAGCACAAACTAGCCTTCCATGGCCAAAAGAGCTCCAACACTTCTGTTAACACTACACCTAGCCAAAGCCAAGTGTCTTCCATTGTTATTTACATTAGTATCACAGTTGCATTTGCCAAATATTCTGAAATTAAGTTAATGATTCAAAAGGAAGAGAACCTCAACTTTTAGACACAACCTTCATTTTCATTCCTCAAAGGTCAAATAAAAACTGAACATGCAAACATAACAGGAGAAAAATACAGATGTGAAAACGAGAGGCAGGAAAAGGAGTATCAATGTGATATACGTAAGAGGCTGCTGAAGAGATTAAGTCCAGTACACTCTCTCAAAACCAGACCTTACTACAAAACAAAAAAAGCCCAAATTTTTGCGTCACCCTTTTAGCTAAAATACCTCTGTTCTTACCTTGTTTACTTAAAGCTAGTGGTTCTCCTCTGTAGCATGATCTTTGACAACAGATACCAAACTTCCACCCCCGACCAGTCAATTCAATAATGTAGGTAAGAGATAAAAAGAAACTGTTGCTTTTAGCTTATATGTTAATTCTAGCCTACCCTATATTTTCACGCACCTAAGGATTACATTTCACAGAAATTCCAGTCCAAATGAGAATCTGTCCACTAACTACCAAAAAGGACATGTTTGACAACATCCACATTATTTTAAAACAATTCAAAGACTTACTCTGTGCCATCCACATGAAAGCTGTGTGTTGCCTACTCAGGATCACTGCATCACTGAAGCTCATCATCTTACATGAAAAAGTAGCCCGCAACACTGAACAGGAATCATGTGGTTGGTTAGGCATAAACCATAAAATGACTGCTCAGAACAGGCAGAAACAGATTTCTTAAGACAGCCTGTACTATATTCTTTTTTTTTTTTTTTTTTGGCATCAGTGGACACCACTGTTTTCAAAATTATTATTCCTAATCAAGTAACAATCAAGGCATTAAGGTGGACAGAATGTGGACGGTCCCTGCACAAGAGCAGAGGCAGGCTCTCCATAAGAGCTGCCAAAGATGGCATGCGCACGTCTTTCCTGGCCAGTATGAGTAAGCTCGGAATTAGATACGAGAATGTCTGCTTTGGCAGGCTTACTCTGTGCAAAGTACCTGTCAGAATAATGAGACAAGTTTAATAAAGTGTTAATTATAAAAATGGTCCAGTTAAGTTGGTAAAATAAAACATTTTAATTTTATCACCCCTTGGAATACTGCCTAATATTTAAATCTCAGCTAGAAGTTTTATAAAATAATTCCATTGAGAAACAAAAATGCCTATTTATACCAAAAATCCAAGACATCTCTCTGAATATAACCAACCTGGACATTGGCTGAATAGTGTCATGTTAGGCCTTCATGTGCAGAAGCATGCTACCTGAGGTTATTTACAGAGGCAGTTACTCATCTCACCCCAAGCAAATCTGACATAAGAGCTACTATAAACCAAGCAGTCCTGCACCGTTCTCTTATTCCAGTACCAAAACTAGGATTAGAAAAATGACTCCAGGCATGTTTAAACAATTGTACACATTGCTCTGGAAGGCAAACTCAAAATGCTCAAAATTCACAGAGCTATATTCCTATACCGCTTCACAAAAATAAGTTTTCAGAAGGCTCTTTTTTAAAAGGCATAAACTCATCCTAAACTAAGAGCAAATGTTTAAATAAAACATGAACATATGAAAGTATAAAGACTTCAAAATTATAGTAAGCCTAGGAAAAAACCTAAATATCATACTCAGATTATTTTGCATTTATTTAGGAACAGTGGGCCAGGTGCAGCGGCTCACACCTGTAATCCCAGCACTTTGGAAGGTCAAGGCAGGGGGATCACTTGAGGTCAGAAGTTTGAGACCAGTCTGGCTAACATGGTGAAACCCCATCTCTACTGAAAATACAAAAATCAGCTGGGCATGGTGGCACATGCCGGTAATCCCAGCTACTTGGGAGGCTGAGGCAGGAGAATCGCTTGAACCTGAGAAGCAGAGAGTGTAGCCAATCGCACTCCAGCCTGGGCAACAGAGTGAGACTCCATCTCATCAAATAGGTATATATTGACCTCACAGGGTGGCTCATGCCTCCAATCCCAGTGCTTTGGGATGCTGAAGCAAGAGAAACCCTCGAGCCCATGAGTGAAGACCCTGTCTCTACAAAAAATTAAAACAATTGGTTGGGGGAGGGGGGCTGTAGTCCTAGCAACTCAAAAAAATTTAAGGAAAAATTATTAGCTATAATTCAAAATACACAAGCCACAAAAAAACTTGTGAAAATCAGATACTTCTGCATAGCAAAACAACAGAAAACACTACCATAAGCAAAAGCTAACTGAGAAAAATGTCTTATCTTGGACAAAGAATCAACATCTTCACTATAGAGATTTCCTAGAAATCAAGAAAACTAAAAGAAAAACGAGCATAGGTCTTTAAACAGGCAGTCTGCAGAAAAAGAAATGCAAACATATGAAAATATGCTCAACCTTACTCCTAATAAGAAATGCAAATTAAATCAATTCTGAGTAATTACTCTTTACCTACTGGGTTGGCAAAAATACAAATGTGTAACAACATACTATACGCAAGGCCACAAAGAATAGGAACTTTCCACCTTTGCTGGTGGACAGGCAAAGTGGCATAATCCCTTGTGGAGGGCAATTTGGCAATATTAATCAAAATTACAACTGCATTTACTCTTAACCCAGACATCCCACTTCTGAGAATTCACCCTCCTAATACACCTGCAACAAGTACAAAATAATACAAGGTGATTTGCTGCAGCACTGTCTACAATAACAAAAGACTAGAAATAACTCATGTGGCCATCTACTGGGGACTGGTTTTGTCTATACACACAATGGAATGTGTAAAAAATACAAACATGGACATATATTGTGTTTGCTTGTATCTATATTAAAACACGGAATCACAAACATAAAAATGGTTACTTGATGGGGTGGGGTACACAGGGAGACAGGTGGGAGCAAAATTTCTCAATGTATACTTTTTATATCATTTTGATTTTTGAACCACGTAAATGTTAGTCTTGAAAAATAAAAATACGGCATTAAGTGGCCTCATTCTGTGTATGAAAATAATACCACTCTCTTTCTGCTAGAACTTACTACAATTCATGTGAGGAAATATCTGATCCCTTGACACCAAAGAGAAAAACTATTTACATTCCAGCATTTCCTACTGGCCCTTCCTCCTCCTAGCCACAGAAAGTCAGGTCTCACAGGCCCATCTCCACAGCTTCACTGATCCCTTCCAGTGTAAGCTGTCAAAGATGGGGTAAATGACCAGTGAATTACTCACTGCCTCCCCATCACACCAGTACAGATGTCACCAGGACAGAAAAAGGAAATACCAGTCCAGGGACCAACAAATTACCTGCTTTTTGTCCCTAATCTTAGACTTAATAACAGTGACCCCAGCCAAGGCTTGTTTTTCTGAAACTCAGTTTGGCCTCAGACCCTTTGAAAAAAAATGCCCATCCCCAGCTCTAGCCAGATAAGTGAGTCAACGCTCAACCTACTATTTTTTTTTTCTCAGTTGTGGCATATACCTTCACAAATATCAACCTACTATTTATAGACACAACTATGCCTAAGATACCTCAAGTGTATTCCTTTCCACAACTTTCTTCCTGTCAGGAAGCCAAATGAAAGGAGATACATTGAAGTATCTAGACATGCTAAGAGTAAGGATTATAAAAACACAAGATATTATTGTGCCCTTAAATGATTTGGTGATATAGGCTATTTTCTCATAGGGAATCCCCAAAATTTTATAATAATGTATTTTAGTTGAAAAATGCACTCTACAAGCCTTTCTGTGATATCACGATGATAATGAAGTATAAAAAACTTAGAAAAATTATCAAAATCAAAACAGGCAAATTTTCTGGACATACAAAGAGATGCCCTACTTTTTAAGAAGAAACCACTAGAATTTAGGGCAAAAAGGGAGGTATGAAATACAGTATTTAAAGCCTCTTTGCTAGGTTAGTCACAAGTACATTATAGCAGATCATAACAGTTCTCTAATGTTTTTCCATAGGCACAGGACTAATACAAGAAATCAGAGTTAAAAGGGCTCTTGGAGCTTGCCCACCTAGCTGCTCGCCCAATGAGAAATCTCTTCTTCAAAATGTATGTAAATGAAGAGCAGCTTCCACAATCAAAGCCAAGCTTCAACATTTCTACAGACAGGGAACTAATGTCTTCTTGCAGCAGCAGGACTCTTGGCCAGTCACCTTCCTTTCTGAGAGCCTTAACATTTCTCCCCTGTCAGGCCAAACTGGCCTAAGGAAATGGTCATATTTGACCACTAAAGGAAAAAAACAACTTGCCTTGTAAAACCATTCTGTATAAGTTCTCTTTGAAGTTTCTGATCTTGAGCAGCATATTCAGAAAGTTCAGATTCCACCGCCGGAGGGAGAATATTTGGAATAAACTTAGAAAATAGAGTTGGAGCCATCTGAACCCACTCTGTGAGGAAAGGAAAAAGATTCATTAAGGAAATCAGATAAACACATCAGATTAAATGGAAAAGGGAAAGTTTTCTTTTGTTTAAAGAATAAAAATAAGCCAAATTTAAAGCAGCAGAAAAAATTAGTGCAATCCCATTCTGGTAAAGAACATACAAAGAAGTTAAATGTCCCTTCTAAAAAGAATTTCAGTATGAAGAAAGACATTTTAATATTTTACAATTTAAAAGCATTAAGTG
Organism: Sapajus apella; assembly: GCF_009761245.1. Classification (NCBI taxonomy): domain Eukaryota; kingdom Metazoa; phylum Chordata; class Mammalia; order Primates; family Cebidae; genus Sapajus; species Sapajus apella. Next base: position 21,979,981 of record NW_022436953.1, read on the forward strand.
AAAATCCTTAGAAAATTTTTGAACAAATCTTATAGAAAATTATGGAGGAAAACATGAATGAGATTATCAAACAATTCTGAGTGGGAGGGACTTCCACTCAGAAGTGGAAGGGAGGGTGGTGGGCGGAAATATCAGCCTTATTAGCCATTAATTAAAAAAACATATAGCCCAAGAATAAGACAGTACAAATAATACATATTTAAAAAGGGCAACACCAAAGGTAGGGGGGACTGAACATTTAATAAGTGGGCTGGAGGTAACTGGTCAGTACTTTGAAAATATTTTTTGACCCATGTTAAATTACAGCAAATATACATAAACAACAGTAAAAAAAAAATGGTTATCAAATTATTTTTTAAAAGATCAAGACACTAATCTATAGAAAATAAGGCAAAGAAGTCACAGGAAAACACTTGTACCATGTATGACAAAGATGAATTAGTATCTTTATTATAACAAATATATACAAATCAGTAAGATCGGATAAATGAGTGAAAGAACCTGTAAGCATAATATAAACAGAATAGCCCTGTTAATATTAAAAAAAAAAAATCAAGCTAAAATAAACATATTCTCTCCCTTTTATTCAGTGAACATTAAAGAGAACGGACACCCACTTGTAACAACGACATGGGGAAACCAGTATTTCCCTTTCTTGGTGTTGGTGGTGGTCCTCAATTAACACTATTATTCATTCTGAATTGTTTTTTTTTTCCTCTTGGAAAACATTTCAGCTGTACATTTAAAAACCGTAAAAATATCAATGCTCTTGAATCCAGTAAACCCACTTTAAAAACAATAATCTGATTAAATGACTATAAATCAGAAAAGGCCACATTTGGTCTGTGGTAAGTAAAAAAGTGACAAGTTAAAAGGAAGTCTAACAGAATAGCTAAATTAAAGTTGGCAAATAAGTACTGCAAACGATACAAGGACCAATCTATTCAGTCACTCCCTGGAGAAAGTTGTGGCAAAATGTTTTCCATAGGTCCCTCCTTCCAGCCCAGCTCAAATATGGCTTCAGTAAGAATCTCAATATAGTGCTACAGGGAACTACTTATCAATCAGCCAGAGCTGGCAAAGGTCAAACCCATCTGCCACAAAATAAAGATGAAGAAACAAAGCATGTATATTAAATGAAAAGGGGCAGGATAGGATTGCTGGAACTATTTCTAAAGACTGGATGCCAAAAATGGTAAGTCATCAGAAGCTCCAAGGAAGACAGCCCAGGAATCTAGAGTTTAAAAAGCTTTCTTAAGTGATTCAGACGCAGTCATACAAAGACCAGCACTTGAGAACTACTGCAGTGGAACAAACTTTCCCTTCCAAAATTCATCTTTTAAAATATTCTAACCTTAATCTGTCAGGTAGATAAAACTGCTTTAATAAAGCAGGAACATAATGGGTACTGGCAAGACATGTAAATGTCAAAATATGTTTTAAAGTATCTCAGAAAATGCGCAAGGCAGCAAAAGGTTAGCGTGTGATAAAATTCACCTTTTCAAAAGGACGATTCTCAAATACAGAATTCTCCTTACAAGTAGTATAAATCCTGTTACAGGAGCTTGAACCTGGATAAAACAGCATTTAGATAAACATGTACTTACAATATTTTCCTACCTTTAGTGATTAACTTTATTTTGCAATTTTGTTACTTACGATAAAAGCCAGAGCTTATAAACCTGCCTACTTGGGAGGCAAATTTGTCATACTGCACTTAGATGCTTTCAAAGGAAAAAAAATCATTCATAACCTAGTACACACACACAATTTCAGGATACATCTTCATCTCACAACTGTAAAATTCTGACAAACTAGATATAGAAAACTATCAGTTTATTAGACACATGCAATAAAATATCTTTACTACTTTATACAAGTAATTTCTGTTAAAAAACATAGAGTAGAGCTCAAAACCTAGATCCAAATTTAAGTAACAATAAAAAAAAATTCTGAATATTCTAGAAGTCATTCACCATTTAAAGAAGCCTAAGAAGGGATTTTTAAAATCAGTCTACCCCAGTTGCAGTTTTCACTTGATTTCCATTTCAGCTTGCTAAATTCTGACACATCGATTAAATTAATTAAGCAAACAATCAAGCCATCAATTAATTAAAATAGCCATTAAACTCAAATGGATAGTAATAACAGCAGTTAATGTTTGCATGCTTATTATGTTATCAGGTACTGTGTGTTAAGCTCTTTATATCATTTTATTTCGTTTAATCCTCAAACAAAAAAATTTCACAAAAAGGTAATTACTGTGTAAAAAGCATCCCTTGTGTTTATAGACTGTAGAACAATGTTCTGCCCTGATAACTTCTGAAATCTCTCTCCTATGGACATTTTAAAATTTGCTAGACAACTCTATAACAAGTTTGAGGTTCTGGCTTATAGAAAGATACATACAAAAGCTCTTTGGGATTCCTTTCAATTTATAATGTTTTATTCTGCTTTTGACTGTGGTGATGTCTGGTATTTGCTTTGGTTCTCGTGATTCTCTCTCTTCCCAGAACATCCTTACAAAATGACCGATACTTGACCAACACTTGTAGCTTTTCCGTAAGTTACTTAACAGGCCTAAGACGATGGAGTTGTGAATGTGGATGTCTGTGAGTGTGTGCAGTGTGAGGTGGGACAAATAGAAAATACTTCTTGTATTTCTCTCACAGATTGTGCAAAAACAACAGCTCCAATCCCAACAAAATGTTTACCTGGTCTTAGGGTATACAGGCCTTTCACAATATTTGCCATAGTGGAAGGTGTGACCTGAAATGGTGTTGACTGGGCTTCTAAAAGTAAAGCTGAAATAAGAGAAACACCGGTTAAAAAGAATATAACACATATTGACTGTCAAGATTTCTCCATTAGTGTTTCTCCCAAAGCCTCCCAAAACATAAACACTTGTAAGAAAGAAACAGCCCAATAAACCAATCAAACATTTATATACTAAGGATTTTATTTTTTAAATCCAGTGCAGTAGCTCAAGCTAACAGGTAAATACAGGAAGGTGTGCTGGCACACTAAAGGAAATCAATCAATTCATGGAGGTTCTAAAAAGTAAAGCTTTCTAAAAGCACTAGTATTCATGATACATAATAAGTGAGCTGAAAGTGCTTCCATTACATTTGGGGAATAAAGTGTCATACAATAACCTCCCTCAATCATTTCTCCTTCCCCTAAATCACCATTAGCAGTTATTTGGTAACTGTGGTCAGAGACAGAAATTCATTTCCCCAAATGCTACAGCTACATCTACTATTTTCTTACAAGAGCTAAGGGCAAGGGATGATAATGGCTCATCTTAATTTCATGTCTTTGGTGACCCTGACTCTGAAGATGACAACAGAGTCAGTTTTCTTTTAGGTTATCTACTGCCACACAAACATTTTTAAAGTTTTTAATGAGTAGGAATAATTCTCTAGATTAGATCACTAACAAATACAACTGAATTCCATTGATTAGTGAACAGGTACTACTGACCTAAAATGACTCATTTTTAATTTATCTCAAAGACCTGCATTTGCTAGTAACAACAACAAAACATGTGGTATGATTTTACTCTAAGCCACGATTGTAACATCATATATAAACTGATTTTGTTCCATCCATGGCTTTCCAAAAAGGTTAATGCCATCTTACTAGGCCAATGAAGATTTTATAGTCTCAAACATACAATGTGAGGTATGTTTGAATGTACTGATGAAGGCCATCAGAGGTGCACTGTTCAAGTTTATCCTTCCAATTTTATCATCAGTAGATAGTTACAATTTTAACGGCATAGACCACCAGGGATGTCCAATCTTTTGGCTTCCCTGGGCCACACAGGAAGAAGAACTGTCTTGGGCCACAAATAAAATACACTAATACTAATGACAGCTGATGAGCTTAAAAAAAAAATTGCAAAAAAACTTGTTTTAAGAAAGTTTACAAATTTGTGTTGGGCAGCATTCAAAGCCGTACTGGGCGGCATGGGGTTCACAGGCCACGGGTTGGGAAAGTTTGGCAAAGGCAAATGCTAAGCATTTCATAAAATCACGTTGCTTTATGCAATGTTTAAAAATTGAAATTCTAGCTGGGCGTGGTGGCTCACACCTGTAATCCCAGCACTTTGGGAGGCCAAGGCAGGTAGATCACGAGGTCAAGAGATTGAGACCAGCCTGGCCAACATGGTGAAATCCCATCTCTACTAAAAACACAAAAATTAGCCAGGTGTAGTGGTCTGCACCCACAGTCCCAGCTACTTAGGAGGCTGAGGCAGGAGAATCGCATGAACCCAGGAGGCGGCGGTTGCAGTGAACTGAGATGGCACCATTACACTCCAGCCTGGTGACAGAGCAAAACTCCATCTCAAAAAAAAAAAAAAAAAATCTAAATTCTAAATAAATCTAAATTCTAAGTGTTAGGTTTTCAGAGTTTCTTATACTCATAAGGTTCTCTCTAATTTCAACAGGTATCCATCATCCAAGCTCTCTATTAATCCATCTTCCTAACTTTTTCATCAATCGTTTTGGCCTCCAATTAGCCTTGCTCCCACCAACTCTTCATATCCAACCACATATTCATTATGTGGTCAAGTATATACATTTGCAAACAACTCCTACCATAATTGTAATCACCTATGTCAAATTTGAGAGCTATGAAGAAATGATAAATACAAAGATAAACACATAAAATGTACACAAATTAACTTGAAATAAATTTTAAATGATTACATTAAATAACAGAAGATAATTATAATTGAGAAGGTGTAACATTTCACTCAAATCTCTACTTACTCTTTTTAGAAAAACAGTGTTTAAATCTTAAAAGAATTTCTAGTTAATCTTCCCTTTTAAGGAAAAAGAAATGGCAGTTTGGGTGTGGTATCTTGAGAGAGGAAAGAGTACTATATATTTAGCAAGTGCTAGGTACTTCACGTATGTTTAATTCTTACGAGCTTTGTCATCTACCTTTATATTTTTAAACAGGTAAGGAAACTAAGGCTAAAACAAAACAAAAATCCCTTATTGACTAATTCATCTGAAGTCACAGAGCTAAACTAGAGGCAGAAGAGGTTCAAAAACTTGTGTTTCACTCTAAATTCTGTACTCTACTTCATACCAATACCAAAAATGCTTATTTATATGCAACGGTCATCCCACAGACATCAATAAACCATATAATTTAAACACTAGATCACTTCTAATCCTAATCGCTTTCTTTCCAGATTGCAACATTAAAGTCTAGACAGGTTAAGCGTCTTGCTGAAAGTCACACACCTTTTTGATACCTGAATTGAGACCAGAACCAATCTCCTCTGCTCTTTCAAGTATTTCACGGTGCTACACACTTGCTCAGAGGATTCTCTCCTTCATTAATTTGAAAAGCAGTTCTTTTTTGCTTTTGTTTTTAAGACGGAGTCTCACTCTGTCGCCCAGGCTGGAGTGCAGTAGTATGATCTTAGCTCACTGCAATTCTCCTGCCTCAGCCTCCTGAGTAGTTGAGACTACAGGCACATGCCACCAAGCCCAGCTAATTTTTTATTTTTAGTAGAGACAGGGTTTCACCATGTCAGCTAGAATGGTCTCGATCTCTTGACCTCGTGATCCACCTGCCTCAGCCTGCCAAAGTGCTGGGATTACAGGCATGAGCCACCGTGCCCGGCCGAAAAGCAATTCTTAAAATCAAAACTGAAAATATGCTTGGCTTCAAAAAATCTCAAACTACAATGCTTTTAACTAAAAGGCAGAATTGCCTAAGAAAATTAACTAAATCGTAATTATTTAAAACATTATGCAAACTGAACTATAAATCTTCCACTGCAAAAATCAACACACTATCTTTTCCCAGGAAATTTTTACCATTAATTTACCCTATACTACACATTTATTGTTACATTTGATCAGAATCACCAACACAATATGTAAATACCTTAACAATAGATCCTAGTAGTTCTATAGCTTTCAGAGTTTAATTCAAATAATTTCAAAGGAAAATAATTTTACTACCAGCCAAAAAACAGAAGCTATTTTATAAGCAAATATGTATAAAAATGATTATACCATGGAGCCAACAGAAAACTAGCTTCATCTCCAGTAAGAAGTCACTGTCTTCATCATGAAACATACTAATAACGAATAATATAGGGCACTCAAGAACGGATTCTCTATTAACAGAGACAGTATTCATTTTACATTTTTGTACTGGTTTTAAGACATGGCTCCTAAATTCTTCTGACGTGCCTCCTCTCAAGAGGTGGGACACATTCCTCTCTCCTGGAATTTGGGATCTGTAATCGCTCACCTAGCAGAATACAGCAAAAGTTGCACTGTGCCAGTTTCTGAGCCCAGGACCTAAGAAACCAGCAGTTTCCATTTCCTGTATCTTGAGATACTCACTCATGAAGGAAACACAGAGGGACCAAAAGCTAGCACCAACTTGCCAGCCACGTGAACGAGTCACACTGAAAGCCCCAGCCGCCAGCTGAGTCACATCAGCCAATGCTGAGCAGAGCAGTGATAAACTACCCCACCAAGTCCTCCCAAGCTACAGAGCAAAATAAAAGACTATTACTATTTGAAGCCACTATGTTTCTGAGTAATTTGTTATACACCAATAAATGGAACACCAGCTTTCCAGATCTATCTGAAGCCACAGGAAGGAATTACTGGTCAGATTGTAGAAAATTACAGAAATTGAACATAATTATTTGTTTTGCTGCAGTAAAGGGATGACATAAAACTGTGTAAGTAGAAACAAGACATTAATAGCTGTGCTATTCTGGTTGAAATTTTAATCTCTCTTTGTCTCCGTTTCTCCATCTATAAAACTTATTTAACCCTATCCTATAGGGTTAAATATTTGTAAAGCATAGGTTCTACCACATATAAGCAGTGCGTGTGTTTAAACCTTTTGATGATGATCCACATAATACTGTTAAACATTGTCCCTTGTTCTGAAGCTCAAACCAATGAGGCCAGTCATCACTTTTTGTATCCCAATGCCTGATAATTGCTCAATAAATATCTGATAAACTCAGTTCTGTCCAGTTTACAAAAGCTTAAGGGCCTTTTCTGTTCACTTGGAAATAAAAAAGGTATATCCACCTTTAAGTGTAATTTTTATTGAAAACCAGACAATATTATTATGTTTTCTCTCACCAGATCTGGACTACTACATTCTCTTTGCATATATCTAATAAAATTAGTTTCCAAATTACTGGCAAATATAAAAACATATTTACAAAGTAGACAGGTTTTTTCTACCAAATGGTAGCACTTCTCTATAGAACTTTAACAAGATTTCAAAATGCTCTATTTTGTCATGCAAGCAAAAAAATAATGTCAGTATCAGGAAATACTTAAGTGCTTATAATACCTGGAATACCTAATGAGACAATGTTTAAAGATGTTTACAAACATCTACCAGCCTTTAAAAAAAAAAAAAAAAAAAAAAAAAAGCTGTTGTATTCCCAAGATTCTAGGCCTCTTTTCTGATTCTGGAATCTCTTGGGAACATAATAATGAAATGTATATTATCTTCAACTACACTATTCTTTGAAAAAAAAAAAAAACACCTGTCTTTCTAAACTAGCCCCATGCTCGATAATTCCTTCACTTAATTTGACATCAAAAATGAAAAAAAAGTTTATGGTCAAGCTTAGAACGATTCTTCTGTAAATTCTGGTAAAAGTTCATTGTCGTAGACACTAATTATGACTAACAGGAAAGCAAAAATACATACTGCCAACCCAAATATAAACCACATTCAAACAAATGATATGCTGCAAAAGATATGAGCTAAAAGGCTGCTGAGACATTAGGTTACAGGGACTTCCTAACTCCACCTGGAGAAGTATATTCTTTCAGGAAAGGTAGGATGAGATGCCACCTACTGCAAAGAGGACTCAAGAATGGAGAGAGAAGAAACTAACTGAGCTTAATGTTCTTAATAATCTATACAGCCACATTAAATATTTTACAAATCCTAATTCACAGGAGAGAAAACTCAGGGTACAAGAGGCGAAGTTTGCCTAAAATGGAGAATACATGACAGAACCAGACTAGAGAAGGATTTCTGCACTAAAGAGTAAAAATCAGAGAGGATTCTGTACTACCATTTTAAAGAAATAACACGGTACTCCTTCTAGAGTCACTGGTAGTAAAGTTAGAAGTGAACTTTCCCCACTGTCAGGAAAAAAAAGGGGGTGGTCGTGGCAACAAGTTATCAGGGCAGACACAATGGCACTGTCCAATGACCTGGTAAAGCTGTTTACCGGGTGACCTTCAAGTCCCATTTTTAATTCTGCAGTGTCTCGGGTGGGCTTCAACACTTCCTGCTATCTGGTTCAGAAGATGTTAACATTGGGGCTCATATGACAATACTCTCAGACCAAAAAAAAGAAAAAGGAAAGATCATTGTTAGTCTTATCTCACCCCTGTAAGCTGAATTACTTACGCATTAGGCTGTAAATGTGCTTTTCTGCAACATGTTCCGTAAACAGCTTTATAAGGTCATCTTTTAAGTCTCTGTTAAGCTTGGTTTCGATGTAAAACTTATTCTGAAAAACAAAATAAAATCTTTTTTGTGTATTAATTGGGGAAATGATTAGTCTAATAAACTGGAGCACTAAATATTATTTTAGAAAACAATGTATAAAGGCAGCAATTAAAACAGAAAAACTCAACATCCAACAATAAAAGCCCTGCAGTTATTAGTTACTTGCCTTTCTGGCATGGGGTTGAAAACAACAAAAAAAATTGTTTTGAACCATACATCTCCAAAAGAACACTAGGAGACATCCAACATTAACTAGATAGGGAAATATAAACACTGTAGAACCACACTGTGTGCAACATCCTTTAAAAACACGTCATCTAAAGACAACATGGAGAAACACTAATGAAAAGTACCCCACCCCAATGATCTGGATTGAAAGGCTGTGGACATGCACTGGCTGACTCCCCAGCACACACTCAATTTCACTGATTAGTCTAAGTCTTTCAGCTTCTGGCACTCCCTGGGGACCACTTTTGGTTCAGAGGTAGACACTCAGGACAGCCCAAGCAGACTTAGAGAAACCTTGGCATGAGGAAAAAAATCTCTTGCAGTCATCTTATAACCATAAGGGGAACAGGATGAAACAGATGTTATGGACAGCAAAGAGACCAAAAACCAAGTCCTTAGTAACGCTGTTGAACCACAGATTCAACCAACCCTGGACACAGCCTTATTTCTGGAGTTTTCTTACAAGAGACAATACTTTTCCTTATTTACTTAAATCATTTTGAATCATGTTTTCTGTTTCTTGCAGCTGAAATCCTGACTAGAATTACTGGCAAGTCAAAAGAGAATGTTTTCATATTTAAGTGTTAACTCGATGCAGAAGACTAGAAAACACATAGAGGAATGCTAACAAGTTGCTCTCTCTGAATTTGATTAAAAAAAAATTTTTTTTAGAGATAGGGTCTCACTATATTGCCTAGGCAGGTCTCAAACGCCTGGCCTCCCACTTCACCTTCCTGAGTAGCTGGGATCACAGATATGAGCCACTACGCCCAGCCACTTAATTCTTAACACAAGCTTTTTTCTGTCTCTTTAAAAAATATACAAAAATAAGATGCACATGGTTAAAAAACAGAAAGCATGCAAAAGAGTATGCAATAAAAAGTTTCTTAATACAGACCCTCTAGCCCATTCCCAAAAGGTCCCATTCTATACTGGGAAAACTTCGGTATGTTCTAAGATGTTCCTTGCATATACATGGATGTGCTTTTTTCCTCCTAAAACTAGTGAGAAAATATTAAACACTGCATTACCTTGCTTTTTCATCTAATAATGTATCCTGGAAAATTCTTCTCTAAAAAAGCCGAGTTGTGTTACTTTTAATTGCATATTTTTCTGTCTTCCATAAATTTTTTAAATAGTCCCCTACTGATCAGAATACAAACGTTCCTCAATGTTCTGCTATTTTTAAACCTGCATAATTCATATATATAAATGTATGTATTTATGAGTTTATTTGTATAATAAAATCCTAGACGTACAATTCTTGAGTCAGATTTTTGCATTTTAAACTCTTAACAATAATGCCAAAGAGGCTTTACAATTTACATTTCTACCAAAAGAGTGAGGAGCTTGTTTCTCTACAGATTCACCAAAACTGAATATTGATTAAACCTTTCCAGTTTCACTAAAATATTTTATTTTTATTTCTTAAATTATGATATTGGGTATATTTTCATGTTCATAATTTTTTCCTGTCTGTTGATATGCTTTGTCCATTTTTCAACAGAAAAATAAGGTTCTTTATCTTTTTCCAATTCATGAAAGCTGATTATCAAGGAAAGCAAACTTCTGTCTTTTTTCCCACTTACTTTTGGCTTATGATATTTTGCTACACAAAGGTTTCTAAAATTTTGTATTGTCATAGTCTAATATTTTCTTTCATAACTTCTAGATTTGGGTCTCATTGAGAAAGGCCTTTTTTCACTCTGAGACTATGCATGATTTCTCCTATAATAGTTAGCTAACATTTCATTTTTAAAACTTATTCCATTTAAAATATTTTACAAAGAATAAGGTAGTGCCTAGGTGCTCATGCCTATTTAGGCTTATGCCTACAATTCTAGCACTTTGGGAGGCTAAGGTGGATGGATGTTAGAGACCAGCCTGGATAACATAGTGAGATCCCATCAACACACACACACAACACACACACACACACACACACACACACACACACACACTTTTTTAGAGGAGAAGGCAGTAATTGGACTCCCCCGCACTCCACTCCCAAATAACTACCAGTTGTCCTAACACTAGGTGTGGAATAATCTACTCCTTCCTTATTGATCTGAAATGTCACCTTTCTTATTAAACTTCTACATTTACTTCAGCTTATTTCTGGGCTCTGTTACTTTGATCTGTCTATCCCTGACACCAATGACAAACATTATTAATTATCGGAGCCTTCTCATTCATTTTAATATCAGGTAGTGATAGCAACAGGAGGCAGCCAAAACCCTAGGGGTGGGTGTCCGGTGAAACCCAGCCTCCAAGCCAAAGACAGTTTAAAGCCTGAAAGCCAAGCTAAAAGTTAAATCCTTGGATGGGACTGAGAACTTGTCTTCCTGTTTGGCACACTACTCTCTAACTGATCCCCACCCTTCACCTATTTTACATATACTTACCCTTTCCTAATGGGTTTTCTAAACTGTTGAGCCCACCTTTGAGTGGTGTCTTCACTTTAACCTTTCTTACATATTCACAAACCAATCAGCATGCACTCCACATTCTGAGGCCGTAAAAGGCCCAGACCTACCCAGCCACACCACTCCTGCAACCTCTCTCCACTGAAAGCTGTTTCACTGCTCAATAAAATTCTTCCCTACCTTCCTCACCCTCCAAGGTTCAGCACATTCTCATTCTTCTTGGGCACAGTGCAAGATCATGGCTACAAACTATAACACAGGTTAGCTGAGATACACCAGTGTAGCTGAGCAAGGCCCAGGTGGGGCATTGCTGGCCAGGGGTCCCTGGCTTGAAAAGTGACCAAGAAGAAAAATTCTGCCTCAGAAAGGCCTCATACGTGATTTCTGCTAGCTGAAATTCAGAGTAAGTTTGAAGTTCATTCTTCTTATTTTTTTCCTATATAAATTTTATCAGAAGAGATTCAGTTAGCTGTCTTGTGCATTTCATTTCTAAATATTTTCCCCTTTGGAAATAAATATCTAATGAAAATTTAATAAAAATTTCAAGCTATTTTCACAATTCAAATTTTTAAATCAAAATTTAAAGCAAAAGTTGGTCTGGCAGTATACTTTAAAGTCTTTAAAATAAATTAGCCATCTCTTTGAGACTCTGTAGTTTATATTCAAGAACAAAAAATAATATAACTATTTAACTCCCCCAAAAAATTTTCTGCATTTATAGTGCTTTTCTCTCCTGGTATATTATCCTATTGACATTTAAGATCTGAATGCACAACATTTTAATATACCCTTTCTATATAAGCAACTAGAAACATTAAAAAGAAACAGTATGAAAACTTCAGAAGTACTTAGAAACTCAAATTATTCTACATCTTTTCAACTTTGTCTCAGGTACAATAATATTAAATTCCAAACTTGTAAACAAAAATATGTCTTTATTTCAACAAGACCTTAGATACAATTTATTTTCCAGTGTAATGACAATTTCTTGATATTCACATAGACTTCTAACAAGACACTAATTTTGATAAGAAATGTTTTTAAAAATTTGTTTCTGTGTTGTCAAAGGAAACTTGGCTTATTATGGCACTAGTAGGTTAATACTTCAAACTATTTTCTTTAAATAATATACTTTTCCAACAAAGCAGTACCAAAGTTCAAAGAATTTCTATCTTCCGGACAATAAAAACAAATTTTCACAAGTAACTACAAAGCAAATTCAAGCTCTTAATCTATAAGAAAAGCTATAGTTAAACTTTGCAATCTAAGATCCTTTATTTGAATTCTGCTAGCTGAAAAAGTAAATTTGAGGTTCATTTATTTATTTATTTATTTATTTTTTTTGAGACGGAGTTTCACTCTTGTTACCCAGGCTGGAGTGCAATGGCGCGATCTCGGCTCACCGCAACCTCCGCCTCCTGGGTTCAGGCAATTCTCCTGCCTCAGCCTCCTGAGTAGCTGGGATTACAGGCACGCACCACCATGCCCAGCTAATGTTTTTGTATTTTTAGTAGAGACGGGGTTTCACCATGTTGACCAGGATGGTCTTGATCTCTTGACCTTGTGATCCACCCGCCTCGGCCTCCCAAAGTGCTGGGATTACAGGCTTGAGCCACCGCGCCCGGCAGAGGTTCATTTATTCTTAATTGACACAGGCTTCTTAAACCCCAAGATCCTACCATAAAGTTTTAGAAAGCAACAATGGCAATGCAGAAAAGCATAAATCACTTTCCTGACTTAATCTATATTTTTAAATAAATTTGTCATTTACCTTTTGACTCTATGACAAATTAGACTTTTGTTTTTCTTACGAATGCACCTAGCCAATATGCTTAACTGGTAAATGCCATTAAAATAGCAGACATGAAAATCAGGAAACCTATTCACCCACCCTTAACTCCTTTATCCACAAGTAAGCCCTGTCCTTCAGCTCCATTTGCATATCTGGTCTCCACTGAAAACTTTAAAACAGCAAGAATAAGGAGTCTGCAGGCATGGAAATAAAATGTTTGCTCTATCAGAACAAGAGTTACTACCTAACATACACTCCTGATGAGTAGCCCATGATAGGATTTCACCAAAACGATACGATGTAGCTACCTCCCAGGCTTAAGGATTCTTCTCAAAAAGTTAATTCCACTAACCTAGACACACTTACTCCTAGTGCCATCAATAATATTTTTCCTTAGTTTCATGATTCATAAAGGAGTTCTGGCACTTAAACCAAAGAAAAGCCTTTTTATACATTTCTTTCTCAGTAAAATCTAGTTTTTCTGGAATTATATTGACTACAAAACTCATATTAACTTTTAAAATTGTTGTCAGTAACCAAGAAATAAGTGTAAATGAAAACAATGAAGTACTCTTTTGGAAAGTTCCTTCTAAATGAGAATTAGGGGTAGTTGTGTTTTGTTTTTGTTAAGTGCATTTTATGAAGAATAAGTCCTTTTTAAGATTGCTATCCACATACAGCAACCTACATGCCACAGAAAGTAGGATCAACCTGAACATCCCATTCACTAGTCTAATAAAGAGGAACTTGGGATCATGGTTCCTAAGGGCTCCTCCATTCAACAGGAGCACTAACATTAAGACTCTATGGCTCTATATATTTAAAACAGGGAGGAAGCTGATCTACAAAGTCACAATCTACAGATTATACTGATAGCATAGCTCTCCAAATCATCAGAATGGCAGCAATGTTTTACTGTTCTACTTTTTTATGGAATGACTTGCTTATTAGCATTTTACTTTCTGAGGACAAGAAATCTTATATATCTTTATTTTTCTAGAATGAAACGCAGTGGCTTCCACATAGCAGAAATAAAATACTCCTGTGGGTGACTACTCATCTTAATGCCTACTTGTCTATTCAGCAATTGTTACTTATGGAATTTCAAAGGAGAAAAAGGAGAAATAACTAAAATTCTTCTATGTCAACAACTATCAAACATGACTGAAATAATTTAATTTCCATTTCTAACACAAACGTAGTAAAAGTAAAACAACACGCTTAACTTTGCATCTATTTGTGCTCTGACCAATACACCTAGGTATTTGGGGAGGAAGGGGCTCTAACTTACCATATATATGAAAAGAGGCACAATGCTCTGCAATGCTCCCATATATTGTCCAAGAGCTATATTAAATCTTTCAATATAGAGATCTGGAGGGCTGGCCTGTGAGAAAAAACAGAAGTGTGATCATTCTGGGAAACCAGGGAAAGACCTTCCACCACAATCTGAAATACAAACAGAAGGAATTCAAAACTCATACTGTGATTCACAACAACAACAGCAACAACAAAAAAGACTTCTCCCTTTGTTCCAAAATCTGCTATGTAAAACTGAGGTTTAGCCATCTTCAAAAGCTCTGTAACCTTAACACGTTAATTAAAAGGTTTGCTCTCTTACTGAATAAAAAGGTGCACTCAGGCTGGGCACAGTGGCTCACATCTGATGAGGTCAGCAGATCAAGACCAGCATGGCCAACATGGTGAAACTCCATCTCTACTAAAAATATAAAAGTTAGCCAGGTGTGGTGATGGGCACTTGTAATCCCAGCCGCTTGGGAGGCTCAGACAAGAGAATCACTTGAACCTGGAGGCAGAGGGTTCTGTGAGCCGAGATCACACCACTGCACTACAGGCTGGGCAAAAGAGTGAGACTTTGTCTCAAAGAAAAAGGTGTATTCAAAGATAAATAACATGATTTTTAAGAACTATTACTGAATTACATAGTTATTCCATATAGAAACCAAACTATATTTGAACCTGGAATCAGTTGAGAAGATATTCAAGTAAGTGGTATAGGCTTAATGTACTATTAGAATGGCTAATGAAATTTATAATTACCTTAGGCACAGTCATATTCCAATTTCTATACTAACTTGGTTGTAAACCACTTCTGTAGCTAATCAATTATAAATATAGGTTAGAAAGCATTGACGCAAATGACCCATGTACACCTACAGCTCTGTAGAATAGTAAAATACATGCCTCTATTAACTCACTTTTACAAAATACCAAATCAAAACCATCAAAAGAGAATACTTCCAACTTTTTTATATGTTATAGACTGAATATAGACTGTGTTCCTCCAAAATTCATATGTTGAAGCCCTAAACCCCTAGTAACATCATATTAGGAATAAGGAAGTAATTAAGGCTACACGAAGTCATAGGGTAGAGCCCTGATGCTATAGGATTAGTGTCCTTAAAGGAAGAAACATCAGAATGCTCAGGCTCTTGTTCCTCCCACATGGCTCAGAAAAAAAGGCCACGTGAGGACTGCAGTGAGAAGGCAGCCATTTACAAACCCAGAAAAGGGCCCTCACCCGGAACCGAATAGGAAGTACCTTTGTCTTGGACTTCATAACCTCCAGAACCGTGATAAACAAATTTCTTTGTTTAAGCCAAGCAGTCTATATTACAGTTGACCCTTGAAAAACCAGAGGGTTAGGGGAGTCAACACCCAAAACACAGTCAAAAAATCTGTGTATAAATTTTCACTTCCCCCCAAATTTAACAACCAATAGCCTACTGTTGACCAGAAGTCTCACTGATAACGTTAACAGTCAATTAACACATATTCTACATATTACATGTATCATTTATACTGTATTCTTACAATAAAGTAAGCTGGAGCAAAGAAAATATTAGGATCATCAAGAAGAAAAAATATATTTACTATTCATTAAGTGGAAGTATATCGTCATAAAGATTTTCATCCTCATCTCCACGGTGGGAAGAGGGTTGGTCTTGCTGTGTCAGGGATGGGAGAAAATCCGTGGATAAGTGGACCTACGCAGTTCAAACCCGTGTTGCTCAAGGGTCAACTGTATTTTGTTGTGGCAGCCCAACCGAAGACACTGTGTTTTACAAAAGTGCACCCATGCACGATTTCATTCTATTCTATACCTAAAGCTAAATTAGTTAGGTCCCATTTTAACACTAAAGAAAGACCTAAATAGCCAGTAATTTGTCTAAGATTAGACTGTTAGCAAATGACACATCCAGGTCTTCCAACTAAGAATTCATTTCTGGGTCAGTGTTGGGGGATGAGTGTGGTACAAAACACAATGCAAACAAAACTGATTCTACACAAGAACTTGTGGCAGCCCCACAGCCTATCAACCACATCTTACACATAAAGTCTTGCTTTCAAAAATGGATATTAAGAAATGCCACACAGAAGGATTCCTAAATTTTAAATTTTTAAACATGAAATTATAAGACCACTTCAACTAAGCTGTTTCAGAAATGTTTAGATATTTTGATACTGTTTTCAAATTAGATTCATATTTCAGTTCTACTTAGAATCTTATATATGCGTAAAGAATTGTCTTTACTTCTAATTCACCTTCTGTTACTGAGTAGTTACAGGTTTGGTGCATGCTAAGCGCTTTTATTTACATTTCTTAAATTTTTTTTTTTTTTTTTGGTACATTTTTGAGACAGGTCTTGCCGTCATCTAGGCTGGAGTGCAGTACCATGATTACAGCTCATGGCAGCCTCAGCCTCTCAGGCTCAACTGATCCTCCTACCTCAGCCGCCTCCTAAGTAGCTGGGACTACAGGTATGCAGCACTAGGCCTGGCTAATTTGTTTTTTTGTTTTTGTTTTTGGTAGAGATGGGGTCCTGCCATATTGCCCAGGCTGGTCTTAAATTCCTGGGCTCAAGCAACCCTTCTGCCTCAGCCTCAAAAAGGGCTGGGAATACAGGTGTGAGCCACCACACCCAGCCCACTTCTTTTTCTTAGTCCTTCTAACTGCCTATAAATTGAATGTCATTTGTATTTTACAGATGAGGTGATGGGGGCTCAGAAAGAGTCACCTGTCTACAATTCCACAATAAATAGACCCAAGAACTCCAACTCTATGATCAATCCAAGACCTTCTATATATACTTAAATTCCACTTTGGCACCTTTTTACAAACTTCTCAGCGTAGGGCACAAGTGTTTACCTCTGGCTGCACAGTCTGCATTGTTGCCACAGGTAGCACACAATAGAACTGACAATGGAAATACTAGAACTTCCCAAAAGACATAAGACCTCCCTCACTGTTCTTTCTACCTGACCATCTCTCTTCGCACCCACTCTGCTGGCTAACTTCTCCTAGCCATTCCTTCAAAACTATCTGAATTACATGACCCTTCAGTGGGGCACCACCGCACTACTTCCCTCAGTGAGTAGTCTCTGCCACTACCTTCAAGTCTCTGAGGATAAGATTCGTGTCTTATCTGTGCATCTCCAATGCTGACCATAGCGCCTGGAACATACAGATAGATACAGAATGCATTGTTTTGCAAGAAGTCTCGTTAATTCTAAACTTTGACTCTAAATCTAACTTAGCATTGTTTAAATCTAAATTCTTACTTAACAAGGCTGTATGACATTAAGAAATTCATTTTGCCCTCTAAATTTCAATGTCCATACATCCAAAATAGGAAAAGTACTAGCTGTGCTACTTCCAGGATGTGATGAAATCAAAGAAAATATTGTATTTTGAAAATGTTATTACACACGCATATATATGCAACTAATAAATAACCTCCTTTCTGAATTAACTACTCATTTGTCTAATGCTTCAAAAAAAAATCCAACATTTTTGTTTCTTTGTTTTTGAGATGGAGTCTCACTCTGTCACCCATGCTGGAGTGCAATGGCGTCATCTGGGCTCACGGCAACCTCCGCCTTCCCAGTTCAAGTGATTCCCTTGTCTCAGCCTCCCAGTAACTGGAATTACAGGTGTGCACAACCACACCCAACTAGTTTTTGTATTTTTAGTAGAGACAGGGTTTCACCATGTTGGCCAGGCTGGTCTTGAACTCCTGACCTCAAGTGATCCACCCAGTTCAGCCTCCCAAAGTGCTGGGATTATAGCCATGGGCTACCGCTCCCAGCCTAATAACATTTTTTAAAGCATTCTTTTTTAACTAAAGAACTTGGAAAAAATGGTTCCATGTTATAGGCAAACTTTTAACTATAACTAATGAACAGAGTCATATGTAATATCTCTCTCTAAACTGCTTCGAATAACTCTAAAAGTGATATTTCAGCATTCAAAGAAATAAATGTAGAAGTATTATGTGCAAAAAAATCTTAAAAGCTGTTGTATTAAAATAATGCTCAGCTGGGCGCGGTGGTTCACACCTGTAATCCCAGCACTTTGGAAGGCTGAGGCGGGCAGATCACAAGGTCAAGAGATTGAGACCATTCTAGCCAACACGGTGAAACCCTGTCTCTACTAAAAATACAAAAATTAGCTGGCATGGTGCCATGCGCTTGTAGTCCTAGCTACTCAGGAGACTGAGGCAGGAGACTTGCTTGTACCCAGGAGGTAGAGGTTGCAGTGAGCCAAGATCGCACCACTGCACTCCAGTATGGCAACAGAGCGAGACTCCATCTCAAAAAAAAAAAGTTCTCTTTTCACAAAAGATCACTTTATCCAAAAGTTAAAACTATGAACATTGATCAAAAAGTACATTTAATAGCAGACAGAATAAATAAAATTGAATTTTTTGTTCAAGAACTCCTGAAGTCTTAAAGGTTATAAGTATTAAAAAGTACTTTCTGTACTGAATCAAATGTCAGAACACTTGGCTTTTTCTACTGAGTAAAAAAGTACATTTCATGTAACGCTTATTCAAAACCCTTTAAATGACAGGACTGTAAATTTTAACAGTCTTCTAAAATAAACCCAATCTGCTTACTAGGAAATTAGAAATAAGTGCCATTTTTTAAAAAACCTCATCAAATGGTTTCTCCTTAAAAGTTAAGTTCAATAGGCTCTGGGCCCCATTGGGGAAATTGCTACCTATTTGATTTACATTATTTCAAAATAACAGTATTTGGCTCGGGCATTATAGTTTTGACCCCTAAACAAGCAAGCTCTGCTTTTTCCCCAAACAAAACAAGAAAAAAACTGCCAGAAAAATAATAATCATGGTTACAGGATCTTTGGGGTGTCGTTTTCTAGCCAGAAACCTCTGTGGCCGGTGGCACCTTTGCCCAAGTTTTGCCCAGCCAACTGGGTTCATTTCACCCACTTGGCCTGGCTGGCTGCGTTGGACTCACGCTACCAGCCTGGGTCCCACACCTGCCAAGGCAAGTCAGGTATAGAATGGCAAGGGGTGTGTGAGGGAGCGTGGAGTTTGGCCACTGAGCACAGGCATGCTGGCTGCTATAACAGGCAGGCAGCTCCAGGTGCTAGCACGGGTGCCAGCTCTCTGCGAGGCTGTGGCCGAACCAAGGATACCACAAGCAGCTTTCACAGCTGGCAATGGGAAACATGGTGGTGCCCAGAAGCTTGAAAACTCCAGGAACCACAGGGCCCCAAAGAGGAAGTCACAGCCCCAGCTCCGGGAGCTTCTAGGTCTGGCCTTCCCAAAGGGCCACAGCTCTTCTTTCCTTTTCTTTACCTGCAATGTGACAAACAAGTGACATGTCTCAGCCCTGTTTGTGTTACAACTCTTTTAGCCTTGACATTCAGTGGGTCCCAAGTTCTTGTCCTGCAACCAGGAAGAACAAGCAAGACGAAGAGGAGCTTTATTGAGCAACAGAACAGCTCAGAGAAAACTGCAGGGAGCGGCTTCTTTCCACAGCCAGGGTGTCCACAAGTGTTCAGCTCCTAGCAGAGAGGGTAGCTCTTCTCTGCAGCTGGTCATCCCATTATCTGTGCAGCTCTCAGCAGAGAGCAGCCCCTAAAGTGAGTGGCTCCTTTCTGCAGCTGGTCATCTCAACCTCTGTTCAGCTCTGGGTAAGCCCAGGACTTTTATAGGCCCAGAGGGGAGAAAGTACATGCCAACTGGTCCATGGGCAGGCCTGAAAAGGCACCACAAGTTCCCACTCCAGTCTATGGGACTGGAAGCCTGGTCCCTAACCTCCTTGGCTTGAAGGTGGGGCCTCACTAGGAACCCACCCTCTTCCACCCAGGAACCTGTCTGCCTCTTGCAGCCATTCATGGCACCCAAGCTATAGGTGCCAAGGGGCACCTGCAGGCCAGCGCCAAGCTGCCCTCAGCACCCCTCGGCTTTCTTTCTATGCTCATCAGTGCCCAAAGTCCAGAGGGGCTGAGGCAGCAGGGGGCTGGTGTTTCAGCACTGCCCTGTGTGCGCACATACCTGGCGAGGCTGCAACAGCGCCTAGACTCGGCCCCAACATTGCTCCGAGATCACAGTGGACCCAACAGGAGGGAGAAGCTAGGCAGCGGGAGCAGGTACTTCTGAGCCTGCGAGGGCAGGGGGTCCTTATCGAGCCCCCAAGAATGCAGGGATGCCTGAGTCCACAGCCATGGACTGGGCGGCGGCTGCAGCAGCACCCAGTGAGCTCCCACCACAGCTCAGAAGAGGCAAGGCTCCTGCCTGTCCCTGGCTCCTGCCGGCTCCATGGAGTGTGCAGCCCCACCCGTGCCTCCCTCCTACAGTGGCGTCATGGCAGCAGCCACTCCAGATGGGCCGCCGCTGCCATCACCATTACTCCAAACTTGATCCAATTTTTCATAACAGACCTAGATTCCCTGCGTTTTGTAATATAGCTGTGTGAGAATATTTTTAAAATAATGAGTAATGCATTCATCTGGTTTAAAATTCAAATGAGTTCAAATGGGTTTGGAGTAAACGTTTTCCTTTCATTCCTTCCTCCCTGAACCAACCAATACTTAGTTTTTACATCCTTCCAGAAGAACTTTATGCCTACACTAGAAAATAAATGTCCCATTTAGCGCTCTTTATACACAAATGCTAAGGTATAATCACACACATCTGCACTTTCCCTAACAATGTATCTTATAGTCAGTTTTATTCCTGTGATTCTCGCCAACATTTTGGTCTCTGGAAACATTTACACTCCTAAAAATAACTGAAGATTCCAAAAAGCTTTTTGTTTATATGCAGGTTGTATCTGTATTTACTATAATAGAAATTAAAACTAGGTTCTAAAAATATGTATTAATTCATTTTAAAATGACAATAACAAACTCATCACATCTTAACATATTTATTTATGAAGAATAACTATCTACCAAAACAAAATTCAGTAAGAGGAGTGTCACTGTTTTTACATTTTTACAAGCCTCTTTACAGCCTTGCTTAATAGAAGACAGCTAGATTTTCATATCTGCTTCTGCAATTAAATCAGTTGTGAAGTGTTATTTTCTGAAACAATCAATCAATTTTTTGTACTCTATTCCAGTAAAACCCACTGGTCTATCTTCTTCTTTTAATGGATTTTTTCCACATACATTTTATAACAACACACATTGGTCATTTGGAAAATACTGATTCTTTAAGTTATGTAGATCTTCCCAATGTTGATTTCATTATATAATATTTAAAAAAATACATTTCTGATGAGATAGTATCACCACCTATCTCATCAGAAGTCTTTTTAAGTATTGGGAAGCTATCATCGAACTCATGGTGGTAGATACCAATTTTCCAAAATTTTAATTTTCACTTCAAAGCTCAAATTTCATTATTGGTAACAAATACTGTCAGTCATTTTCCTTGAAGTGACAATCTTCACTCATTTCTGAGAAAATGTCTGTCAAATACCAAAGTCTAACCATAGTTTGTCATTTTTTCAAGTGAAAATAGTGTTCTATGGGGAAAAATAAGAATTAGCTCAAAATTCATACAATCACAAGCACTTTTTCTCAGAACAACCACTGTACTGTGGTATGCAGTCTCCCATTTCTTTATATAAAATATTTAAAGTATAGTCAAAGTCACAATTTAATAAAATTAATAATTTTCTTCGTTTCACCTAGGACATTCTTAATGAAACTGGCTTCCTCCCCCTGCAAGCATGTGGAAATGAAGATTCATACTAAGGCATCAGCGTCTATCCATCATCATTTACAGACCCCTCTGAAAGGCTTCTGGGGACCCTCTGAGGTCCTCAAAACACACACTTTAAGAATATCTATTTTTGTAAGATGCTTGAATGTACTATTTAATCAGATGTCATACATCTTTTGTTACCAGGTTGTTACACTAACTTCATACAGATATAGACAGTAATTTCAAAGCAACTTTTAAGTTAAAAAAGGTAGAACTAGATGATAATGTTATGCATAATTATATTAAAAAAAATTCAGTGTCTAGTTTAAATAGTCAAATCTGCGAAATACCACTAAAATATATATACATATATATACATGGTCCTAAAAAGTGTCAGAAATGCCTCAGAGTAACAAAGGAAAAGACAGATTTGATATACATACCATACCTTCACAGAAGGGAAGGGAAAAGAAAGCTTGTCATCTTTAATTTTTGAAGCTAAACAAGGAAGACTGGTTGGTTAGTCAGTCACCCTAATTTGATGTATCTCAATAATCTCAGAAGAGGATGATTTGTTTAAATAAATTTACTAGCCAACAGACTTAAATATACTATGATCTGGGTCAGTACTGCCCAAAGGAACTTTCTGTGATGATGGGAATGTTCTATATCTGCACCATCCAATATGGTAACCACTGGCCATGTGTGGCTACTGAGCACTTGGAATGTGTTTAATTAAACTAAGGAACCAAATATTTACTTCATTTTAATTGTAATAGTTACACATGACTAACTGGACAATGCAGATGTAAAATACAAAAAAAGTTCTATAATTTCATACTTATATACCTCCTCCTCTGACTACTCCCATCCCCATCCCACGAAACTGAAACATGAAAAAAACTAAGAATATGTGCTTTTATCTTCACAAAACCATTCTGGCTGTCTTCAAATAAGTAAGTGACTTTTGTATGCTAGAATGTACAACATTCAATAAAAAACTAAGACCAAAAAAGCAGAAACACAGCCCACTATCAAGAATTATGTCAAGAATTCAACATTCAACATGCACAGACACCAAGATGGCCCACATGATGGAGCTATCATGCAGAGACTTTAAAATAACTATGATTAACATATACAATGACCAAGTGGAAAAAGCAGGCCACATGCACAAAAAGATGGGAGAATTTCAGCAGGGAAATGGAAACTATTTTTAAAAGAGTCAAATAGAAATGTTAAAAATTCTCAAATAGTTTATTCAAAGTCCTTTAACATTCATTCCTATAATACCAAGCACAACTTTGGCATTTTGTATCCCATGCAATGCACCTGGATGCCATCTCAAAGATCATTAATACTATTTTCTCAATCAAATTGGGAATTTTTCTCAAAATCTGCCTTTAGATAGACTAACTTGAGCAAAAACTACTAATTGGTAATATGTTTTTAGCCTAGCTTATTCCATGACTTTGCAGAGCAATACCATACTGCCATGGACAAATGTGTCAGGGCTCTAGAAGCAACACCCATGACACACTGGAAACTGACAAAGACACTTCATAAAAATGGAATTTCTTGGCCAGCACAATGGCTCATGCCTGTAATCCTCGCACTTTGGGAGGCCGAGGCAGGCAGATCACCTGAGGTCAGGAGTTCCAAGACCAGCCTGACCAACATGGAGAAACACCATCTCTACTAAAAATACAAAGTTAGCTGGGTGTGGTGGTATATGCCTGTAATCACAGCTACTTGGGAGGCTGAGGCAGGAGAATCACTTGAACCTGGGAGGCAGAGGTTGTGGTGAGCCGAGATCGCACCATTGCGTCCAGCCTGGTCAACAAGAGCAAAACTGTCTCCCAAAAAAAAAAAAAAAAAAAAAAGAATTTCTTCCCAAACAGACAAA
The DNA here is from genome assembly GCF_009761245.1 of Sapajus apella. Taxonomy (NCBI): domain Eukaryota; kingdom Metazoa; phylum Chordata; class Mammalia; order Primates; family Cebidae; genus Sapajus; species Sapajus apella. The sequence continues at coordinate 22,003,864 of NW_022436953.1, forward strand.
TACATCTGACATTTCATTCTCATTCTTGCTGTGTAGATATTATTTCCATATTAGAATATCCAAAAAGTAGCGATATAGAAGGTAACTGATCTTCAGGAGCTATTAAGAGCAGTAACATATGTATTAGACACCTCTCATATAAACCGTAAGCACAGTTTTCAATTGAAAGCTACAATAAAGTCAGTTGAGTCTAACATTAGATGTTTCTCTTTTCACTTAGATTTCCTACTTTGCAAAGTTAACTGCTATTATTATATGAAAATTTTTTCTTGAATTATTTCTAAAATAAGACTTCCTTCATTTTCCAAATACTATTTGGACTTAAATAGTAAACAGAATTAAATCTGGGCTTCTGTGATCCTGGGTTCATTTAGCTCATCTACATGAGATAATCTGCATTCTAATCCTAGCTTTGAAAGTAACTAGCTAGGTGACACTGAGCAGCTATAAAAGGTTCAAGGATTACTAAATGGAGAAATATCCAAAGAAGCCAGATAGTCTAAGTGACTTCTCACTTCCCTACATACTTCATCTCATATACAACACTTAGCAAACACTAACTTACACTACTTACATCTATTTGCTTATTATTTTGTAAAGGAAACCTTTTTCCTTTTCAAACTGAAGTTACACAGTTTGATCTCAAAGTATATTTAAAAAAATACGATTTATAATTGTACTCTGTATACTGTGATGCAAATGCAAACAACTATTATTTATGTGATTTTACTCTCCTGCTCATTTTCCAAGTTCTGAATAATGTTTTACCTGAAACAAATACATGCCTCTGGTAATGTCAGTGGTAAAGCCAGCATATGTTTTTATTATCAACTTATACTAAGTACTTTTTACTGGATCTCTATTTTGGTCCTGGTATTATGTTAAGCCCTATAAAGGCACATGAAAAAGCAAACAAAATCCTTGCCTTCAAAGGAAGATAGTAAACTTATTAGAATCATGGTCTGAATGAGAGCCTATTGAATGACTGAGGGCTAGGGTAACTCCCTGGCAAATTTTTGGGTTAATAAATTTGCCATGACAACTGCTTTAAGTTCTAGTAGGATTGAAAAAAAAATAGATCTCCACATAACTCAGAAACATTTTCAGTAAAATACACATGTAAAGGGCTATTTACCAGTTGCAACGATATTTATTTTATTTCAAATCTATGAAGAAAGGATATCAAGTGATTTTCTTATCTAAAATCTTATTTACTTTAGCAAGGAATAGAGTATTTGGAGGAGGAAAGAATATTTTCTTAGAATACACTTTGTAGTACAAGAGATTTAGAAATTAAAACCTTTAAAACGCATTAAAAATTTCAAAAAAAAACAAACCATATACAAGATAACTAGTTGAGTTACGCTGCCACCCACTGGACAAGAAATAAATAGCAAAGCAATCCTTGCTCTGACTTTATAAACACCAAGGGACTGCTGGGTTTACTGGCAAACTGGCAGTCGAGATTTTATATGCAAACTGGAGTCTATAAATAGTGAATCAAAGTTAAGTACTGTTGACTGATTGTTTAGTTTCTATTAATTTCCATTATTAATTTATTTGAGTCATTTGTTTTGCTTAAGACCAACATATAGTTGTACATCAATATTACTCTGATTTTATTTAAATGGTTTAAATGTAATCAGTTAACTTCCTTTTAATTAAAAGTTAAATATTTAAACTACTGTAAATTCAGCCCTATTTGAGATAAAAACTGCAACATTTCCCAGCACCTTTGTCTCTGTGGTCTCTCCTCAGCAGGACCCTGAATGCTCGATAGTAATATTGGCGCTATTCCTCCCACTGGAGTGTTAACTGTCCTGGCCTGGGAACCAAATCTCTGTGTAAACAGAGTTTACTGGGGCTAACTACAGTGTGAGTTCCAAAGCACTGACAAAAGAACTGTTAATGGGTTCCTGACTATAAAACTACTACATCAAAATGTCAGAATATTTTTATTTGGTGAAAATATACTCTCATTTAGATAACACACATTAGGATATATAATAAATGTATCAACATTACTTGGGGAGAAGATGCTTCACAATTGTTTCACTGGATTCTGGATTCAGAAATACACATTGAAAAAATGAAATGTGAAAATGTCATTAAGACAGTTTTAAAAGATTTTATATTCATCTATCCATTATAGTAGTCCCCCACCTTATCCAGTTTTCCTTTCTGAGATTTAAGTTACCCAGTCAACCACAATCTGAAAATATTAAACAGAAAACTCCAGAAGCAATTCTTAAGTTTTAAACTGTGTGCCCTTCTGAGTAACATGATGAAATCTCACACCATCCAGCTCCATCCTGCCTGAGATATGTATCAGCCCTTTGCCCAGCATATCCACACCGTTGACACTATCCATCTATCAGTCACTTAGCCATCTCGGTTATTAGTTCAACTGTCACAATTATCACAGCACATGTTTAAACAACCCTTACTTAACAATGGCTCCAAAGAACAAGAGAAATGATGCTGGCAATTCAGATATGCCAAAGAGAAGCGATAAGTGCTTCCTTTAAATAAAAAGGTGAAAGTTCTCAACTTACATAATTGGGGTAGGAGACAGAGCTCTACTCCAGAGGTGGGGCTTGGACATCAGGACCAAATGGAGGACTAGCTAAAAACAGGTCGGGGCAGAAGCACCTCCCCGTAAGACATGCTCACCAGTGTGCCATGTCAGTTTACCACTACCATGGCAACACCCAGAAGTTACCGCCCCTTTCCATGGCAACAACCCAACAACCCAGAAGTTACCACCTTTCCCCTCGTTCTAGAAATTACTTCATAGACTGCCCTTAATTTGCATATAATTAAAAGTGAGTATGAGTGCAGAACTGCCTCTGAGCTGCCACTCTAGACACACTGCCCACGGGGGCCCCGCTCCACAAGGAGCAGTGCCAGTCTGAAATTGTTTACCTTTTTTAATGCAGCACTTGGTCTTTAACATTTCATATAATAACAGATATGTTAAAGTTTATTATCCTACTATTTTTCTATTTATCTCATCTGTTCTCTGCACTTTTTGAAAAGTCCTTTCTTGATTTCTTTACTTTAAAATTACTCCATTTTCTCCCTCTATGTCTTGTTAACTATGTTCTTTTACTACACACTGGATTCTTGTCTTATCATACTCTAAAATAAAGTAGTGCTTTGCCATTTCCTGGACAATGCAAGGGCCTCAGAACATTTTAAACCTTTATTCCCTTCAACCTTACACACTATTGTCATGAGTTTTGATTATACTTATACCCTCGAAGATATTATTATTATCATTGATCTACACTTGCATATTTATCTTTTCTCTTCTTCATTCCTATCTGAATCTTCAAGTTTTCATCTGGGAACATTTTCTTTCTGTCTGAAAAACGCTTTTTATTATTCTTTGAAGTAAAAAACTACTGGTGATGAATTCTCCCAATTCTTACCTAAAAAGTACTTCAAAATTTCGCCTGGTTTGACGATTGCCTCATATCCTACTATGACTAGTTATTTCTGATTAAGTGCCAGACACTGCTTATGAAATATTATGGAAACAATTTGATGCCTAGGATAATGGTATCTCTCCAGAATTTACTTTTGCTGCTAGTAAGCTTAATCGAAGCTCTAGCAAATCAAGACCATCTTAATCCAATCAAGGATCAAGCTTTAGCAACTAAGAAAGCTAGTCTGTATTTTTTTATTCTTGCTACTCCTGGGATGTGGTACTTCAGTTTTAATGGGACTTATACTCCAAGTTATTACCCCACCCCCACAAGTGTGTCAAAGCTCTATTAAATTTCTCAGCTCATTAGCCTCGTTTTCCAGAATAAATGGGTGACCCCAGCAGACAAACAGCTCAAACATTAGGTTCCTCTCTGAGATTCTTTCTTCTCTTAGATCCTGGCCCTATAATTCACTTTTTTTGTTAGTTCTTTGGTCTAATTTTTGTAATTGCTCTCAGCAGGCAGGGTGGTCCACACTATCTAGTCTTATCAATTTTATGTTCACCACCAGACCCAATAGAGTACCTTGCATACTTGGATAAGATACATCAGGTTTCCCACTACAAACCCCTGCAACCAATAAAACCACTCAGTTTTTTTACACTGACCAAAAAATCAGCTGTGATTAAGAAAAACAGTGAACAGTATTTAGATTTTTGGACAAGAAAGTATGCCCATCAAATTAGGGTTTTAGATTATTTAGCCAAAAGAAGAGACTGCAGGAAGACAAACCAATTAAAAGAATATTACACCAGTGCAGGCAAGAGCCAATGGTGACATGGGAAAGGAAGACAACAATGGGAATGAAAGAAGACAGAAGCAAGAGATATTATAGTATTCCACTAATCTTAACTAGCACCCAGAAATAAGAGAGAAAAAGCAAAGACGAATATGAAATGTCAAGCCTCAGAAAGAAACTAATTTGAATGAGGAGGAACTTAGACTTAGACCTCAGTATGAGGTATCTACAAGATGAAACCCAAATCCAACAGGCAATTGTAGGTCCTAGTCTGAGGGTCCTGGTCCTGGTTTCTAACCAAAAGTATGGTCATTTCTAAACATTTCCATAGAATTTTCCAAAACTATTCAGAATATGATTTACTGAATTGGTAAACCAACTTACTCTCTAAAGTGATCTATTTCCATTCACCAGTAGAGGAAAGTGCCAGAATTGAAAATTTGTATTTTGAGGTTCTGGAGATACAGAAAAATAAAAATAAACAGACTTTCATTATCACATTTAAAGAAGGAACAGCTGGGAGTGATGGCCCATGCCTGTAATCCCAGCACTTTGGGAGGCCAAGGCAGGAAGTTCACTGGAGTCCAGAAGTTCAAGACCAGCCTCAGCAACATGGTAAAACACCCCTTCTACAAGAAATACAAAAATTAGCCAGGCATGGTGGTGCATACCTGTAGTCCCCGCAACTCAGGGGGCTGAGGCCAGAAATTAGCCCAGGAGGTCAAGGCTGCAGTAAGCCAGAATCACACCACTGCACTCCAGTCTGGGTAACAGACTGAGACGCTGTCTCATGCATTCATAAATAAATAAATAAATAAATAAGAGGGGAGTTAATAAGGACAAGAAAAGGCATGGTTTTAAAAAATTAAGGCAAAATATACTGTCACAATTTCAAACAATCCAGCAGTAAGTTAAAATGTATAGCTATACATACAGTGAAATACAATAGTAAGGAAAATACTAAAGGGATTTAGCTATTTGTTAATTTAACAACAACAACAAAAATAACTTTTTAAAGTTCCTGAAGTAGAAAAGTCATTATTTCCAAAATAAAAGAAACGTGTTAAAAAAAAAAAAAAAAAAAGAGGCAGCAAGTTAGATGATGCCATCACATAAAAAATATTTACATTCAACAAATTAATCTAAAATTTCTGAAAACCACGTTCTCTAGTTTTTAAGTCAACACCAAAAATAACTGGAGAATATGGGAACATTATTTTATATAGTCTTCAATCCCCCCAACAGGATGTGCCTTCAGATAAAAATAAGTAAGTCCCTCTGACATATAAACTATACAAACCCACAGCTATTTTAAGATGTCCTTGACTGAGGCTGACGCCCTGTAGGTCCAAATCATTGATTTAACAACTCCAGCACTAAATTTCTGATTATCTGCCAAATGCAACTGCTCCCACACTCTTGTTTTGGCTTATAACAACAATATTTCATTATGAAAACCAGAGCTGCCAACAAAATGCCCAACCAAATAAAATGTTTCTGGCTCATAAAGCCTGGCATAGACTCTTGATCTGTCCCCCATGAAAACTGCCAGAAGGTCTGTATAAAATAAAGATTACACTAGGCCACACACATCACACTGAACAAATAAATAAAATGCCTACGAATCTAAAGAGCATAGGAGTAATGGTCATATGAAGCTAATTATCCTACTCTTTGCATTCATATACATCATATTTAGTTACTCAGCATTCAGTCAACACATATTTGCTGAGTTGTAACGGTGGCAGACACTAAGGATAAAACGACAAATAAGACAGAGTCCCTACCCCCTCAAGGGAGGACCTGTGAAGCAGTAAAGACAGGGAAGCAGAAACAATAACACAATCACTACCCTAATAGAGTTCTTATCGCTGAGCTGCTATGGATCCACAGAAGAAATGCCAATAGTCTGTTCTGTTCTGTTGTGTTTTGAGGAGTGCAAGAGTTCCAGGAAGGCTTTACACAGACTGACACAAATGAATTTAAGCCTAAGAAAAGAATGAAGAAGCATTTGCCAGGCAGGAAGCAGGAGAAAAAACACCTTAGTGTAAATAACTACAGATATTTTAGTAAATCTACTTTAATATTGAGAAAATACCTTCCACCTTAGTGTGAAGGAACTAGATATTTTAGTAAATTTACTTCATTTTAATGTCAAGAAAATGTATAAGATGATATAGATTAGCATGTTTCGTAAAGAGGCAAACACACAACTGCTGAGTGGCAGAGCTGAAAACAGAGACCCAAATCCCCATATTTTAAACCACTTCCCTATTTAATAATGGTTACTAACTTTACAATCTTATAAAAGGAATCATTTTGAAGCTAGACTTCATAAAACCATACAGCTGAACTCAAAGTGGGACATGTATTGATTCTAAAAACAAACTAAATTCCCTGGTTTTACATCATATATTACTCCTTTTAAAAACACTAACATCAGGCTGGGCACAGTGGCTCACACCTGTAATCCTAGTACTTTGGGAGGTCAAGGCTGGCAGATCGCTTGAGTCCAGGAGTTTGAGGCCAGCCTTAGCAACATGGCAAAACCCCATCTCTAAAGCAAAAAACACAAAAAATTTGCCAAGCATGGTGGCACACACCTGTAGTGCCAGGTACTGGGGAGGCTGAGGTGGGAGGATCACCTGAGCCTGGGGGGGGGGGGGGTGGTCAAAGCTGCAGTAAGACACGATTGTACCATGGCAGTCCAGCCCAGGAGACAGAGTGAGACCCCCATCTCAAAAAATAAAACAAAACAACACTAACGTCAAAAGAAATATCACCCTGATTTATATTTTAATCATTAATAGGAATCATTCCTATATTAATATATAACTAAAAATTATTTGGTTTCATAATAGGCTATATTAGTAGGGCAAAGGAAAACACACACTGTGATATATACAGAACTGAGGGGAGTGCAACTTGATACAACTTAAACAACATTGCTTACAAGACTGACTATTACTTCAGCACTGTTAGTAACAGCCAAAGATTGGAAGTAACCTAAATATTCATCAATCAAAAACTGGTTAAATAAATTAAGGTACATCAATAAAGTAAGGCAGTTGAGATAAGCATTTCAGTAAAACACTTGAGAAATGATGACGACCCTAACTAGGGTACTGGCATGTGAACAGCAGAAGTGGACAGAGTCCACAGTGAGACCAGAAGTCCATAAATTGGATTCAGGTAAAAATTCAGGTAGATGGTGGAGTGAAGAATTAGAAAGCAAATCACTCAAAAGCTATAAAGCATAGATCTAGGGTTTCATCAACAATTTATACACAATGCCTAGGCACTGAATATATGAGTTAAATGAATAAAGATTTTATAATGAGCAGCAAAAAGATGAAGAAAAAAATTTATACTAACAACAAGAAAAGAATATATGTGATTATGACAGAACACAGCTCTATCATTTGAAAATGAAAAAAAAAATGCTACTTAGTACAAATGTTTGGGGAAAAAAAGACAAAAAAGACAAAGCTATCTCAGACCACAAGCTGTGAAAAACAATATCCAAGCCCAAACCACACCCCAGCATGTGCTATAAAGTGTGGTTATTTCAAAACTGCTGGGGTACTTCCTAATTGTGGTATAGACCCTGGTAATGCTATTGCTGAGTGACTTCTAAACATCATTCTACTTCTACATCATAAGCAAAGTGTGATCAAGCCCTGGTATAAAGACTATTTGGTTGGTGCAAAAGTAATCGGTTTCTGTCATTATTTTCAATGGCAAAAACCGCAATTACTTTTGCACCAACCTAACAATACTTGATCTTCAAGCATTGAAGGTTTACTGAAGTGGGGGGAGGGAGATCAAGCTAAGTCTTAAACAGAAGATTTTCTGCAAACTGCCCCAGACTTTAGAGCTGGAATGATGCCTATTTAGAGGAGGTTTATCAATAAACTGTTTACTTCAGTTGTTTATATTGGAAGGTATTATGAATGAGTAGGCAAACTACTCTTCGAAGATGATGAGTTCCAAAAAAAAGTTAAAACATACACATATTTTTGTATCATAAAAGTCACCAAATATTGACACTGACAGAAAAAAAATAAGGTTTTAAATAAAAGAAATGTTGACATGGTAATCAATGGAATCAGTTAGGGTCTGAAATACATTTAATCCAAAAATTTCCACAACTTATACCAAATTTTCAAATAATCTATTCCAAAAATTACATGACTTGATCAATCAACATTCATCTAGAAAACATTTATAAATTTATATCATTAAATTAACAAGCTTCCAAAATGTATATTAGACAAACTAACTGCATCCAGTCAGGAAAACCCAATGAAGCAAAAATCAATACAATCAGTTCCTTACCTGCAGCTCCTTAGAGACTCTCTCTAAGTGATTAGTTATCTTTTTAATCAGATCACTATACATCTGTTCTGAGTGCTGCTGGCATACACATTTATACACACAACTGTAAAACAAACAAAACCCCCCACAAACCAAGTTAATCACAAAGCACTTAACTCAGTCCAAGGTTAAAGCACACTTTTGATATATAGCCACTGATCCAATAATTAATTCATATCTTCCAAAAGTAACCAATGACAACTTTTAAATAAAAAACTCATCCTCCCCCATCAGTGTTCGGATGGAAAAGACAGTACCATCCACTGTAAATATGCTCTTCCGTGTAGTGTATTACACATTTAATCAGTACTAGATAATCTAATATTAGATGAGAATCTAAGGTCTGAAAATGAAAACTATTTATAAGCCAGGTTCTCTCTCTCTCTTTTTAAATCAATGTCAAAATAAGGAAAACAGAGTGACTGGTATTCAGTAGAGAGAAAGTTTCTAACTCACGGAAGTGTTTGCAATACAACCTCTTTGTATATCAGCTATGTGGAACAACATAGTTGTCACTTCCTCATTCCACTGTGCTGATGTCATATCCCACCCCAGTTCCTAATTTGCTGTTTCCATTTACCAGGAGCTGGGAAACAAAATAACTGAAGAATATTAGAACTGTGCATCAATAAACATCAACAGATTAAACCAGGTCTCCCTTGGAGACAAAAAATACGGTTTTTACACCAGATACTTCAGTCATTCTTGCTTTTATTGCTGACTTCTGCATTATGTATGGTGGAGATGGCAGGCTTACTCTGTCATGACTTGAAAACCACTTTTGAATCAAAAAGTATAAAACAAACCCTCCAATCCGTAAGTATGGAATATATAAGACACTTACAGAGCCTCGTCTTATGTATTATATATTACATGTTTGTGTGCTGCATAATTCAAGTGCCCTGAATCTTGGTAAACCCTTTCAAACCCAAGCAAATTAAATCTTAACTTACCTGTATATCTGTTCATAGGATATGGGGATATAGTCACCAGGACTCTGAGTTAAAAGCTGATCTATGGCACCATCCAATTTTGGCCAGTATGTGCTCTTATAATCTTCAATAGTTATAACATTCATTACTAAAAGTAAAAAGTAAAATAAATGTTACTATGTGCCACATGTGGAACAGACACAAATCACAGCCATTCTGCGCTCTCAAATTCCCTTCACTTACTCTTCTGATCTTACACTGACACTCTATCACCTCACTATCCTATTTCAATTAAAAACAAAAAAGCAAACAGGTCAAGGATGCTAAACAGCCACTGATCGTGACTTTAAGAGGAATTAGTATGAACCTGTCTATCTTTAAAAATAACAACTCAACAAGCAATCATCACTGGTTTCCTTCTGGGTCTCCTCTAAGCTTCCGTCATCCGTGGAGCAGTCTCAAATATGCTTTGACCCTCAAATACACACTGGCAATTATGTAACAAAATGGCCTATCAATGAACCAGAGGAAAATTCGGAGAAACTGTGAACACCAACAATCAATCTTTGTAGACATCCTTGAGAAAATGTACCTAAGGACAGGACTATGAGGATTAAGGTCCAAATGCTGCAGTCATAAAGAGGTTGCTGGAAAACTTGTTAAGGTTTACAATACCACCAAGCACCTCTCCAACATTACCACAGCTCCAACTCAGGCTGCTACCTTAAACTAAGTAAGCCCAACAGAAAAAAAGTCAATGAACTGGCGCCCTGCCCTGAGGCTTACTTCATCCCTACTGACAGGCTCTTTGTCCCATACTACAGGTTTCACAAAGCATTTGTACAGCGGATCCTAATAGCTTTGAAATCTACAGTTGCTTCACAGCACTGAAATTCTAATATTTAAAAAAAGTGCTACCAGAAGAACCTACCTATGTTCTGTGTCATGAACCACAGTTACCTCAGGATTAACAACAACTAGACCAGGTATTTTACTGTTTATTTTACCAGACTAGGAAGCAGAGTGGTTAAGTAATTTGCGCACGAACACAAGGCTCATTACTGGCAGAGGTTACCAGGTAAAGCAAAGCCTTCCAAGCATCTTTCCATCACATTATTCATCTCTACACCTTAGTCATCCAGGTTCAAGATTTTGTTCTATGTACGACCTATATTATTTTTGTTCAATACTTTCTTTAAATCGATTCACTTCTGCTATTTAATTCTATTTTAAAGGACATTTGAGGAATGAACTACAAGGAATGTTCACAAAACAAGGCATAATCTTAAATGCATTTTGCTAAGTGAAAGAAGCCAGACCCAAAGGGCTACACATTCTAAGAGTCCCCCTTACATGACATTAAGAAAGGCAAAAGTATAGGGAGGAAAACAGATCAGTGGTCACCAAGGGCTGGAAGGTAGGGAGAGGGACTATCTATAAAGCAGTAGCATGGGGGAATTTTCAGGGCAATTAACTATTTTCCATGGAACTGTGGTGAGGGATACACTACTTCATGCATTTGTCAAAACCAACAGAACTGTATATCAAATTACTATGTAAATTTTAATTTTAAAAAATCAACAAGGCTGTAGTGGTAAAGATGGAATGTAAAACACAGCAAATAAACCTAATTACAAATGAATCACATAACCTACACTGAAGGGAATGGGGAGTAAAGGAGTGTTTTGACTAATGTAAAGCTAAAGAAAAAAAGAGTTTTACATGCATGTGCACAAACACACAGCAGGAAGAGGCCAGATCACGTAGGTCCTTACGGGCCATTGCAAAGACTCTGACTTTCACTCTAAAATACAGGCCTCTCTGGAGGGTTTTGAGCAGAGGAATGACATGATCTGGCTTAGATTTTATATGCATCATTCCAACAGTTGCACTGAGAGCAAACTAAGTTCGGAGGCTGTGAGATGATAGTGGGTTGGGCCAGATGATGGCACTGAGAACCATAAGGAAAGGTCAGATTTTGAAGATATTTTAAAAGTAAAGTCAACATGATTTGCTGATAGATTAGATGTGAGATGTGAAAGAAAGGTCAAGAGTGACTCCAAAGTTTTTGGCTTGAGCATCAAAGGATGGAGCTGTCGTTTACTAAAATGAGGAGGACTGCATGAAAAGCTTAGCTGTCCAGGGGGCATGGCAAATACTGTTGGTGCCCCACCCATTTACCCCATCCACACCCTGAGACTCTTCCCTCAGTGTTCTGTCCAGCTGCCAGAGCTTGCTCTCCTTGTAGGAGCAGCAGGTAAGAAATTGTGGGAGAATTAAAAACCCTAGAGCAGCCTTCAACCAATCACTACTGAGGATTCAGAGTCATTAACCCAGCAGCTCCCTCTCCTTTTGGGTGAGATGACTCTAAGGCACATGTGCTACACTGCCTCCCAGAGCTCCCCACTGGTACTAAGCTCCAGCTGCTTACAGTGGTGACTTTACCTTACTGGCTTCCTTACCTTCCCTGTCTCACTTCCGCAGTCTCCCTAGAGAGCTGCTTCCCAGAGTCACCTTCTTGCACTTGATACTCAAAAGTGTTACACACTAGCTCCAGAATATGACCTTTGTACTTAGGAAATCCTTAGGATTCATAGAAAACTGAAAAAGAAGTAACATCCTCACTATGTGATTCTGAGTTATGGAATCCCTTATCAGTGTACCACCTAAACCACATCAAATACCTCTCTCCCCTCAAAGCTGAGAGTTTACTTGCTTATCTCAACCCAATCCTTGGTTTAAAAAACAAAAACCACTAGCTATTTGTTCAGTTTAACATTTGACACATACAGCCTCAGAGTGTGTGTGTAATCCTGAACTTAAAAACTAGATCCTCCTGCTAGAGATATGCAATCACTTTCAACTTTGCCCACAGAAAAGTTTACACTGACCAAAAGAAAGAGTAGGCCAGGCACAGTGGCTCCCGCCTGTAATGCCAGCACTTTGGGAGGCCGAGGCAAGAGCATCACCTGAGCCCAGAAGTTTGAAGCTATACTGGGCAACATGGGGAGACCTCATCTCTACAAAATTTAATTTAAAAAAAAATTAAAAATTAGCCAAGCGTGGTGACACAAGCCTGTGGTCTCAGCTACTAGGAAGGCTGAGGCAGGAGGCTCTTTCAAGCCCAAAGGTCAATGTCACAGTGAGCCACGTTCACACCCCTATACTCCAGCATGGGCATCAACACAAGACTGTCTCAAAAACGAAACAAAACACAAAAGAATGAATAGCCAAAATTCATGCTACATGTAGAAGATAGCTGACTTACTACTTTAAAATGGGAACCTGGCGTGGCAAGACAGGATCTTAGGAGATCTACAGAGCTGCCTATTTAGACAATACTTTTCAACTTCTTATTTCTTGATTTCTGTAGTTCACTATTAAGCCTGTATTACAAAATATATAAGCAAAAGGAGGAAATAAAACTCACTCATAATTCCACCACCAGTATATTGTGGCTGTGCCAGTGTACAGTGCTGTCTTTTCAATGTATATTATATGTGGCTAAAGAGTATATACAGACTTCCAATGAGCTACAGAATTCCTTGAATTTTACTTTTTAAATAATTAACTAAATCCCTTTTCTGTATATAAGGTGCAGTATCACCAAGTAAGAGCCAAAATTAAAGTATGAAACCTAAACAAAATTAAGTTACCATTAAATTACTCAATTTCACCTAGGTTAGATTTTCAGCTTGAAAATAATGAACTACTTTTTAAGCTATTTAAATAAGTCACTACAGGCACAAATACCTACAAAAGCCATGTTAATAACATAAATAAGTAAAGCAGGGCTGGTGGGACAATAAGAAAAGTGGTGAGGGCTTTACTAAACAGAAGAATGTGTGTGCCCTCTAGAGACAGTGTAGTTCAAAAACACTTATTAAAAAAAATGTAAAAACATCACGCCACAAGGCTTAAAACCTAGAAACACATATTTATAAGATAACAAGCTCACACAGTCTAAATCCCACTGAGAACGTAATTTGACCTTTACTAAGATAAAGTGAAACAAAGTCTAAAACACATGGAATAGTTGGAATCTTCATTCAGGAAATATTCTTGGGTTGCTGATACACAGGAAACCATTAGAGGTGTATAATTCATACCAGGCAGGAATAAATATGTTCAACTCTTACACTTTTTTAATCCAAATAACTTGACATATTATTTATTTGTTTATTGTCAATCTCCCTCAAACTAGAGGTAAGCCCCTTGGAAAAGGAATTCATTGCTACAGCCCCGACTCTCAACAGTACATGACACATGGTAGGTACTCAATAACATCTGTAAAGTGAATTAACTTAGTGAGTCAACATAAATACTAAACAGAATAACAGTGCAAGACATACTACTTATTAGCTGTTTTGGAATTAAAACTTAAATCACATTTGATTTCACACAGGCTAAAGCAAACCAGGTTAGCCCTACTATATAATCCTTTTAAGGTTTTCTGTTGGTTTGCTTTATAAGGGAAGAATAAATTCAGAAGTTATAGTAAGCATTATTAATTCATACTTGGCCTACTGCAGAGACTGATCATTACTTTCCATCAGTGCTTCAAAAGTGTGAGATCCAGAGCAGCATCAGCATCACCTGGAAACTTGCTGCAAATGCAAACTGTCAAGCCCCAACACAGATCTGCAGAATCAGAAATTCTAGGGGTAGGTGGAACCCAGAAAGCTGTTTAATAAACCCTTCTTATGCCTGTTAAAAGTATGAAAACCACTCTAATGCTTCAGCGGCTCAGGACAGCCAGGGATCACTTAAGTGTTCCTCTTTTCTCAATTGCTAATACATGGTTTGTCTGTTCTCAACAACTTGGAGAGTCAAAGGTGTGAATCCATCAAAATGTTAAAAGGGTAGCTAGGAACTATCTTCCTACCCAAGAATCATTAAAATTTTGCTCTTCCATATCCCTTCTCCCCACCAAAAAAAGCCACCTTCATTTAGAATAGACTCTTTAAGAATATATTAATGGCAATTATAAAATAATTAAGCCAAGTTTAAAAGGCTAAATTATGTCTAAAATATAATGACTTTTTAGATTAACTATAACTAATTGTAACTAGATAATTAGAAAGGACAAGGAGAAAAGAGCTCTTTGTTACCTATTTAACCCGACCTAGTTAATGTATGCTATCTAAAATAAAAATTACGACTTTTGGTCACCAGAGTGTGCTCATCTGTCAATAACAATCTGGTAAATCTGGTTGAATGTTTCAGCAAAATGTTCGGCTCCCTCCAGCACAAGGGACGACTGAACTCTCTCAAGTGTTTGACTTAAGAGCAGCTGAAGGCCAAGAACACAACCTGAGGAATGGGAGAGAAGCCCAAGGAATGGTCACAACAAATATAAGAAGTAAAAACCATACAGAAATTGTTTTAAACAGAAAAAAGCTTTCTTTATCCAAATAAGAAAATATCTTTGTATAGTTGTACAATGTGTTTACGTTTTAAGCTAAGTGTTATTACAGGGGAGTCAAAAACTTTTTTAAAACTTAGAAAGTTTATAAAGTAAAAAAGTTACAGGAAGCTAAGATTGATTTATTATTTCAGAATTTTTTTTGAGATAGGGTCTCTCACTCTGTCGCCCAGGCTGGAGTACAGTGGCACAGTCTCAGCTAACTGCAACCT
Organism: Sapajus apella; assembly: GCF_009761245.1. Classification (NCBI taxonomy): domain Eukaryota; kingdom Metazoa; phylum Chordata; class Mammalia; order Primates; family Cebidae; genus Sapajus; species Sapajus apella. The sequence goes on from NW_022436953.1 coordinate 22,019,040, forward strand.
CTGCCTCTGGGGCTCAAATGATCCTCCCAACTCAACCTCCAGAGTAGCTGGGACTACAGATATGTGCCATCATACCCAGCTAATTTGTTTTTGCTGTTGTTGTTTGTTTTTTTGTAGAGATGAGGTTTTGCCATGTTGCCCAGGTTGGTCTCAAACTCCTGGGCTCAAGTGATCTGCCTGCCTTGACCTCCCAAAGTGCTGTGATTACAGACATGAGCCACAGCATCTCCTGGAAGAAATTTTTAAATAAATTTAGTGAAGCCTAGGTGTACAGTGTTTATAATGTCTAGAGCAATATACAGAAAGGCCTTCACATTCACTCATGCCCCTCATTCATACAACTCCCAGTCCTGCAAGCTCCAATCATGATAGGTGCCCTAATAGTGTACTATTTTTTAAAATCTTTTATATAGTATTTTTACTGTACCTTTTCTATGTTTAATCATATAAATACCATTATGTTACAGCTGCATACAGTATTCAGTACAGTAGCATGCTGTACATGTTACACAGGTTTTTATCCTAAAAGCAATAGGCTTTACCCTATACAGCCTAAGTGTGTAGTGGGCTATACCATCTAGGTTTGTGTAAGCACATCCTATAATGTTCCCACAGTATACAAAATCACCTAACAAAACAATTCTCAGAATGTATCCACGTTGTTAAGCAAAGCATAACGGTAATTTAAATATCCTCTTCCTTATTAGGAGGGAAAACAAACCTGTACCACCTACTCAGGTATATTCTGATTTGCCAGTACAAGAGGGCAACAACTGTTTCTAAAGTAGGTTAAAGCCTTTTAAAAGTGGGGCACTTTCTAAGTTTTAGGGTTTATGGTTTGCATAATTCAATTCAAACACTATGCACAAATTAAATGTCTACTGTGATCATGAGTTAGCCATTCCTCAGCATACGTTACATTCATGTAAACAATCAGATAACACTGATGTCTTATTTTTATTTTATATAAGTTCTCGTTAACACACTCTTTAAGGGTTCTGTACTCCCCACCCTATAACAAGACCACATTTTGTTTGGTTCAGATAAGCCCTGTAACACACCAACTATATAAAACCTGCTTTGCCTTTCTGCAAATGAAGAGCCTCTTCCCTCAAAACACTGTAAAACCTGTAGAGCAAACACATGGTTACTCTTTTACTGCTTAGAAATCTACACATTTTTCAATTAGAGAAAATGTAATAAAATAGTAGAAACTTCCTTCATCACTACCATCTTTAAAAAATAAATAAATAAACAGCTGAGCTGCAGTGGCTTTCCCACAGATTGAAAGCTACGTTCCTTTAGAATAGTTACTGTACAACACTGCTCTACCATTACAACATCACACAGGAACCTGTGACACAGTTCCTCAAATGGACATGTTATGACATACATACATACAGTGAGAAGTTCAAGAGCTATCAAGACATCCATTTTGTCTCCAACTCCACTAAATCCAAAATCTCATAAAATTCAAAGTACTCAAAATTTAAAACAGAAAAGTATTTGCTCAACTGAGATTACAGAGGTGTAAACTATGCTAACTGCAGGTCTATCACACTTTTAAAATTCCGTGGTGGGTGTTTTCCAAGATTTAAACAAGTCAATCTCTCCTTGGCATTAAGCCCAGTAAAGTCTGAACCTTGAAGCAGTAGCATGAGGCAGGTGCTGACGTGGATATCAATGGTAAGTAAACAAACCTTGCCCTGTAGGCCCCTGAGAAGTTCAGGACTTGAGGACAGAATACTAAGAACAGGCATATTTGGAAATGGGTGGGAGATGGAGTAGTAAAGTCTGCAGACTAAACAGTAAAAAGAAAAGAGAAAGATTATTTATGGAAAAACAGAGACAAAGGCTTAGGACTCTGAGACCTAGTAACACATGGGGCAGGACTGTGAGGGAGTGTGAAGCACAGAACTGGCAGATTAAGCAGAAGTCAGCATAAGAAATGCTGTAACATCTAGCCCCACTCCTTTAATTCCATAATGCTATCAGCCAGGAAAAATATGCTTTATTTCCCCCTCCACCTATCCATTTTGCCATTCTCTCAGAATGGAAGATCCTTCTCTAGTCCCAGAGAAAAGACATTCATATACTAATATTTGGCAGTTCCTCAACAAAATAGCAGCTCTACATTCAATCAGCCTTACACGAAGCCCAATACTTAAACCTGACAAGGCCCATTATAAACACAGAACTAGCAATTATCTTTTTTCACTTTTAAATAGGGATAGACAACTAAGAATCACCAAAGATCTGTAAGAAGTCATAGACAAGAGATCAAAACAAAATTTGAAAAGCTAAAAACAAAGATAATCCAGAGAATATAACTTGTTTAAAAACTATAATTACTATCTTCAAAGAGGTAAGATAAAAATTTAAAACACTCATAAAAAGAAGCAATCCAAGTGCTCTTAAAATTTAAAAAAAAGTTAAAAATACAACATCAAGGAATTCTCCCAGAGCTTTATGAGAAAGGGGATGTAGTACAATGTGGTTAACCAACTTAGAAGATCAAAACGGAAAATTCAACATGTGACTACCAATAATTCCAGAGAAAACAGAATAGAGAAAACGTAAAGGGAGAGAAATATAAACACATTAATATAAAAAAATTCCCAGAAATTTTCTCAAGGGGAAAAAAACGTCACATACAAAAAAACAAGAATTAAAATGGCAACTGACTTCTCCATTGGAATTATGTGCGCTTACAGTTAATGAGGCAATACTTTTAAAAAAGTCAAGGAAAAGTTATTTCCCATTAAGAATTCTATACCCAAACTACCAATCAAGTGTGAAAGTAGTATTTTTAGATATGACAAGACCTGAAACATTATCCACACACACTTTCTCAGGGAAGGACTAGAAGATAAGCTCTATACAGATACTCAGAAGTTCATCAACAGAAAGGAAGACAAAGCAGCAATCATTCCCAGTATCTGGCAAGTCCCTGAGTGGCAACTATGCCTGGCCCTAAGCAATAAACAGAAACAAGAGGTCTAACAGCTTCACCAACAGACAAAAACAAAGGCTGAAACGAAAAACGGTGACAGGTACATGGTGAATCTAATGTAGCTGCTGAAAAGTTTAAGAGTAAGTTCGTCCAGGCGTGGTGGCTCACACCTGTGAACCCAGCACTTTGAGAGGCAGAGGTGGGTGGATCACCTGAGGTCGGGAGTTCAAGACCAGCCTGGCAAACATGGTGAAACCCGGTCTCTACTAAAAATACACAAAAAATTGGCCAGCATGGTGGCGTGCACCTGTAATCCCAGCTACTTGAGAGGCTGAGTTGGGAGGATTGCTTGAACCTGGGAGGCAGAGGTTGCAGTGAGCCAATATCGCACCATTGCACTCCAGCCCGGGCAACAGAGCGAGACTCTGTCTCAAATAAATAAAAAAATTTTTTTTAATTATGATAGTAAAAGAACTGGAACGGTAAGGTTATGTTAGAGGTATAAGAGAATTAGGCCGGGCGCAGTGGCTCACACCTGTAATCCCAGCACTTTGGGAGGCCGAGGCGGGTGGATCACGAGGTCAAGAGATCGAGACCATCCTGGTCAACATGGTGAAACCCCGTCTCTACTAAAACTACAAAAAATTAGCTGGGCATGGTGGTGCGTGCCTGTAATCCCAGCTACTCAGGAGGCTGAGGCAGGAGAATTGCCTGAACCCAGGAGGCGGAGGTTGCGGTGAGCCGAGATCGCGCCATTGCACTCCAGCCTGGGTAACAAGAGCGAAACTCCGTCTCAAAAGAAAAAAAAAAAAAAAATAGAATTAAATCCCAAAAGTCAATAGATAATATAAAAATAATTTAGCAGTAACAATATCAGCACATTGAAATATATGGCTAATACAAGAAGAAACAGCTAAATGAAACCTAATCAAACGACTGACTTTGGGGAACGGGTCCAGGAATGGAAAGGGGTAGGGAATGGAACCACTGATTTTCATTATGTGTCTTTTCACATAATTTGAGTTTTTAAATTATAAACCTGTATTATTTTAATAAGGGCCAAGTATTGTTTTTGTTTTTTATATACAAAGAATTTGGTGTATCTAAAATCCTCAGAAATGGAAAAACAAAATCTATTGAAATTAAACTTCTGTTTCAGGATCTCCAATACCTAAGGCATAGGAAATGTGCAAACTCAGAATTTACCAACTGCCTCTGGATCTACCTGACTGTTCCACAGACACCTCAAAAGAGACAGACACACACCACACACACACACACACACACACTCCGTCACTTCATACCTTTACTCCTTCCACATCTGGGTCAAAGGCACTGACAGCTACCCATCATCCAAACCGGCAATCTTGACTCTTCATCTTCCTTTCTTCACCCCCCAAATTTTGCAGATTCTAGGCCCTAAATATCTCCAAAATTGAAACCTACTGTCTTCCAAAGTTTTATTTGTTCAAGTCTTCATCTCTTGTCTAGACTACAGAAATTCCAACACCCTAACTAGTCTCTAAGCCTCCATTCTCTCTCCGCTCTAAATTAACGCACTAAGATAAATTTTACCAAGTTGGCTCCCTTAAAATCTTTCTCCCATTCCTACAGAATAAAATCCTTCCTCTAACATGGTGAGTCCTCCACTACCTAGCTTTTTCTATCTGTCCATGTTTAATTTACAAATGTGTGCCACTCTCTCCTCACACTCTGTATTCCAAAAATAATTTCAATTCTGGGTCTTTGGCACAGGCTGCCCCTCTGCAAGGAAATCTCTTCCAGTCCAGCTTCCCCCTCCCAACTCCCTATCCTCCTGGCAAACTTCTATTCAATTTTATAAAGACTCTTTCCTCAAGGCTACCAAATACATAACTTTACTATAGCATTTAATCATAATGTATCATAATTATCTGTCTTTCTATCATCTCCCACATTAAACTGTGTCTCTTCATTATCAGAGGCTAAAATATTACTTTGGCATACAATAAACACTTGAATAAAACACCATTCGGATGATGAATTAGCATACCTGCAACTACATATTACAGATCTATTCAACTTCATCTATAGAGGTTAATAACCAAATGTCCACAAAAACAGGAAGAAAAATGGAAAGCCAATTTGCCCTGTCCAGACATACCATAAAAGGATATCAACAAACAACTTTTATATAGTGCTTAACAGTTCACAATGTGAATGCATATGGTCTACGGTTTATACGGTTATAGTTTACAGTAAGTAAACAGTATTTTCTTTAGAGATTTGGGACTGCGCCTTATGTAAACATTAAAATAGCTCTCTCTTATAGTTTCACCGACATCATTTTATATGATACATGTCAAAAAATAGCAAGACAAGATCCCCAATAGGATCCTGAAGTTCGGCTGGACACAGTGGCTCACCTCTGTAACCCCAGCACAATGGGGACAGTTTGGTGAAGTATGATCACTCTGAAAACCCTGACCTCATGAAACCCTGCCTACACACCCCTCCTCCCAAACATGCGACTAACTTTACTTGATTGAAGACCCTGCCATGATATTACCTGAAACCTCACAAAAAAAGAGATTTTCTCTAAGCAGACCTCACTGCCTCTAGATCTCTCACTAGAACCAGATTTCCCAGGGGAACAAGTACCAAATCTAAACAAATAGGAGACAGCTTACATTCCAAAAGAACTGGAAGACTTTAATACATTATACTGGCAAAAACCTGGGAATACAGGTGGGAATGGATTCTGAGGGTGCTGAATAATGAAGAAAGAACTTTTGATGAGACAAGTCATTAAAAGGAAAGCACTTACTAAAGATTCTTTATTCACTACACTGCCTCAAGAAGCTGGGTACAGTTCTAACAGTTTGGTTGTTAATTGAAACCCGGACTCAATGTCAGCCTGCATTAAAAAGAACAGGATTAACAGTAGATTAGATACTGAAAAAGAAAAGATTAGTGCGTGTGAAGACATAGCATTAAAATTTATCCAAACTAAAGCAGAGGGGAAAAAAAAAAAAACCTTTTTAAGAAAATGAACAGAGCCTCAGTAACTCATGGCGCAATAACAGGTGATATAAGTGTAACTAGTGGTAGGGGGGTTCTGACAAAAAATAATGAATAATTTTTCAAATTTGACAAATTCTAAAACCCCACAAATCCAAGAAAGTCAATAAATACCAAAAAAGAACATGAAAAACTGATGAAAACTTAAGCAAAAATTTTAAAAGTACCCAGAAAAAAAAGGGACATATTATATAAAAAGAAACAAAGATAAGACTATACAGACATTTATTAAAGAAATAATAAGGCCAGGCACAGTGGCTCATGCCCAAAGTGTAATCCCAGCACTCTGGGAGGCTGAGGCAGGTGGATCACCTGAGGTCAGGAGTTTGAGACCAGCCTGGCCAAAATAGTGAAAACCCTATCTCTACTAAAAACAAAAAAAATTAGCTAGCTGTGGTGGCACATGCCTGTAGTCCCAGCTACTCAGGAGGCTGAGGCAGGAGAATCGCTTAAATCTGGGAGGTGGAGGTTTTAGCGAACCAAGATCATGCCATTGCTCTCCAGCACTGGCAACAAGAGCAAAACTCCGTCTCCAAAAAAAGAGAAACAATGCAGGTCAGAAGACAATGGAAAGATATCTTTAAAGTGTTTATAGAAGGAAAAAAAAAAAGGCTGTATATCTAGAATTATATATCCAGCAAATATCCTTAGAAAATGAAAATAAAATAGAATTCTGCGGACAAACAAAAGCTGAATAAATTGAAGATCAACAGAACTACATTATAAGAAATATTATGGGAGGTTCTAAAGATGGAAGAAGAATAAGAGATGGAAACTTCCATCTACACAAAGGAAAGAAGAGGGACAGAAATGGTAACTATCTGAGTAAATACAAAATACTTTATTCCAGTTTATTATTATTTGAAAGAAATCTCAGCATGATTCCACTCATATGAACGATCTGGAATAGGTAAACCCATAAAGACAGAAAGCAAATTGGTAGATGCCAGTGAGGAATCAGGACTAGTTGCTTAATGAGTCTGGAATGTTATTTTGGGTTGATGAAATGATTTGGAACTAGAGAGAGGTAGTTGCAAAACACTGGGCATGTACTAAATGCCACTGAATTATTCACTTTACAACAGTTAATTGTGTGTAACATAAATTTCATTCCAACTTTTTTTTGAGGGGTGCGACAGATTCTCGCCATGTTGCCCAGGCTGAAGTGCAATGGTGCGATCTCAACTCACTGCAACCTCCACCTTCCACATTCAAGCGATTCTCCTGCCTCAGCCTCCTGAGTAGCTAGGATTACAAGCACACACCACTATACCCAGCTAATTTTTCTATTTTTAGTACAGACGGGATTTCACCACATTGGCCAGGCTGGTCTCAAACTCCTGACCTCGTGATTCACCCACCTTGGCCTCCCAAAGTGCCAGGATTACAGGCGTAAGCCACCATACACGGCTCATCCCAACTTTTAAAAATAGATAAATGACTGTTTTGAGCAAAATTAATGACAGTGTATTTGGGGGATTATGATATATATTAAAATAAAATGTACAACAATAGCATAAAGCACAGGAGGGGATAATTGGAAGTATACTGCTATTAGATTTTTATAATATAAGTAAAGTAGTCTAATACAATTTGAAGGTAGACTGTTAGAAGTTAAACTAGGTTCATAATCATAAATCCTAGAGTAACCCAAAAGAGCAAAACAACCACGCTAATAAGCCAAACTGGAGAAAAAAACTGAATCATAACAATAACCAAAAAGGGCCAGGTGCAGTGGGCCACACCTGTAATCCCAGCACTTTGGGAGGCCAAGGCAGCTGGATCACCTGAGGTCAGGAGTTCAAGACCAGACTAGGCAACATGGTGAAACCCCTTCTCTACTAAAAATACAAAAATTAGCTGGGAACAGTGGCGCATGCCTGTAATACCAGCTACTCAAGAGGCTGAGGCATCGCTTGAGCCTGGGAGACGGAGGTTGCATTGCACTCCAGCCTGGTGACAGAGCAAGACTCCGTCTCAAAAAAAAAAAAAAAGACATGAAAAGAGGAACATTTTTTAAACAACAGATGGGCAAAGAGTAAACAAAGTGAAAGACAATATGATTTAAACCCTACCATACTGGTAACTACATTAAACACAAGGGTAGCAGAGGTTGTCAGAACGGATTTTAAAAAGGCAAGATCCAACCATATGCTCCCTACAAGAAATGTACTTCACACAAATAAATTAAAAATGATGGTAAAAGATATATTATGCAAACAATACTCCTTAAAAAACCTGGAATACCTACCAGTAAAAGTACTCTTTAGAGTATTACTAAGGATAATACTCTCTAGAGTATTACTAAGGATAAAAACAGACATTCCATCATAATAAACAGTCAATTCATCAAAAAGATATGCAACAATCCTAAATACAATGGGCTAAATAAGGTTAATGAAACAGAACTGATGCCCATACATACATGGTCAGTTATTTTTGAGAAAGTTGCCAAGGTAACTCAGTAAGAAAAGGATAGTCTTTTCAACAAATAGTGCCAACACAATTAGATATACTTATGGAAAAAAAGGAGCCTTGATCTTTATCTCACACTATACAGACATCAACTCATAATTCAAGATCATAGATCTAAACATAAAAGCTAAAACCATAAAACTGCTAGAAAAAAATACAGAAAATATCTTGACTTTGGGGTAGGCAAATATTTCTCAGGATACAAAAAGCAAAAGCCAGAGAAGAAAAAATTGACAGTTTAGTCATCATCAAAATTGAAAAACATCTACTCTTAAGAAGACACTGTTAAGGAAAAAAAGACAAGCCAGAGTGAAAACAGTAATAATACATGTCTGACATAACTTGTATCCAAAATTCACAGTGACGACAAACAATACAAGAAATGAGCAAAAGATGTGAGCAGATTCTCACAAAATAAATTATGAGGCAGGACAATGATCACACGAAAAAGCCAACAGCACAGGCACTGGTCTGTGGCCTGCTATGAACCAGGCCACACAGCCGGAGGTGAGCTGTGGGTAAGGGAGCATTACCACCTGAGTTCCGCCTCCTGTCAGATCTGCCGGGGCTTTAGATTCTCCTAAGAGCACCAAACCCATAATGCGAGGGATCTAGGTTGCGCACTCCTTATGAGACTCTAAGCCCTGATGATCTGAGGTGGAACAGTTTCATCCCAAAACTACCCCCAGTCCATAGAAAATTTGTCTCTTCCAAGAAACTGGTCCCTGGGTGGGGATGGCTGCTCTTAAAAAGCCAAACTTTAAAAGACTGGCAACACCAAGAATGCAGAGCCTAACCAGTACAAGTGCCAATTAAGTAAGTAGAGAAACTGGAGCTGTCTTATCCAGTTGATGGGGTTGTAAAATGATGCAACCACCTTAAAGAATTGTTTGGCAGTTTCTCATAAAATTAAACATACCAATAATATATAAACAAGGAATTCCACTTGTATGAAACCTTTGCCCACACCAAACCTTGTAAATGGTTGTTTATAGCAGCTGTGTTCATAATAGCCAAAACTGGAGACAACATAAGGACCAACAGATTAATAAACAATGTGTGATATATCCCAAAAAAAAACAAAAACTACTCCTCAGTGAGAAAAAGGAATACGTAACTGACATATGCAAGAACATGGGAGAATCTCAAGAACAGAAGAAGAAACAAGCCAAGCACAAAACAATACACATTATTTCATTTATATGAAATCCTTCGGTAACAGAAAGCAGATGAGTAGGAATGCTTGGGGCTGGGGAAAGCAGGAAGAGTTAACTGTCTGCAAAGAGACACAGGGAAGGCCGAGCATGGTAGCGCCTAACTGTAATCCCAGCACTTTGGGAGTCCGAGGCAGGTGGATTACTTGAGGCCAAGAGTTCGAGACCAGCCTGGCCAAGACGGCAAAACCCCATCCCTACTAAAAACACAAAAATTAGCTAGGTGAGGTGGTGTGTGCCTGTAATCCCAGCTAGCCGGGAGGCTAAGTGGGAGAATCACTTGAACCCAGGAGCCGAAGGTTGCAGTGAGCCATGATCGTGCCACTGCACTCCAGCCTGGGCAACAGAGCGAGACCCTGTCTCCAAAAAAAAAAAAAAAAAAAGAGAGAGAGAGAGACACGGAAGTATTTCAGAGCGAAGGAAATGTTCCTTTGATTGCTGCAGTGGTTACCACTGGATACACAGTCCTCCTTGAGCCTTACAGACTCCTACATGTCTTATTGAGTATGCCAGGAATACAAGGCCATGACCAGTCACTCCTGAACCTAGGCCATTCTGTACCTGATAACCTTGAAAGATGAGGTAACATCTCCCCCTAGACAAACAGCAGGCTTGCTCACTGCTTTTTACAAAAGCAGTGGATTCCCCAAGTTTGATGTTCTTCAGCTGCAACACAAAGCCACTGTGAGCATCCACCTTGGCCATAGTATGTCATCCTCGTGAGACTTGGGGGAAGGGGAAATCATGCAAATACAGCAATTGTCATGCTATGTGCTATGATGTGAAGAATAAATTCTTCATTCTGACTCAGGAGTCCCCCAGCTTATGTCAGCATCCAGTAATAAAAGTTGAGAGCCCCAAATCCCAAAATCCGAAACTTTTTGAGCACCAACATGACACTTAAAGGAAATGTTCACTGGAAAATTTCGGATTTTGAATTTTTGGATTTGGGATGCTCAATCATTTGGCATAATGCAAATATCCCCAAATCCGAAAAAAAAAAACTGAAATCCAAAACCCTTGTGGTCCCAAGCATTTCAGATAAGGAATATTCAACCTGTAACAGTAATAGGCTAACTTTTGGCCATTATAGGGTAAAATCAAATCCCAGACCAGAGAGTTACATGGGTTAAAATGCATCTAACTGCACACCTAAAATGGGTACACTTTATTGAATGGAGGAGGGGGAGAAGAGGTATAGAGGAAGAAAATGGACATGGAGGAAAAAGAAGAGGAGAGGAAAAGGAAGAAGAGGAGGCAGGAGGCAGTCAGAACAGAAATTCCTTAGCATATGGAGAAATGAGTCCAGACATACGAAGAAAGGAATGTAAATTTGTCACGTTCTAACCCACTCTTACACACTCTCTAAACTGCTCTGAGAAGGTCCTTCACCAACTGAGAAATATACAAATAATTAAATACAATTATTGAAAAAAATGCTGTGGCTGATAGTGCCTTGTAATTCTGGGTTAAAGATGGGCAATACTGCCATTCAAAGGGGTTCCCTGATTTCAGTGGAATAGTTCTATTTCCAGAGTGACAAAGGATATGTAGAAATAACTTCCAGATATAAAATGGGCATGTTTATTTTAATAGGCAGCAGGGCCAGAGTGATTAGCAGAATGGCTTGGACATCTGGTGGCTTGGATCTATCTCATGGTGGCTAATCATGATGTCCTTAGGGAAAAAAGGCAGTATACTCGGGTATTACTTGATCTGTTATAATGGACAGAAAAGAAAAACTCTAGGTATATTCAACAGAGGTCTCACTTAAGTGGCCATAATGAAGAGCCATATAACATCACCTAAGACCCACACTGAGCCTGTTCACAGACACAGAACTGCTGGAATAAAGACGATGCATTCCACTGAGCAAGAAACCCACAAAATTGCTTCAAGAGCATAATTAAAGTCTTCCACCTAGCCTTTTCCAATACAATATGCAGGTATTCATTAAGGAGACAGTACATTTGGGAAATGAAAATCGCTGAGACTTTTCAAGGATTAATAAACACTGGCTTTAAGCCAGTACAAACCCTAAGAGACAGGAATTCACTATGGTAAACCAGGCAGATCAGGGGCTTATGGATGTCATGTAAATGGTACATGACATTTGGCCTCAATCCATCTCACAGTAGGGTTGGTGGACCCACAGTAACACTGCGACTCCCCAGTTCTGAAAACAAGTTCATGGCTCCCTGATCTGTGAAGTCAGGAATATCAACATAGGAAGGGCCAAGTGGAATCCCCTAGATGCACCCTTTCCTACCAAAATAATAAACTCAAACCAATCAACAGCACATCTTTGTGAGAACTACAGAAAATACTACCGACGTCAAAGACTTAAAAGATAGGAATGGTGATGACATTCTGATTTCATGAGCCTGTCTGGCCAGCACAAAAGAGATGGGCCTCAGAGCATGACTGTGGATTATCATCAATCAAATCCAAGGTGACTCTGCAATTTTAATTGCTGTTCCAGACATGGTCTATTCACCGTGACAACTCAACATCATCCCTGGTACCTACCATATATCCATCAAGGTAACAAATCCCTTTTTGCTCTGTCCCAAAACCAGAAACCAACAGAAGCTGTTTTCACCTTACAGTATAAAGTATACCTTCACTTCCATAGCTCACGGATACATCAACATGGCAGCTATCTTTCATTAACTGATCCAGAGACTTTGGGCATCTCGGCATCTCACAAGTCTACTACACTTATTCCCACAAGCAAGTACAGGTTTTCCTATATTACCATATCTCCACTGCACTTGGTACAATTCAGCTTTCTAATTTTTGCCAACCTAACAGGTGGGAAAAGACACTCTATTACTATTTTTATTCTTTAATTTTGGTGGGTATACAGTAAGCATATATTTTTATGAGGTATATGGGATATTTTGATACAGGCATACAATATGTAATAATTCCATCAGGGTAAACAGGGTATCCATCACCTCAATCATTGATCCTTTGTTTTACAAACAATCCAATTATACTTTTTCCATTACTATTTTAATATGCATGTCTCTGAATATTAATAATTTTATCTCTTCTTATGCTTGTTAGAGTTTCCTACTCTATAAACTACTTATTAATATCCTTTGCCTATTTTTCTACAGAGGTCGATGCCCTCTTATTATTGATGTACAGTAGTCCCTTGTTTAGTCAGATAATCCCTTGTCAATTTTAGGCACTGTAAATAAATTATTTCTTTCGTCTTTTGCTGAATGAAAATCCTTAATTTTCATAAATCAAAATCATTATTTTTTCACCTTTATAAGCTTCTGAAGCTTTAAAAACTACTTCCATGACCCTAGGGAAAGAACTTCTTTAACATTTTCTATAATAATTTAGTTTTTCTTTTCACATTTAGGTGTTTAATTCATTCAGAGTCTATCCATCTGTGATATTAAATTTATTTTTTCTCTACATAGTGAGTCACTCTGACAACATATGGCTCCTTTCTCCAGCGGTTTATGATGCCACTTTAAAAGTTCCCGAATATACATCTATCTAGGTAAGTCTCTGCCCTCCAATTTGTTCCCTTGGTCTGTTTTTCTTGAACTTATACCACTATACTTCAGCCTTGACATTTTAAGTTCTAATAAGGCAAGCCTCCCATCCCCAAACAAGTCTTTAAGATTAATTTATTTACAAACTTTATTCCACCCACCATATAAATTTTAGACTTAGGTTACTGAGTTTGTCAAACCAAATGTAATTTTGATGGCATTTAAACTGAATTTATAAATGGAGAAAATTAGTATTCTTATTAAATAATTTGATCCAAGAGCAAGGAAAATTTATTTAGATTATGTTCCCGTTTCTTCATAAAGTTTTATTCTTAAAGGTCTTGTGTATTCCTGGGTTAATTGCTAGAGACTTCATAGTTTTGTTACTATTATTGCATACAGTATTTACTTTTGATTATCTTTACTAGTTATCAGTAGTTTAGTAAATGCTATCAATTTTTTAAGTTATCTTAAGTCCAGCAATCCTGCTAAATTCTTACTAGTTCTAAGTTTTCTCTTGATTTTAAGGATTCATCTAGGTAGGTGATCATATTATCTGCAAATAAGCATTATCACTTGCCTTACAATCTTTATACCTTATTTATTTTTTCCTTATAATGTTAGCCAGGACCGTCTTACAATGCTAAACAGTAGTGATGACAGGAGCATCCTTATCTGGTTATTAATGTTAAAGCATATGTATCTAAAATTTCTCCATTAAGTATTATTATTTACTGTAAGTTTTTGATAATGACCTCACCTAGTTATTTTGTATTCCTAGGTTGTTAGGAGTTTTTACCATAAATAGGTGCGGGATCTTGTTGAATGATTTCATGGCACCAATTGAGATAATCGTTCATTTTTCTCCTTTAGTTAAAGAGTTAAATTAGGTAAGTGGATGCTAAACAATGCTTACATTTCTAAGACTAACTCTACGGATCATGACTCTTTTAACACACTGTTGGATCTGATGAACTCGTAGTTTTTTTGCAGGATTTTCATTTCTATGCTAAGTAAAACAGACCTGTAATTTTCTCTTCTTACATGCCCTTACCTAATTTTAGAATCAAGATTTCACAAATTCCATAAAATGAAGCTGGTATTTTTCTCACTATTTTCCAGGACAACTTACAAAAGGAATTAAGCGTTAAAATGTGATGGAACTCACAAGAGTATCTGGATCCAGAGCTTCTAAAAAGGGAGATCTTTACCATTTCAGTTTATTAGTTCAAGGTATTTCTTCTGATACCAATTTTCACATTTAATAGTTTTCTAAGAATTATACTTTTCATTTAAGCTTTCAAATTTATCAGCCTAAATTCATAACATTCTTTTTTTAATCTAATATTTGTAGTTATTTTCCATTTTTCATTTATTTGCATCTTTTTTCTTGTCGATTATATCAGAAGTCTGCCTAGCTTATTAATCTTTTAAAAAAATAATATTTTGGTGTGACAAATCCTCTGTTCTCAATTTTACTGATTTCTGTTCCTAACTTTATGCTGTTTTTGAATGAACTTTACTAGAGCAAGCTTCCTTCATCACTCAGGTAAGTCATTCTGCCACTCTATAGTGGTTCCACAACACAGACTTCAACACACAAAATATACAATATAAACATTATTATCGTGAATAAGGAGAAAAAGCACATATAAATCTCACCAATCAAACCTACATATTAATGTCTTTGACTAAGGCAGTCTCTTGAGGCAAATAATTAAAATTACGTGCTGTTCCCACAATGTGTGTAAGATTCCTACTCTATCTGCATCAAGGCAAATATTTTCTCCGCACAGCTGATTGGACAAGACAGCTTGGTAAAATTAGTAACCAGAAATGAACTCTCCAGTTGCTTTACCAGATGCCATTCAAAACTTGCAGTTAATAATAGGAGAGAAAACCCTGGCTGTGATGGTCATTTTCATTTTACGAAACAGATTTTGGTCTTAAATCTTTCTGCGTGCAATTGAGCGTTAAGACAGATCATTAGCATAAAGTTCAATAAGCAACCCAATCTTGGGTTTGGACACAAGGCTTAACCCATGCTGAAACGCTTATTCTTAGGAGTGTAAGCTCTGAAAGTGATTTTATGCATTATTAGCTTCAAAACGATGTCGGAGCTGCCACTGCATCGGAAAGCAACTCATACATATTTCCCTAGCAGGATGCAAAGGTGCAACACAGAAGAGGAAGAACAAGCTGCAGATATAGGTCAACTTTCAAATTCCTGACTTCTTTAACACAGCATGGACAAAAGCACAAGAACACAAGTGGCCAGACTTCATTTCTCTCTCCGGCTGCAAAAGACTGAAGGCCTTCCCCTAACGAGACTCAGGCAGCCTTATTTTCCTCTCACTTTTGAGGGTGAAACTTCAAGAGAAGACGGGTGCGAAAAGAGCTTCGCAATGTTGAGACAGCCAGTTGTGATAGGGATCGCGTTGGTAGAACTTGGGGCTGCGTGTGTACCAGGCTGCCTCTCTAGGCCAGGTAATACAAGAAGCCAGGGCCGCTCAGGCGCTGGCCGCAGACACCAAATGAGGGGGAGGGGACGGGCAGGAGGAGGAAGGGGGACTGGGAAAGGAGGAAAGACCGAGGCCTGAAACAAAGGAAGCGGGGCTTGCTCCAAAAGGGGCTGAATTCGGCGTCCGAGTGGGGTGGAGAAAAGCCAAGGCTGCTGGGAAAGGCTGGACTCACAGAACTTGGAGGTGGAGGTGTTGATGTTGATGGTGGAGCTGGCAGTGGGGGCGGGGGCCGCCTTGGCCACGGCGGCGGCCGCGTCGCAGCTCTTCAACATCATGATCACCCCATTGGCCTCCGGCGGTGGCGGCGGACCCATAGGGAGCCCCTCCTTGGGGCCCTTCCTGTCCACGGAGACCGCGGGCACCGCCAGCAGCTGCCCCCCCGGAGGCTCTCGGGCAGGGGCTGGGATCGACGAGGGGGGCGGTGGGGGTGGCGGGGGTTGCCGGAAGCCGTCCAAGGCGGCCTCCCAGTTGTTGTGGTTCTGGTCGTCCATCATCGCCTCGTAGCTGCCCCCCTCCTCCTCTTCCATGCTTTCCTCCATCCTGCTGGCCCCCGGCACCCGCCCGCCTCACAGGCACCTGCCGCCCGTCTCAACCCCGAGCCAGCGGGCACCACTGCCTCCCCGAGCTCACATCGCCGGGGGCAGGAACGGGCGCAGCGGGGAGGGCTGCGGTGCGCAGGGTCTCTCGCTCACCGCGGGACCGACTCGCTAGGATACGCGGCTGACGGCGGTGGGCGCTCCGGGTCTCTAGTCTGGGAGAGGCTGCCGTAAAGCAGCGGCGCCCCTCACGACATTTTACAGCGGCTTCCAATAGGCAGTTGGAAAGGGCAGCTGGGGGCGCGGCCAGAAGGGCACGTGGTGGCGAGAAAGCTCAGCGAAAAGGGGCGGGAGCTGTGAATCACTCCCACGCCACAGAGCAAAGGTTCGCCCCGCCTCGGCTGGCCGGGAGCCGATAAGGGAGGAGCGACGGGCCCGGACTAGCATTCGCCGGCCCCGCCCCGACCCGGCCTCCCGTGACAAAGGTGTTTGTTCTGCGCACGCGCGTTCGCATTCTGGTTACCAAGACAACGAGGAGTCTGCCGGCTCCTGAGTACGCGCGCAAGGCCGGTCAGTGCAGTCGCTGTGGACTGGCCAGCGTTATTGGAGGTGTTCTCGCGCTCTCCAGGTCTATCAGGCCATTGCACCTCTGAGTGCCTGGGAGCCCCGGCTTTTGCTTGGAACGAAGATACGGGGCCACAAGAGGCCCCGGGGTCGCAAGTTATACACGGATGGGACCGTCCTGGGCGGCCCGTGGCCGGACTGCTCTTTGGTCAGTCCCCAGCCGTCGCGACCCAAACGCACAAAACCGAGTATAAAAACCGAATCACACAAAGCAGGATGGCGCAAAAAAGAAATGCGTTTGAGTTATTCCTGCCTGTTTTTAAAATTCCTTTACGCCTGTATGCACTGAGGCCAGTAATCCAACTTTTAAAAATGCCAGCTGGGCGCAGTGGCTCAGGCCTGTAATCCCTCCACTTTGGGAAGCCGAAACGGGAGGACAGCTTGGGCCCAGCAATTCGAGACCAGCCTGACCAACATAGCAAGACCCCATCTCCACAAAAAGTTAACCTGGCATGGTGGCACGTGCCTGTGGTCCCAACTTCTCCAGAGGATGAGGTGGGAGAATCACTTGAGCCCTGGAGGTCGAGGCTGCAGTGAGCCGAGATCAGGCCACTGCACTCTACCCTGGGTGACAAAGTGAGACTCTGTCTCCAAAAAAAAAAGAAAGAAAAAAGAATGAAGTGATACATTGAAGGGGAAAACATAAAACTGTAGAATTCCATGTGTGGCAAAAGAAAAGCAGAAGAAGGAAGGCAAATTCTGTTTCAGAGAAACAACTGACGGTTTATCATCAGCAGACATTTTCTAGGTAGATGGGTGAGTGTGATGAGATAAAGAGTCTTTACATGAACAATATCCAATATACAGGGAAGATAGAGTAAAAAAAGTGTCTCTTATTGAATATACTGTGTAATAAAGCAAGCCTCTACATATCTAAGGATTTATATCATAGCAACCATATAGCCACAAAATATATAAAGCAAAAATGGACCAAAGTATAAGAAGACAGAGAAATCTACCATTGGAGTAGGTGATGTTTCACCTACATTTTTGGTTTGTGCATACAAACATAAAGGAATTTTAAAAACACGCATGAATAACTCAAACTCACTCCCTCTCTAACTACTATGCGTTGAATACGGCCTCCCACAAGGTATGTCCATGTCCTAATCCCTAGAACTTGTGAGTATGACCTTTTTTGGGAAAAGGGTGTTTGCAGATGTAAAGTTCTAGAGATGAGAAAATTATCCTGGATTATCCAGATGGGCCATCAATCCAATGACAGCTGTCCTCATAAAAGAGAAGTAGAAGAGAAGACACAGAGAAGAGGAGGAGATAACGGAACCACAAAAGCAGAGATTGGAGCAATGGCATTCACAAGACAAGGAAAGCTGACAGCCACCCAAAGCTGGAAGAGAAAAATTCTCCTCTTGAACCTCCAGAGGGAGCGTGACCCTGCCAACACTTGTTTTCAGACTTCTAGATTCCAGAACTGAGAATGCATGTTGGTTTTTCTAAGCCACCTGTTGTGATAATTTGTTAAGCAGCTGATTACAGGAAACAATACCTAGATCGAGGGGACCAAAAAATCTTTAAGGGATTGGAATAGATCAGTAACACAATTACCAAGCTTAATCTAACATATACCTGTAGAATATTGCCTTAATGACCGTAGAATACACACTCCATTCAAGAATATGCTAAACATTTATAAAAATTGAACATACTGTGCCATAAAGCAAATCTCTACATATCTAAGGATTTATATCATAGCAACTACATTTTCTGCTCACTAAATAGGTAAGTTAAAAATCAATAACTAGGCCAGGTGCAGTGGCTCATACCTGTAATCCCAGCACTTTGGGAGGCCGAGGTGGGTGGATGGCCTGAGGTCAGGCGTTCAAGACCAGTCTGGCCAACATAGTGAAACCCTGTCTCTACTAAAAATACCAAAAATATTGGCTGGGCGCGGTGGCATGCGCCCGTAATCCCAGCTACTCGGGAGGCTGAGGCAGGGGACAGGGGAATTGCTTGAACCTGGGAAGTGGAGGTTGCTTTGAGCCGAGATCACGCCACTGCACTACAACCTGGGCAACAGAGAGAGACTCAGTCTCAAAAAAAAAAAAAAAAAAGAAAAAGAATAACCAAAAGATAACTAGTAAGCCCCATATTTCTGCTATTCCAATTAACTCATGGGTAGTAAAATAATAATAGAAATTAGAAAACATTTAGAACTGATGAGCTTGGTACTATCATAGCAATATAACTTCCATCTTCTTGAAGGCCCTGCTCTGAGGGTTTTTACCCAGCTCACTGATGAATTCTGAACCTTTCATGTGTGTTTCATCAAAATAATATATAACACTCATTTTTGCTGTAACTAAACTATTGTGACAAGACCTAATGACAGTTGAGCGAAACCAGTCACTGACGGAACAACTTTCCATAAAAAATACTACCTACTGAAGGGAAACCAAATGGGCATATTGGTAACTGGTTGATTTTGTGGCATTATGAGACATTGTTATATTTTAATAGTTATTAACATAAACCCTTTGATGATTTATTCTGGGTTGCAGAGATGGGGTATAACATGATTAGCAACATTGACCCAAAACCAGTGAACACAGGTTAATAGTTATTATAACCTTCCATAATCGAATGTATTCATCTCTTTGGTTTTTTTGGTTTGTTTCTATTTCCCACTAGGCTGTGAATTTCATTAAAGCAGGATAAGTATATATGTAAAATTTCTGTGTAAGTTTGGATAAATAAAGAGGAAACTAACTCAAAACTCAATAGCAGTTATCTAGGGATAATGAGATTGAGGATGGTTTTTGTTTTTTTTTTTGTTTTTTTTTTTTGGTGGGGACGGAGTTTCGCTCTTGTTACCCAGGCTGGAGTGCAATGGGCGATCTCGGCTGACCGCAACCTCCACCTCCTGGGTTCAGGCAATTCTCCTGCCTCAGCCTCCTGAGTAGCTGGGATTACAAGCACGCATCACCATGCCCAGCTAATTTTTTGTATTTTTAGTAGAGACGGGGTTTCACTGTGTTGACCAGGATGGTCTCGATTTCTTGACCTCGTGATCCACCCGCCTCGGCCTCCCAAAGTGCTGGGATTACAGGCTTGAGCCACCGCGCCCAGCCCGCGGATGGTTTTAATCTTCTTTGTATCTTTCAGTGTTTTCTTGGTTCTCTACAATGAGCATGTATTATTTTTATAATCGGAAAAGAATTCTGAAACTTAAAGATTAACAAACAAAAACATTAAGGAAGTATAAATTGGGATTACATAGGTTAAAATGTTTGTTTTGTGTTCCAGAAACAGAAATGGAATTAAAAATTGCTTTAAAATCAAGCCTGTTAATTGGCTAAGAGACTGAGAAGGTGTAGAAATGGTAGAGGTAAGGCAGGCCCCAGCCATTACTGAGCTCTGGTTCTTTGTGGTGGTCTTTGTCTCTCTTGAGTAGGCTTCACCTCTAGGCTTCCTACAAAATGGCTGCCACAGTCACCGGCCTCGTGTCCATGGACAAGAAAGTCAAAATGAAAAGGGTCTGTGAATTCTGGTAGCTTTCTATTATGGGCAAATTCCTAGAAGCCCTCAGCAAACTTCCTCACAGTGTCTCATTGGCCCATTCCTAAACCAACCACATGGCACTTACACCTGGATCCCAGAGCCCCTTACTGGAAAGGATATGGATTCATTCCTGGAAAATAAGGCCCATTCCTAGAACTCAGCATGGGATCAGTTTCTCCCTAAGTACATTGGCTGAAGAGTACATTAGCTGAGAGGGGAAGGAGTGGATAGAAGAACAAATATTGGAGTCAATTTGGAAGGTTTAAATAAGTGCTGAGTAGGCTACAATGTCCATTGTAGGCCAAAGTATGGAATCCTATAGAACTCCTATTACCTGACATCCCAACCTCTCCACTACCTTCCCTTCATAAATGCCTCCCTAATCAATATATCTATGCAAAATTATGTATGTGCTGATTAGAATCGAGAAAGACATAACTAGCCAGGTATGGTGGCTCATGCCTGTAATCCCAGCACTTTGGGAGGCCAAGGTGGGTGAGTCACCTGAGGTCAGGAGTTCAAGACCAGCCTGGCCAACATGGTGAAACCCCATCTCTACTAAAAATACAAAAATGAGCTGGATGTGGTGGCAGGCACCTGTAATCCCAGCTACTTAGGAGGCTGAGGCAGGAGAATCGCTTGAACCTGGGAGACGGAGGTTGTAGTGAGCCAAGATTGTACCACTGCACTCCAGCCTCTGGGAGATAGAGTGAGACTCCATCTTAAAGAAAAAAATAAATAAGTAAAAATAAAAAAAGACATAACCCATGTTTGTTTCATCACAAAATGCATATGTGGCCAATTGTCTAAAATAGTTAAAACATGAGGGGGGGCTACAGAAACTTGATCATTAAGAATTAGTTTTTATATGGCTTTAAATACATTGTCACTTTCCCACACAACATTTATTTGTAATTGTTCAATACTTTTTAATGAATAAATCTATGATTAGCTTAAATCTACTTGAAATCATATTTTATATCAAAAGACTTTTTTCTTTTTGAGATGAGGTCTTGCTCTGTTGCTCAGGCTGGAATGCAGTGGCATGATCATGGCTCACTACAGTTTTGACCCCCCAGACTTAAGGGATCCTCCCACCTCAGCCTCCCAAGTAGCTGGGATTACAGGTGTGCGCCACCATGCCCAGCTAATTTTTGTAATTTTTGTAGAGGTAAAGTTTCACTATGTTGCCTAGGCTGGTCTCAAACTCCTGGGCTCACCTCATCCTCCCAAAGTGCTAGGATTACAAGTGCGGCCCATGGCGGCCGATTGAAAATACTTTTCTTCTTTAGTCAACTCTGACAACATAGCATGTACTATGTGATACATTTATCCCTCAGAGAAAATATTCTTGCAATTTTTACATATTTTCATCTATGCTACCATTGTTAGTAAAGGATGAAATTGCTCAGAAGTGAATAAGAGGAAAGAAGAGGAGAAAAAAATATGTGAGAAAATCCAAAAATTGTACATGCCTCTTCTAAGTAGTCAAAAACTCATTGAATCAGAAACGATTGTACTAGACAATGTCCAGACATACGGGTGATTTCTCTTCTTGCTATTCACTTTAAATTGACGATTAATTACATGAAGGAATTAGCATGGAAAACTTAAAAACACAACTTTGATGGAGATAAACTATATTAGGATAAAGAAGAATGAATTTAATTGTGTTTAATCCCTAGGAGATTAGAATTGTACCAACACAGCATTGACAAAGAAATAATTTGTGAATGCCTAATGCAGTTGGACATCTAAATGCAGAGCTGTTGGAATGATCTTGATTAGAACGTAAGAGGATTAGAGCCATGTAAATAACTCAAGCCTCAATAGTTGCACACTGAGATTACTGATGACAGTGAAGATGTGTAGCCACTCGGGGGAGTATTCTTTATTCAGTATTTCTTTCCATGTTCAATTTTGCTCCTTCCTTTTACATCTTAGCATCTGAATTCTAAATTCCATCCTAGCAGGGGAACAGAGATAAGATTCTCTCATAACCTGATGAATTTAAAAGCTGAAGGAAACGACTTGAGGCAGAAGGAGGTTGGGAGAAAACAAGCAGGCAGGGGGCGGGAAGTTTTGCCAACACCTTGTTGCAGGCCTGTCTCTTTCACTCCATTCACCAATATTTCTGTGTTCAGGTACTGTGCAGGGGGCTATAAGAGTAAACAGAGAGCCAGGTGCAGTGGCTCATGCCTGTAATCTCAACACTTTGGGAGGTCAAGGCAGGAAGATCGCTTGAGCCCAGGAGTTCAAGACCAGCTTGGGCAACATGGTGAAACCCTGTCTCTATGAAAAATACAAAAATCAGCTGCGCGTGGTAGAGTGCTCCTATAGTCCCAGCTACTCAGGAGGCTGAGGTGGGAGGATCACTTGAGCTCAGAGGTAGAGGCTGCAGTGAGCCAAGATCACACCACTGTCCTCCAGCCTGGGTGACAGAGTGAGACCTGTCTCAAAAAAAAAAAAAAAAAAAAATGCAAACGACAAAAAGCACTTCTGCTCCTCATGAAGTTCCATTCCATGGAGGTATCAAGCACTAAACAACCACATGAGCCAAAACATGACAAGCACTGGGAAAGAATACCATGACTGGGCATTACAGAGAGAATTATTTTACTTTGGGGGATCAAGAAGAACCCCTCTGAAAAAGAATATTTCTGCTAAGATGAAAGGATGAGTAGAAGAGAGCCAGACAGTGAGTTAGGAAAAGAGCATTCCAGGCAGAAGAGACAACCCAACAAAGATGTTTGGCATCATCTCTGAACTGAAAGAAAGGCAAGGAGACTGCAGTAGAGTGAAGGGGAGTGGATGGGAACAGCATACGCAGAAAATGAAGGGGAGTGGATGGGAATGTCATACGCGGAAAGTGAAGGGAAGTGGATGGGAACAGCATAGACAGAATGTGAAGGAGAGTGGATGGGAACGTCATACGTGGAAAGTGAAGGGGAGTGGATGGGAACAGCATACACAGAAAGTGAAGGGGAATGGATGGGAACAGCATACACAGAAAGTGAAGGTGACATGGCTGGGTTATGCAGGTCCTGGTAAGTCCTGTTGAGGATTTAGTGTTTCTGAGTAGAGAAATGGCAAATGATGTGACTTACACTTTTTTTTTTTTTTTTTTTTTTTGAGACAGAGTTTCACTCTTGTTGCCCAGGCTGAAGTACAATGGCACGATCTCGGCTCACTGCAACCTCCACCTCCTGGGTTCAAGTGATTCCCTGCCTCAGCCTCCCGAGTAGCTGGGATTACAGGCATGCGCCACCACACTCAGCTAATTTTGTATTTTTAGTAGAGACAGGGTTTCACTATGTTGGTCAAGCTGGTCTTGAACTCCCGACCTCATGTGATCCGCCCACCTTGGCCTCCCAAAGTGCTGGGATTACAGGCGTGAGCCACCGTGCCTGGCCAATGTGACTTACATTTGATAAGGACATGTAACTGCCCTGAGGGGAGTGGCCTGTAGGAAATGAAAGAGCGAAAACAGAGACTAACTGGGGAATTGTGGCAATACTTCAGGCAAGAGACAATAGTGACTTGGACTAGAAGGATGGCAGTGGACATAGAAAGAACCGTTAGGCTACATATTTTGACATTAGAATGGACAGTACTTGACGGTGGATTAGACATTGAGGGCCAGGGAAAGAAAGGATTTAAGGATGGCTCACTCTACTACACAGCTGGGAAAGAGCATCACATTCTATTCAAAGCTGGGAATTTATCAGATGCATGCAATGGAAGGAAAGTTCAGTGAGCAATGGAAATGATGAATCGGCCATGGACTCCAAGCTGAATAAGAAAGTAAAGACAGATGGAGCAGATGGCTAGAGAGAAGGTAGAGTTTTTCATGGATGAGAGGTGTCCATGAGGTTGAAGAGCTGTTGCAAGGGACATCTGTCCTTAAGCAAGAAACTAGCAGGATGGGTCATAACCCAAAGGTAGAATGAATTCATTATTTCAAAGGTATTGCAGTTGCTGCTGGTGACAAGACCTACAGTGGGAATAGCAGACATTGGTCTTTGTTTTTGTTTGGCTGTCAAGTGCCTGATTTCCTTCCTATTTGTACACATTCACATTTGTGTGCTTTGGTGAGAGGCAAGTCCCCACCTACTGCTGTGCAGGAAGCCAAAGGGTGCCAGACATTGCCTCTCCCCATACGCCACCATCAAAAGCAAGGGCACACATGCTGTGCTCAGCCATCCAGATCCTTCTGCCAAGGTATTTGAGTCTGAAGAGAGTAACACAAAACCACAGGAATCACTGGAAATGATTCATGACATCTGCAGAGTTAAGTTTCACAGGAAGGGCAGGACGAGAGGCAATGTGTTAACCAAGCTGCCCCTCTGGCGTGACCTCAGCTGCATTCTCAACTGCCCAGCTTTCCTTGCTTTCTGTCTGTGTTCTAGGCCAGGTTCCTCAAACTTCATGTTGATTCTGTGAGCTATTCAATGTCCTTCCAACAAATTCCTCTTCTACTTTAGTTAACTGGCATTGGTTTCTGTTGCTTGCAACCAGAAACACAGACAGGTACAGTGGGACTGTGGGAGTGGTTGGCCAAGATGGAGTGCAAGCAAAAGTCCCTGGGGGTGAGGAGACTTCACCTCAAAAGGGCCCACTGCCATTGGCCCCACATTTTAAAGGGCTGTGCATGTGCCCTTTGTGTGCTACACACAGTAAATTTACCAAGGGCGTACAGCCATTGGTATTCAATGCTCAGAGCTGGCACAGTGTAAACACACTCTACACATTCACTCTCATGCCTCACACCACACAGCTCCCATTAAGTGCTTCTCTGCACTTTTGGTCCTCAAATTAGAAAGCAACCACATTTGGATGCCATGAACGTTTCTGGGTGGTGTCATACGAATGAGAGAAACTCCTTCAGAGTGCAACGAGAATCTGAACAACAGAAGCATTTAACTAAAAGAGAAAACTAATTAACTTCTCAAATCCATTCCGGTTGGCATTGATGCAATAGAGTCTTTCATAGCAAAATATCATTTCCCAGTTGTGCCAAGTGTCCATTTTTATGTTCTAATGCAGAGTCCTGGAGCTACTCACTGTGTTAAAACAATCTGATTTCATTTACACAAGATAGGTGAGATGCTCTGGAAGACTTAAGTGAAACAATAGATGATCTTCAAATATAAGTGAATTGTGCTCTTTAGTGGAAAATGAAATTACTTTTGTATTTGCACTATCCACAATTACTTGGTGTGAACTGTTGCTTGCAAAAGAAAGCTAGAGTTAAGTTTGTCTATTTTACTTTTTGGATGATTAATTTTATTTTTAAAGAAAATTTGAAAGGAAACAAACATGTTTGTATGACCATGAAGAAGATTCATGTATGACTTTCCAAAATTTTCCTTTAATTTCTTTGGAGATGATTTTTGGCCATTTTAGATCAGGATACAATCTGGAAAAAAAATTTAATAAATTGAATAACATGCTGCTGTTGTCAATTTTCTTATTATATCCCAGATTAAAGGATTTGAAAGGAGCCGGGCACAGTGGCTCATGCCTGCAATCCCAGCACGTTGGGAGGCTGAGGCAGGCGAATCATGAGATCAGGAGTTCGAGATCAGCCTGGCCAACATGATAAAACCCCGTCACTATTAAAAATACAAAAATTAGCTAGATGTGGTGGCACATGCCTGTAGTACCAGCTACTCAGGAGGCTGAGGCAGTATAAACACTTGAACCCAAGAGGCAGAGGTTGCAGTGAGCCGAGATCACACCACTGCACTCCAGCCTGGGCAATACTTAAAAGTACTGTATTGATCTTGATATTGCTTGGAGATAGTGAAACTCATGATACTAGTGATACAAATTTATATAATGAAATTAACATATTTTGTACTGTTTTCTGTGACAGTGATTGATTATATACAGCCTAACCTCATTAAAATGTTTGAGCATGATATATTAAATTTATAGTTCATTTCCCACCTAACTATGGCTTTAAGAACTTAATTGACAATTCCAGTTGCTCTGACCTCAGCGGAACATAGTTTCTGCATTTTCAAATTAATGAGAAACACCCTAAGAACCATAATTCCCCAGAAAGGTTGTCTAATTTGCCATTACTCTCAATAGAACATAAATTACGTAAAAGTCTTGATTATAACAACATAATTGGTAATTTGCTTAAACGAAGGCAAGAAAATTAACTTTCATAAACTAAATATAATTTATAAATTATGTATGATTTTTTTATTACTCATCCACATGTTGCCAGTCCATCAAAAGAACACCCAGATGTACACAATAATAGTTTGTCCTTGTTATTTTACCATAACTTTACATGCATTTTTTATTTTGTTATAATCTGAAGGTATGGTTGTCAAGAAAGGAGTATAGGAAGTGTGTTATTTAGCAGCTTGTTAGCTGTTTGTATAACATTTAAATATTTAGACATACAAATGAGTCAATTTGCACTCCTGCTGCAAATGTTAGACTTCGGCCTGGTGAGGAGGCCAGGGAGGTAAGAAGTCAGAGGACTGGAAGGGCCATCCATGGGGATGATGTTTCCCTCAAGAGAATTAATGATGGCAGGAGTTGGCATGGAGATTAAGGCCATCCAGGAACAAAACAGAGGAGGTTGGCTGGGTGCAGTGGCTCATGCCTGTAATCCCAACACTTTGGGAAGCCGAGGTGAGCAGATCACTTGAGGTCAGGAGTTCGAGACCACCCTGGCCAACATGGCAAAACCCCGTGTCTACCAAAAAAATACAAAACTAGCCAGGCGCGGTGGCATGCACCTGTAATCCCAGCTACTCATGAGGCTGAGGCAGGAGAATCACTTGAATCCTGGAGGCAGAGGTTGAAGTGAGCTGAGATTGCACCACTACACTCTAACCCAGGAGAAGGAGTGAGACTCTTTTTTTTTTTTTTTTTTTTTTTGAGATAAAGAGTGGGGGGTTGATAATGACCAGGAGATCGTTTCTATGAGGAGGTGAGGTGGAAAACTTCAATGATGGGAGCCTCAGCGGAGCTCACAAGAGGGAAGGGAAGGATTGAAGCAGTTGTGGGAACAAGGAGGACACAAACACCACCTCCTATCAGAGGAATATAAGACATAAGAAAAAAGTGCGCCCTTCAGAGGTCACAAAGGAGGCAGTGCTCAGAGAATAGCTCAGGTTAAGTCAAGAACCTGGAGGGAAGATTTCAAGCAAAAAATACATCGAAGAATGTGCTGCTGAGTGCAGTGGCTCACGCCTGTAATCCCAGCACTTTGGAAGGCTGAGGCAGGCAGATCACCTGAGGTCAGGAGTTCAAGACCAGCCTGACCAACATGGTGAAACCCTGTCTCTACTAAAAATACAAAAATTAGCCAGATGTGTTGGCACATGCCTGTAATCTCAACTACTCAGGAGTCTGCAGCAGGAGGATCACTTGAACCCAGGAGGTGGAAGTTGCAGTGAGCCGAGATCACACCATTGCACCCCAGCCTGGACAAGAGCAAAACTTGGTCTCAAAAAAAAAAAAAAGAATGTGCTGTGATATGATTTGGCTGTGTCCCCACCAAAATCTCATCTTGAATTGTAGCTCCATAATCCCCACATGTTGTGAAAGGGACCTGGTGGGAGATAATTAAATCATGGGGCAGGTTTTTCCCATGCTGTTGTCATGATAGTGAATAAGTCTCACAAGATCTGATGGTTTTATAAAGAGCAGTTCCCCTGCACACACTCTCTTGCTTGCTGCCTTGTAAGACATGCCTTTGCTCCTCCTTTGCCTTCTGCCATGACTGTGAGGCCTTCCCAGCCATGTGGAACTGTGAGTTCATTAAACCTCTTTTTCTTTTTAAATTACCCAATCTCTGGTATTTCTTCACAGCAGTATGAAATGGACTAATACATGCTGATTATGGAGCAACAGTTCTAGAAGTCACAGTGAGGGAGGTAATACAGGAGGAAAGGAATGAAGGATTATATCAGAGGATTACAGAGAAGTTTGGAGATGAGAACTCAGAAGTTTATGGCCAGTACTGTGGCTCATGCCTGTAATCCTAGCACTTTGGGAGGCTGAGACAGGTGGATCACCTGAGGTCAAAAGTTTGAGACCAGCCTGACCAATATGGCAAAACCCCATCTCTACTAAAAATACAAAAATTAGCTGGGTATAGTGGTGTATGCCTGTAATCCCAGATACTTGGGAGGCTGAGGCAGGACAGTCACTTGATCTCGAGAGATGGAGGTTGCAGTGAGCCGAGATTGCACCATTGCACTCTAGCTTGGACGACAAGAGGAAAACCCCATCCAAAAAATAAAAAACAACAGCTCAGAAGTTTATTGAAAGTCATTGTACTTTGGGTGATGAAACAACATTGAGTGTTCCAGGGTGTCCAATGCCAATGGAGTCTTAGAGGAAGAGGGTACCTGGGCCTAACACAGTTCAGCTGTGGCCTGCGAGGGGGCCCTTCCTGGCATTGAAATGCAGGACTGGATCTCCACTGTCAGCCATCACTGCCAGGTACCCTAGGCAGACCTGAAGTTGGCAGCTGTGAGCAATAAGACACCTGGTTCTTCGATTTTGGCACCAACACTCTCAATGGATTAACCCTGAGTAGAGGCCAGGGTGCCTTTTGAAGGCCACACTAATCATCCAAGAGGAGGTAGTATCTATCTTGTCATATTTAAGAGACAGCAGATACAAATGAGTCTCCACTTCACTTGTTTCACACACAATCAGCTCTTTCATACATCATACCTCAAATTGCCTTTCATACTCTAAACCCAAACATCAGCTTTGGCACCAGGGTGCTCCTGCTAGCCCACAGGTCAGTTTTGGCAGCAACCCTCTATGTATCTGGTCAATAGTATATGTTTATAAAAATTGCATGCTTTGCCTCATTACTTGATAAAATGAGTAGAAAATGGAAAACTGGATGATCTGATACCAGTGATTAAGAAAGAAGCTATAAAGTTAATCCAGTTTAGACACAGATAGAAACCATTAGGGAGAGGCAAGTGGGCATTCTAATCTCTATCCGTCATTCACAGGACTTCAGTCAGTCATTCATGTGTTTAATTGCAAAGCAAAGAACAAAATTAAGTTCAAAAGGCAACAAAGTACTGTCAAGGACTGTTGGAAAGGACAATTGTAATTGAGGATTTTATAATATGTTTAGCTTTATGAGAACAGTTCAGTTGTCCTGACATTTTGAGAGGCATGTTTTGTAAGGAAACAGGCCTTCCCATGCAGTCATCAGAGACTCAAAATGGAAAATTCTTTCTAGGGCACAATTATCTCTGAGGTGAGAGTTTAAGCACCACTCTTAAGGTTTGAAAATGGGAAGGTCATTGATGTGGTTGTATAATTCCAAGTCAGGGAAGGCATCTGATAGCTATTGTGAAGCTACTCTGTGCCAGGCCCATACCAGGGGCTCTTCCATCCAGCCTGGGCTGCCTTTCCTCTAGACTAAAATTCCCCTTAAAACCAATGCTGAGGCTGGGTGTGGTGGCTCATGCCTGTAATCCCAGCACTTTGAGAGGCTGAGGTGGGCAGATCACGAGGTCAGGAGATTGAGGCCACCCTGGCCAACATGGTGAAACCCTGTCTTTACCAAAAATACAAAAATTAGCTGGGCGTGGTGGTGATCATTTGCAATCCCAGCTACTTGGGAGGCCGAGGCAGGACAATCGCTTGAACCCAGGAGGTGGAGGTTGCAGTGAGCCGAGATCTCACTACTGCACTCCAGCCTGGTGGGAGTCTGACGGTGAGGATGGCCACAGCATTATACAGCTTTTCCATGTGGCCCAGAGCACCATGCCTAATAATACAGTCATGTGTTGCTTAATGAGGGTGATGCATTCGGAGAAAGGGGTTGTTAGGCAATTTTGTTGTTGTGGGAACATTATACAGAGTACTTATACAAACCTCAGTGGCACAGCTTACTACACACCTAGGCTATACGGCATAGCCTATTGCTCCCAGGCTACAAACCTGTACAGCATGTGACTGTGCTGAGTACTGCAATTGGAACATATTGTGTATCTAAACATACCTAAACATTGAGAAGGTACAGCAAAAATATATGATATAAAAGATAAAAATGGTATACTTGCATAAGACACTTAAAATGAATGGAGTTTATAGGACTGGAAGTTGAGTCGGTGAGTGAGTGGTGAGTGAATGTGAAGGCCTAGGACATTACTGTGCACTATGGTAGACTTTAGAAACACAGTACACTTAGACTACACTAAATTTACTTTTAAACATTTCCTTCTTCAATAATAAGTTAACCTTAGCTTACTTTAACTTTTCTACTTTCTAAAGTTTTTAATTTTTTTTTGAGCCACCGTGCCCAGCCTAAACGTTTTTATTTTTTAACTTTGCACTCTTTCATAATAACACTTAGCTTAAAACACACATTGTCCAGCTGTACAAAAATACTTTCTTTCCTTATATCCTGTAAGAAAGCTTTTCTATTTAAACAATTATTTATTTTTTACTTTTTAAACTTCTTTGTTAAAAACCAAGATGCAAACACATTAGCTAGGCCTATACAGGGTCAGGATCATTAAGACATCACTAGGTGATGGGAATTTTTCAGCTCCATTATAATCTTTTGGGACCCTCATCATGCCTGAGGTCCATCGTGAACCAAAACATCCTTTATGTGGTGCATGGCTATATTAGTCATATGAAGGCTACTACTAACAGTGGCAATAATAATGGCAAACATTCACTGCATGTTTTACAGTTAACTTCTCTCTTCTTCCCATCAGCTAACCTCCTTCTTCTTCTTAGAAGGTCCTGTCTTTCTCCTCTTTTTACCATCTGTTTCCCTACTTATACTGCCCACACTACCTAAAAGCAATGCTAAAGCTTAGCCCTGTAAACCAAAAATAAAATTCTAAGCCCTACAACCAAACTGAATGGACCCCTCCTCTCAGCCAAGGGGATGGCAAAGAAACCCAAAAAACTAGTTCAGGTCATAATGGGAAGAGGGAGTTGAACATGCCTCATTATATGCTCCTTCCTTTGGCATATCAGGCACAACTGGCCAGCATTAATATTCAAACAGAGATCTTAAGATTGTCAGAACAGTCTCCTTGTAGCAATAAGATACCAAATCCCAACCTGACTCTATTATCGATAGCTGGCTCATGAGAGACAGCAGGCCCTGAAAAAACTTCAAAGTATTTTACCCCAAAATATATTTATTTGACATAATCTGACATGGCCCTGTAAATATCTCTCTTATGGGAAAAATTTCCTTTCTATAGAGAATCCCCTTCCCTTCCCAGGTCTTTTTCTGATCCTGAAGAGATTGGCTGAGGGTTCAGCACCTTTTAAGGGTCTGAATAGAAAACGCTTGCCATCTATTGCCTCCAAGGGCTGCCACCTATGAGACTTTATCTACATAATAAGAACCTTCATCTCCACAACCCTTTATCTGAACCCAGACACTACTTTCTGTTGATTCCAAGTCTTTAGGTAATAACAGCTCTCTCAAGCCAATCAGAAAAATCTTTGACTCCGCCTGTGAACTTTAAGCCCCCAACTTTGAATTGTCCCTCCTTTCTCGGCAGAACCAATGTATAACTTACATGCATTGATTGATATCTTATGTCTCCCTAAAAGGTATAAAACCAAGCTATAATGCAACTGCTTTGGACACATGTTTTCAGGACCTCTAAGACTGTGTTACATGAATCATGGTCCTTACACCTGGCTCAGAATAAATCTCTTCAAATATTTTACAGAGTTTGGCCTTTTTGCCAACATTCCTATGAAACATAGAGATGGCAAATATCTGATGGAGAGTCAAGAAGTAATTATTTGCAGCTGGATTTCTCTGGTTGCATGCAGACGTGGGTGGGGCTCATCCAGACCTGCTGAGGAGGTGGCCACACTACTTCCTGGTGTGGACAGTTGGCAGTCTTGCCAACAGCCACTCCCTGTCCCTATGGCCGCTACAGATTCGCTGGCAGGCATCAGGCAACCATGGTCTCCAGGAAAGACTCTACAAGATGAAGCTTGATTTGCCCAAGCCAACCATGGTGATTCCTTAGGGAGAGTGATTGACTTAAGAACAGGTGTGTGCTGAAATCGTGGCCAGAGATTCATGAAAAGTCTATCAGTGGCTGAAGGGATACAAGAAGGAATATTCTTTTCTAGGGGGATGGGAAAGCTTGGGATTGCAGGAACCATCATACAGCCAGTCAGGGACTAGCCTGAAGATAGAAGTCAACATGCTGAAGTTGGCAGAGCAGGAGGATGGAATGAGTCTAGTTCCTTCAGAATAGTTTGAAAGCACATTAACCAAGCCCAGAACTCCCTTACCTCCATGCTTGTATTATGTGAGATGTTAAGTCCTCTTGAGGACTGAGCCATATTCAGTTGGCTCCTCCATTATAGGCAGCTGAAAACACCTGACCAAACAGCCCAGCAGCATCTGGGGGCCCTTGCCACCAAGATATATACCATGCCTAAATCTGTATGAGACTGGGGGTGCCCTGAGAATTTTAGTCCAGTTATTACCACCCCAGACCTGGCCAAAATCAAAGTGAATAAGTGGGAAATTATGAACTTTCCTTGAAGCCGGGAAAAGTGTCAAAGCACTTTACAATCAAGCCTAATTGAAAACAACAGCTCTTTAATCTAAATTTACAACATAATCAGCCTTCTGGTTACCTAATTATAATTAAATTAGATTGGCAGTGTATTTCATATGTGCTAATTAAAAGCACCAAAAGAAAAAGCTGCATTTGGTAACTGCTGTGTCTGTTCACTCCCTGCCGCAGCCCTTCCCTGGGCTGCAAAGATGGAGACGTGGGTTCCAGTTCTGCCTGCTCAAACCAGCTACGTGACTTTAGGCAAGTCACTCAGTACTTCTGAATCTCTCTCTCTTCTTATCTATAAGATTCCATTCAAAGGGGTTCTTTCTGGGAAAGTGCTTGGCATTGTGCAAAATGTCACCATTGATTAATTCTCCTCATTCTTGAACATAACTAAAATAATACAGTATGTACTTTTTGTGTCTGGTAAGGAGCCTACTACATTTTTGAGGGCATTTCATTGCCAAAGAAAAGACAAGCCGAAACTAGGAAAGATTTTGACTGTTCAAGCATTAAACAATCCTTGGGCCCCATGGATTGCACAGGCAGAAGGTTGGCTTACGCACACTGTGCACTCTCTACGTGGGGCAAACTCCCCAGCACTCACTCTAGACGTGGCCTAAGAAATAATGATCAAGGAGGAATCTCCCAAAGGGTAGAGTCAGGGCCACCAAGAACAATGGATCGGGGTGCTCTTCCTAGGAATTGCCATAGCCAGTGGCTGCTGTCTGTCTGCTATTCTTCCCCTTTCTGAATTCAAGTATGTATTGTAGTCATGCTGTTTCTTTTTTTCTTTTTTATTTTTTTTGAGATGGCATCTCACTCTGTTGCCCAGGCTGGGCTGGAGTCCAGTGACGCCATCTTGGCTCACTGCAACCTCCGTCTCCCAAGTTCAAGCGATTCTCGTGCCTCAGCCTCCCAAGTAGCTGGGACTACAGGTGTGCACCACCATGCCTGGTGTGAGCCACGACACCTGGCCGGTAGCCATGTTGTTTATTTTCTTTCTTTTTTTTTTTTTTGAGACGGAGTTTCGCTGTTGTTGTTCAGGCTGGAGTAGTGCAGTGGCACGATCTTGGCTCACTGCAAACTCTGCCTCCCGGGTTCAAGCGATTCTCCTGCCTCAGCCTCCCAAGTAAGCTGGGACTACAGGCCTGGGCCACCATGCCCAGCTAATTTTTGTATTTTTGGTAGAGACAGCTTTTTACTATGTTGGCCAGGCTGGTCTCAAGCTCCTGATCTCAGGTGATCCACCCACCTCGGCCTCCCAAAGTGCTGGGGTTACAGGCATGAGCTATCATGCCTGGAATTTTTTTTTTTTTTTTTTTTGATGGAGTTTTGCTCTTGTTGCCCAGGCTGAAGTGCAATGGTGCAACATCGGCTCACTGCAACCTCTGCCTCCCAGATTCAAGCGATTCTCCTACCTCGGCCTCCCAAGTAGCTGGGATTACAGGTGCCCACCACCACGCCCAGATAATTTTTTGTATTTTTAGTAGACATGGGGTTTCATCATGTTGGCCAGGCTGGTCTCAAACTCCTGACCTCAGGAGATCCGCCCACCTCAGCCTCCCAAAGTGCTGGGATTACATCGTGTGCCACCGCACCCAGTCATCCTGCTGTTTCTACTCTGCCTTGGTATGGTGGATGTGGAGGTGAAGGTGGCAGGGAGTCATCTGGATAACTTGTGCTTTTAGTTTATGTGTCACCAAAGCAAGTGAAACCACATCCAAACTCAACAGAGACCTGCACATACTCAGCTTTGAGCTGGATACAATGACCTAAGAGGTCTTTGAGATACTTCCTTTGGTGAGAAGGTGTATATTCTGGGGACAGTGTGAGGCAGATATGTGCACACAAATATTTAGCTGGTCACCAAAGATACATGAACCCCTTCTGGAGTATGGGGTTGTCATTAGGAAGCAGCAGCTGTCCATCCAGGGACTACATTTCCCAGCCCCCTTGCTGCTTTTTTAAAAATTGAGATAGGCTGGGCACAGTGGCTCATGTCTGTAATCCCAGCACTTTGGGAAGCCAAGGCAGGTGGATTACCTGAGGTCAGCAGTTGGAGACCAGCCTGGCCAACATGGCAAAATCCTATCTCTACTAAAAATACAAAAATTAGCCAGCCGTGTTGGTGAGCACCTGTAATCCCAACTACTCAGGAGGCTGAGGGAGGAGAATCCCTTGAACTCGGGAGGTGGAGGTTGCAGTGAGCAGAGATCATGCCATTGCACTCCAGCCTGGATGACAAGAGCAAAACTCTGTCTCAAAAAAAAAAAAAAAAAAAAAAAATTAGATGAAATTCACATAACATGAAATTAGCCATTTTAAAATGGGCCATCCAGTGGTATTTAGTATTTCACAATGTTGTGCAGCCACTCCCTGTATCAACTTCCAAAACACTTTCAGCACCCCAAGAGAAAAGCCCATACCTATTAAGCAATTACTCCCTATTCTTTTCTCCCCCCAACCCCTAACAACTACCAAACTGCTTTCTGTCTCTATGGATTGACCTATTCTGGATATTTCTTATAAAAGGAATCATTCAATATGTGGCCTTTCGTGCCTGATTTCTTTCTTAATATATTTGCCAGTTTCATCCATATTATAGCATATATCAGCCCTTCATTCCTTTTAATGGCTAAATAATATTCCATTGCATGGCTAGACCACAATTTTTCTGTCCATTCCTCCGCTGATGGACACTTGAGCTCTTTTCACCTTTGAGCTGTTGGGAATAATGTTACACTCATTTGTGTACCGGTACTCGTTTGAACACCTGTCTTCAATTCTTTGGGGTTGGAAATCTAGAAATGGAATTGCTGGGTCAAGATGGTAATTCTGTTGAACTTTTTGAGGAGTAGCAATACTGTTTTCCACAGTGTCAGCTTCCTTGGATTTTGGTGGGATCATGTGACTGAAAATCTGTTCTTGCCAACAGCAAGTGAGTGGAGGGGATCTTTGTCACATCTGGGCAGGATGCTTCCCACAGGCCTGGCCTAGGCATGGTTGACTGCAGAGGACTCCAAGGTTATACAGAAGGGAGGACGCACATGAAGGAAGGACGTGCTTCCTGGATAAGGCTGCCTGAACACAAATAGCCACACTTGTAGTACAAACAAGAAATAAACTTGTTCACGCCTATAATCCCAGCACATTGGGAAGCCAAGTCAGGCAGATCACGAGGTCAAGAGATGGAGGCCATACTGGCCAGCATGGTGAAACCCTGTCTCTACTAAAAATAGAAAAATTAGCTTGGTATGGTGATGCACACCTGTAGTCCCAGCTACTTGGGAGGTTGAGGCAGAAGAATTGCTTGAACCCAGGAGGTGGAGGTTGCAATGAGCCGAGACCACACCACTGCACTCTAGCCTGGCAAAGAGCAAGACTCCATCTCAAAAAAAGAAAAAGAAATACTTGTGTTAAGCCACTGAGGTTTTCAGGCTTTCTCTGTCACAGCACCTGGTATTATCTTAACTAATGCATCACTCAAGTTCCACTGCTCAATTCTCAGCTTCCTGGTAGAGGTCCACATGTATGGTCCACTGCTGCATCTCAACTTGCCTATATCAGAAACCATATTTGACATTCCTATTCTATTCTTTTTTCCCTATTATTTCTATTCTAGACAGGGACATGTTGTTTGCAAGGATCAGAAACCATTCAAACTAACAGAAGCAGAAGGCAGGGGATTTAATTGTAAGATTACCGAGATCTCATGAGTGCTAGAGATAGAAAAACAAAATACCTCCAAGCCTCCTCAGAGGCATAGCAAAGGGAGGGGGGTGTCACAAAGATAGAGGTAGCAAACCTTTACCATTTTGGTTTTGCATTGAGTTTCTATCTTTAGCTATGTTGAACATGAAACCTCTGGTTTGTTAGGTGTTTGGTATTTGTTTCCCGGAGAATTCTGGTTTCCTGGCTCCATTTGTCTCTTCCCACCCTAGTATAAGGATCCTTATCTCTTACCATAGGGAACCACAGCAAATACTACTATTATGGAAACACCAGGGACTTGGTCTAGGTCCTGCTGCTTGCCATGCAGAAAGCCAATCATTGAGATGACAGAAGAAGGATGCCCCCAAGGAGATGGGAGCTCAGGCTCAAATCCAACCAAAACTAGGGGTTTATACAGCAAGGAATAAATGTAGAGATGGGTTTTATCATGTTGCCCAGGCTTATCTCGAACTCCTGACCTCAAGTGATCCGCCTGGCTTGGCCTCTGAAAGTGCTGGGGTTACAGGCGTGAGCCATCGTGCCCGACCTGATACTTTTTTTGAGAGGCCTGAAGTTCATTTCCTCAGAAAGGAACTCAGATAAAATAAATGTAAGTTTCAAGCTCAAGCTTTAAGACCAGAAGAGTTCATTTCTATGTATATATTTTTTTAAAAAAAGATCTATGAGACATTGGGTCAGTTTCACTATCTCCACCTCCTCATCCAGGACCTACGTGATCTCTGGTCTCTGCTTCTCTCCTGCAACTGTTCCACACTCTGGATCTAGACTGTCATCTTCTGCCTGCTTCTCCCCTGCTGCACTCTGCTCCCCACTGGAGATGGTCCAGCCCTTACATCTGAACATCCAGACCTCACCGACTTCTTTCCGTCCTCTGAAATCTTAAGTTATGCATGCTCCGCTTCTATTTGTCACCTGGAATTTATTGCCTTGTGTGGCTGGTTCCTTCCTTAGTGCATGTCTGTGTCATCTCAGGGCACAGGACAGGGCCACAGTTCCATGCCCAGGTCAGAACCTGGCTCCACCATATGTCACCTTGTGATCTCAAACAAGTTAATATCTCTGAATCTTGGTTTCCTCAGCTATAAAATGCATAGAATAATCAATGTCCTAATTGTGTTTTTAAAAAATAAAAATAAAATCGGTAAAATAATAATACTCAGTTTTCTCACAAGGATCATTAAAAAAAAAAAAAAAAAAGATAGAGTGCTTAATAGAGTACCTGATACACAGTAAGAGCTCCCAGCACCAATGGTTCCAACTTCCTCCTCTGTCTAGCAGGGTCTTAGTGAGTAGCAGATGTGATCATTGAGTCATTCAGTGGTTCTTAGACTTTCAGATGATCGACTCAGATGAGGAGTTTTGGGAAAGGTCCTGCCTCCTCCCTCTATGCAACTGGGTTAGAATCCCAGAGTTGGATTTGGGAATCTAAGATTCTAATTATCAGCCAGATTTGACACCTGCAACTGGGTCAGAATCTTGGGGTTGGGTTTGAGAATCTGAGATCCTTATTATCAGCCCGCTTTGACACACTCAGGGAGACTCTGCCAAGCTGAGTGGGCCACCTCCAGTGGGAAATAGGGAGAAAGTGCTGATGTCCACCTCAGTTGGATCTTTCTGCCAGCAGTCACAGGAATTCCCCTCTCACTCAAGTCCTTGTTCGGTATCCATTCCTGGGAAGGTGGCTGTCTCCTCTATGCCCTTCCGAGTCCCTCGTTGACCCTGACTTTCACTCCCTGACCCTGGAGTGTGTGTTTATTTTTCATCATCTGTCTCTCCCACTGCTCAATGAGGGCAGAGACCTGTGCCCCTGGCAGTGCCTAACTCATAGTATGTGGCAAGTACATTTGGCAATGAAAGAATGAACCAGCCTCTGTTAACTCTCCCTTTCCCATCACTTCACAAGATCTTGGGCAGAGTTCAGAGCTTCTGGATCCCTTTCCTTATTGAAATTCAGGCCCGTCTGGTTTAGAACTCTAATCTCTTATCTGACGCCAAGGTGACCCCTTCCCACTACAGTTGGGGTTGCAGCTACAGGGCTTTGTTCGAGGTCAAACAATCTGCCTTCCCGTCTTCTTCCTCCTCTTTGACCTGGGGGTGGAGGGAAGCTTGGTCTGTCTCTGGGATGACCCGCCCCTTCTCTTCTGCAGCTTCTTAGGAGTAGGAGCTAGGAGTCAGAAATTCAGAATAAAGGACAGCAGTCTCCTAGTATAGCTGTCACATTGCAGTCTTCTCGGGGCTGGTGGGTGCTGCTTGCAGGGCTAACCCTTACTGGGGGCAGCTTCCAGAGGCTGGTGCCTTGCGAGATGCAGACATGAGTTCACCTAGATCCCAGGGGGTCTTCCATTGCCCAGTTCCCTAACATGAGCAGTCTGGTTCTACTCGGTCACCCACCTGCACTAGCTCCACTGGCAGTCACACCCACAACCTCTTGCTGCTGGGGGGTCCTTTTGCCTGGAAGCAGCCACCTTCCACCACATACCTTGGACTCCTGGGAAACACACACATGGGTGTTCAGGGCCACACATGGGTGGACAGGTGCCTTCCCCAGCCTGTTCTTTGCCCTCTTCTCCCCTGCTCAGTGAGGCCCATTCAGAGATCAGCACATCCAGGGCCTGAGCATTATCTGACTGGGATGGAGTACCAGACCCCACCTCCTGCAGGCACCCTTGAGCCCTATAGGGATTCTTTTGCAATCTTCCCCCTTCATTGGGCTTAGAGGTATAATAAGGGGAACAGCCTCTCCTCCCACATATACACCCTGGGGAGAGAAGGAAATTGCCCCTCCCCAAGAAGGCCCAGTACAAAGTGACTTCCTCTCCTCATCAGTCTTGGACTGAAAACCACAGGGCAAGGCCCAATATACAGGTCGTCCAGCAACCAAGCACATCTTGATCTTCTGATCAAAGCTTGCAGCTTAAAGACTCTGCCAAGTAGCCGGGCGTGGTGGCTCACACCTGTAATCCCAGCACTTTGGGAGGCCGAGGCAGGTGGATCACGAGGTCAAGAGATTGAGACCATCCTGGTCAACACGGTGAAACCCCATCTCTACTAAAAATACAAAAAATTAGCTGGGCATGGTGGTGCGTGCCTGTAATCCCAGCTACTCAGGAGGCTGAGGCAGGAGAATTGCCTGAACCCAGGAGGCGGAGGTTGCGGTGAGCCGAGATCACGCCATTGCACTCCAGCCTGGGTAACAAGAGCAAAACTCTGTCTCAAAAAAAAAAAAAAAAAAAAAAAAAAAAGACTCTGCCAAGTGCAACGAGCCAAAGGGCCTTGTGAAAGCCAGGCTCCCAATACAGCGATAGGAACCTCATTATTGTTTCCTCCTCCCTCCATTCCTTCCTTTTTCAATTCTCCTAGTAGCAAAGGACTAGAAACTGAATTGTTGCATATGACTTCCAGGAAGTGGTCCTAAAAGAACAAGGAAGGAATTTCCCCTTCTTCCTGGTGGGTAGGAGGTAGACATGATGGCAGGAGCTGCAGCAACTATCTTGGGCTATAAAGTAGACTCTGATAAGGGTGCCAGAGCAATGGAGTTTCTGACAATCACAGAACTGCTTTTCCAGCCTTAGGCTGCCTGCCTCTGGTTCATTTACACAAGAAAGAAACATACTTTATCTTGTTTTACCACTCTTTTCAAGCTTTCTGTCTCTCACAGCCAAATCTCATCCTGCTAGTCTGGCTCTGAGCTTGAGACCTGCTCCTTTTTGGAAAAATTATTTTCTTGAAATAATCAGAACTGAAAGATAAATGGAAAGGAAATGACTTTTGCATCATAATTTTTTAAAAATGTGCTTGTGCATGACTTAAATTATCTCTCCTACCACAGGTGCTACCTACCTCATGCTTTAGAAAAACCTTACAAGTTTCAAAGTCAGTTGTACCCAAGTTAGAATTTAGTTTCTAAGATGTGCTAGCTGTGTAACCATGAGTAAGTTACCCAATATTCCTAAACTTTGGTTTTGCTTTATTGAATGAAAATTAAAATGTCTTTCTTTAAGAATTTATCAAACAAGGCCAGGTGCGGTGGCTCAGGCCTATAACGCCAGCACTTGGGAGGCCAAGGTGGGCAGATCACTTGAGGTTAGGAGCTGGAGACCAGCATAGCCAACATGGTGAAACCCCTTCTCTACTAAAAATACAAAAATTAGCAGGACATGGTGGTGTGCACCTGTAATCCCAGCTACTTTGGAAGCTGAGGCAGGAGAACCACTTGAACCTGGGAGGCGGAGTTTGCAGTGAGCCAAGATCGCACCACTGCACTCCAGCCGGGGTGACAGAATAAGACTCCCTCAAAAAAAGAAAAAGAAAAAAATAATAATTTACCAAACAAATTTGTATCATACACCTGCTATTTACATGATATTATGCCGAAGATATGGAGAAAAAGACAGGTAAGACTTTGACCTTCATGGAGCTTGAAGCCCAATGGGGAAGAGATGATAAAGAAAGCAAATAAATACACAAAATCATCACAGTCAATAGTATACTGTAATGGAGAATAACAGCATGGGAACACTTGGAACTGGGAACTCATTCCCTTCAAGGACTGAAAGAATAACCTCATGTAAAGCTCTGAGCACACAAGCCAGTTACATGAGAGTCCTCTCCTAGAAGCTGCCAGACTTAACTCCCTTCAGACTGGAGCTTGCTATGAACAAAGCCCAAATGGCCAGCAGGCAGCCTACCAGGCCAATCCAATCTGGGCTGTTTCTGTCCATCTGAAGATGGATGCAAGTTAAGACAGACAGACAGAAGGCTGCACATAGAAGGCTATGAGGGAAAGCTATTGGCTGCAGAGGCCCTGCCTAGCACAGACTCTCTTACTGAACTGGCTTTGTTCCTTTGCATAATGAGCACCACCTGGGTCCCAGGGACTGCAACTGGCATCAATTAGTTCTCATTGAGCCCAAGCTGGAGCACAGCCTGGCTCTCCTCCCAGGTTCTGGCGCTGGAGGCAGCCAGCTCCTGTTATGCGTCTTTTACTCCTAACCACCTCCATTGGTGACCTCTTCCCAATCAAGCAGGGCCCACCAGGCCCACAGCTGCCACTGTGATCAGAAACTTGGTTCTCAGAGCTAAGTGATCAGACCTGAACCACCACTGTATGAATGGAGGGGCCCGATGAACTAAGGACAACTTAAGCAATTTGAAAATTCTGTTTCTGGCTTTTATTCTCATAATTTAATTCCATATAGAGGAACAGGCAGTCTAGAATTGGTGGCATTGCACGGCACCTAAGCGGCTACTATGCAGGCAGACAGGCAGGATGGGAGAGACCCAGTCCCCACCCACCTGTTGCCAACAGTCTAATCTCAGGCAAGGGACTTAACTTCCCTAAGCTTTGGTTGCCCCATCTTAAAATGGGCATGAAAATCATAATAGCTACCTCATATTTGGGCAAAGAATTAAGTGCAAGAATCCATGTAAATATGCTTTTCCAACCTTAGGCTGCCTGCCTCTGGTTCATTTACACAAGAAAGAAACATAATACTAACAGTACAAGTACTAATATTTAGGAACTGTTCAGTGTGTGTTTACTATGATTTATCTTCACTCACTCACTCGATAAACATTTTTGAGCATCTACTATGTGCTAGGTCCTATTCTGGGCTGTGGAAATGTCACTCATCTGATGAACATCCATTTGTTAGGCCCCAAGGCATTTAAACTTGGCAACAGAGCTTGTGATATACCTGCCCCACTGTGTGACTTAGCTTTTTCTCCATAACCACCCCAAAACTTAGTGGCTTCAAGCAACAGATGTTTCTGCTTTCTCATGACTCTACGGGTGATCTGGGCAACTCTTGTGTTCTGGACCAGGTTAGCCCGACATGGGTGGTCCAGGATGGCCTGATACGTGGGTCCTGGGCCTCAGCTGGGATGTTTGCGGCCATCTTCCCCATGGTTTCTCAACCTACAATGAGAGTACAATGGGCTTGTTCGGTAGGTGTCAGAAAGTCCCACAGTAAGAAAGAAGGCAAACTCCAACTCACAAGCACTTTCCTCTGCTTATGACACATTAGCAATTTTTCCATTGTCCAAAGCAAGTCACAAGGCCAGAGTCCATGGGAGGGGAACACCCAAAGGCATGGAACCAGGGAAGCAGGAACAAGTGGGAACTGTTACTGCCACAGCCAACCACACTGACCCATTCCTCAGTGGCCTCCAAATGTTTCTGATCATACATCCCTGTATTAGTCTGCTCAGGCTGCCAACACAAAATAACACAGACTGAATGGCTTAAACAACAGAAATTTATTTTCTCATAGTTTTGGAAACCCAAGATCAGGATGCTGGCATGGGTGGGTTGTGGTGAGGTCTCTCTTCCTTGCCTGCAGATGGCCGCCTTCTTGCTATGTTCTTATATGGCCTTTCCGGGGTGCATGCACATAGAAAAAGAGCTCAATATCTCTCTCATCCTCCTCTTAAAAGGTCACCAATTCTATTGATTAGGACCCCACCCTTATGACCTCATTTAACCTTAATTACCTCCTAAAAGCCCTATGTCCAAATACAGTCACACTGGGGATTAGGGCTTCAACATATGAATTTATCGGAATAGTTCAGTCCACAGAAATCTCTGTTTTTTAAAACAATTGCAGCTCTAATATACGCATATTTATGTATACATTATATATATATTTCATTAAGTATAAATTTTTAAAAGATGAGTTAAAGATATAGTATTTTAGCATTAATTTTGATGGCATTTTACTATTAATAAATAATATTCCAAGGCACAATACACACTAAGGGTGAGCTCATTATGAATGACAGTGGATGTAAATCAATCTTTCAAGGGACCCTCTTGATCATTTTAATTTGGGGAGGTAAAGAGGCTGACTTTAGGCCGGGCGCGGTGGCTCAAGCCTGTAATCCCAGCACTTTGGGAGGCCAAGGCGGGTGGATCATGAGGTCAAGAGATCGAGACCATCCTGGTCAACATGGTGAAACCCCGTCTCTACTAAAAATACAGAAACATTAGCTGGGCATGGTGGTGCGTGCCTGTAATCCCAGCTACTGAGGAGGCTGAGGCAGGAGAATTGCCTGAACCCAGGAGGCGGAGGTTGTGGTGAGCCGAGATCGCGCCATTGCACTCCAGCCTGGGTAACAAGAGTGAAACTCCGTCTCAAAAAAAAAAAAAAAGAAGAGGCTGACTTTTTGGCAGATTTCATTTTTATCTCATAATGTGCTATTATAAAGCTCACACTGGCCACATAAGCTCTGCTAATTTCTTATGGTTTTCTGGACCTTGTGCTATTAGTATTATCTTTAATCTTCAATCTGTAAAAATCTATTGAAACCACATTTTCATTTTGTAAACCTCCATTTAGGTAAAACTAGATCATGGGCTGGGTGCGGTGCCTCACATCTATAAATCCTAGCACTTTGGGAGGCTGAAGCAGGAGACTCTCTTGAGGCCAGGAGTTTGAGATCAGCCTGGGCAACATAGAGAGACCTCATCTCTATGAAAAAAAAAAAAAAAATAGGTGGATGTGGTGGCATGCATCTGTAGTCCCAGCTACTAAGGAGACTGAGACAGGAGGACCGCTTAAGCCCAGGAGTTCGAGGCTGCAGTCAGCTAAGATCACACCACTGCACTCCAGCATGGGTGACAGAGCCAGATCCTGTCTCTTTAAAAACAAAAACAAAAGAAGACCTAGGTTGTGTAGTTTGTAAATCCATCTACCCACTTGCAAATAGACCAAACTGTTTTAGATTCCCCTGAGTGCTGATATGCAGGTGGTGAGGTTACCACCATCGGCCCCCACGTCATTGGGTCTTCAAGGGTGCACCTGTGCCATGAGTGACAAAGGAGCCTCTGAGGAAAGCTATGAGTGTCAAGCTGAGTCCCTTTTGTGCTTTTTTTAATTTTTTTATTTTTGTTTAATACTTTTTGGTGTTCTACAGGTTCAGAGAAACTTTTCTATTAACAAATGATAGAAATGATCCTTGAAAGTATCATCTCCTGAACATTAAAAGATTAGGAAAATATAATTGCTTTCTTATTTTTTTAGCCCCAAAGTTTCAATATTTTCCATACAACCCAGCAGATTGTGCTGAATGCCCCACTTGGAAATCACTGATTTGCTTTATCAAAAAAAAAATGTGGTTTTTGTACACGATATTAAAATGTAAAACAATGCCTTATGCTCAATGTTAGTAGCAACTGAATAGTTAATTTAAAAGTATCTGGTAAGTAGGGCTTGGTCTTATATAAAATTGGAAATC
Source organism: Sapajus apella (assembly GCF_009761245.1). Lineage (NCBI taxonomy): Eukaryota > Metazoa > Chordata > Mammalia > Primates > Cebidae > Sapajus > Sapajus apella. The sequence continues at coordinate 22,064,003 of NW_022436953.1, forward strand.
TGGCTGGGCATGGTGGCTCATGCCTATAATCCGAAAACTTTGTGAAGTTGAGGCAGGCAAATCACATGAGGCCAGGAGTTCAAGACCAGCCTGGCTAACATGGTGAAACCCTGTCTCTACTAAAAATACAAAAATTAGCCAGGCGTGGTGGCACATTCCTGTTATCCCAGCTCCTTAGGAGGCTGAGGCATGAGAATCACTTGAACCCAAATTGCTTGAACCCAGGGGGCAGAGGTTGCAGAGAGCCGAGATGAGGTCACTACATACCAGTCTGTAACAGAGCAAGACTCTGTCTCAGAAAAAAAAAAGGGAGGGGGGGATCTAAGGGATTGTGAGTGATTTACTCATAAGAAACCAAAAAAGGCTTTATATTCACATGAGCTTGTGGCCCTTGGGGGTGGGGGGGCATCCTCAGCTCCCTCTCCACCTCCCTGACCATGGACTGGGCTTTAGGACTCTAGTCCTATGTCCCATTTAGTTTTCTACAACTGTCATAACAAATTACTACAAATTCAATAGCTTAAAACAACAGGAATTTATTTTCTTGCCGTTCTGGAGGCCAGAAGTTGAAATCAAGGTGTCAGCAGGGCCACGCTCCCTCTGAAAGCCCCAGGAGAGGCTCCTTTCTTGCCTCTTCTGGTGCAATCAGCATTCCTTAACTTGGGTGGCTCTGCTCTGTCTTTACTTTGCCTTTTCCTCCATGTGTCTGTCTTTTCCTCTGTGTGTCCTTTATCAGGACATGTGTCATTGGATTTCAGGCCTACTTGGGGTAATCAGGATGACCACTTCATCTCAAAATATTTAGTTACATCTGCAAAGACCCCGTTTCCAAGTAAGGCCACATTCACAGGTTTTTAGGGTCATCATTTCAACCCACTGCACACGTTCTCCCTGCAATGTCAATGGATGAATTGGGGTCCACCGTGTGGAGCAGCCTTTGTCTCTTCCTCCTGCCTGATTCTGAAGGGCTCCTCTGAACACCATGCTTTATCACGGAAGGCTTCCTCCTTGTACCCCACAGTTAACTCACAACTTCAATTAGAAGGAAATGCCTGAGACTTAGAAAAGGGCCCTTGGTCCCTTCACCCTGTCTTCCCACAACCATTCCATGCATTTCCTCTCTTCCACGATGCTTCAAAGCACTCTCCAGGCAACCATCAGCACAGTTTCTGATCTCCAGACAAAAAGCCACTCTTTTGGGGGATTTATCGTGTCAGCCAAATGGCAGTAAAGGGCCAGAGTTCTTGCAAATAGGAAAGGGAAAAGTGGACCAGAGAGATGTTCTTTGGGCCTCTGAGTCAGACTACTTTCAAGTCTAATCAGGGGCCATGTGTGGTGGCTCATCCCTATAATTCAAGCACTTTGAGAGGCTAAGGTGGGAGGATTGCTTGAGTCCAAGAGTTTGAGACCAGCCTGGGCAACATAGCAAAACTCTATGTCTACAAAAAACACAAAAGTTAGCCAGGCGTTGTGGTATGCACCTGTAGTCCCAGCTACTTGGGAGGCTGAAGCAGGAGGATCGCTTGATGAGGCAGAGATTGCAGTGAGCCAAGATCACACCACTGTACTCCAGCCTGGGCAACAGAGTGAGACCCGGTCTCAAAAAAATAATAATTAAAAAATAATAATAGGCAGTGCTCCTGGAATCTTAGGATACCCTGGCAGCTAGCAGGGCAGTGGTGCTGGCTTGGGGTGAGAAAACATCAGACAAGGGACAGAAAAAGAGCTGGGTGTGGCAGCAGAGCTAACACACACCAGCCTTGAGGTCACACTTCGAGGAAGTAGAAACAAGAACAAATCAAACCCAAACCCAGCAGAAGAAAAGAAACAACCAAGATCAGAGCAGAACTAAATGAAATTGAAACAACCAAACAAACAACACCCATACAAAAGATAAATGAAACAAAAAGATAGTTATTTGAAGAGATAAACAAAACTGATAGATCACTAGCAAGATTAACCAAGAAAAGACAAGGGAAGATCCAAATAAGCTCAATTAAAAATGAAATGGGAGCTAATACAACCGATACCTCTGAAATACAAAAGACCATTCAAGGTTACTGTGGACACCTTTATGCACACAAACTAGAAAATCTAGAGATGGATAAATTCCTGGAAATACGCAACCCTCCCAGATTAAATCAGGAAGAAATAGAAACTCTAAGCAGACCAATAACAAGATTAAAACAGAAAAAAAAGCCAACAAAATAAAGTGCAAGACCAGATGGATTCAGAGTTGAATTCTAACAGGCATTCAAAGAAGAATTGGTACCAATCTTATTGAAACTATTCCAAATGATAAAGAGGGAATCCTCCCTAAATCATTCTGTGGAGCCCATATCATCCTAATTTTAAAATCAGGAAAAGGTATAACAAAAAAAAAAAAAACACAAAAAAAAAACTACGGACCAATATCCCTGATGAACACAGACGCAAAAATTTTCAACAAAATACTAGCTAACTGAATCCAACAGCATATCAAAAAGATAATAGACCATAATCAAGTGGGTTTCATAGCAAGGATGCAGGGATGGTTTAACATATGCAAGTCAATAAATGTGATACATCACATAAACAGAATTAAAAACAAAAATTATGAGATTATCTCAATAGATGCAGAAAAGACATTTGGCAAAATCTAGCATCCCTTTATGATTAAAACCGTCAGCAAAATTGGCATAGAAGGGACATAACTCAAGGTCATAAAGCCATCTATGACAAACCCACAGCCAACACTATACTGAATGAGGAAAAGTTAAAAGCATTGACCCTGAGAACTGAAACAAGGCAAGAATACTCACTTTCACCACTTCTATTCGACATAGACTAGAAGTCCTAGCCAGAGCAATCAGACAAGAGAAAGAAATAAAGGCCATCCAAATCAGTAAACAGGAAGTCAAACTGTCGCTGTTTGCCAATGATATAATCATATACCTATAAAACACTAAGGACTTATCCAAAAAGCTCCCAGATCTGATAAATGAATTCAGTAAAGTGTCTAAATCAATTCAGTAGGCAAAATCAAGGTACACAAATCAGAAGCACTGCTACACACCAGTAGCAGCCAAGCTGAGAAATCAAGAACTCAATCCCTTTTATAGCAACTGCAAAAAAGAAAATAAAATGCTTAGAAATATGCCCAACCAAGGAAGTGAAAGAATTCTATAAGGAAAACTACAAAACACTGGTGAAAGAAATCATAGACAACACAAACAAATGGAAACACATTCCATGCTTATGGATGGGTAGAATCAATATTGTGAAAATGACCATACTGCCAAAAGCAATCTACAATTCAATGCAATTCCCATCAAAATACCACTATCATTCTTCAAAGAACTAGAAAAAATAATCCTAAAATTCATATGGAACCAAAAAGAGACCACATAGCCAAAGCAAGACTCAGCCAAAAGAGCAAATCTGGAGGCATCACATTACTTGACTTCAAACTATACTATAAGGCCATAGTCCTATACTAGAAACAAATAAAGCATAATGTTCTTCTTCAGGGTATTCACAGCATAGGGGAGAGGGAAAGCGGTAGCAAATGCCTTTAGCACAATGTGGTTCCCCTACTCGAATAAATGTACATATAAATAATTCAGGGACCACAGAGAAAGAAGTAATTATTTCTGTTTGGGGTAGAACTGGATAAAATGGAGGAAAAGAGACTGAGAAAAGGTACAGGGTGCAGGCTCTTGGCCCATGCTTGATAAACAGGTGTAAAGCAATGAAGAGATAGGCCAAAGACAAGTTCAGGCAAAGGTATGGCATGACAAAGACATGCTCTGTATGGGGGACATGGAAGATCTGCCATGGCTGGTTTGGTGAGGTGGGATCTGGATGCGTCTGTGGATAGGGGTGGCTCTGATGTCAGGAGAGTAGATCAGGCACCCCGCCTCGCCTGGAGTCAAGTGTGAAGGGCTCTTTATTCCATGACGAGGAGTTGGAGCTTTCTTCAAAGTGTCTTGAGAGACTGAATATATAAATGGACAGTGGCCAGAACTTAGAATACTGTAGACCTCTGATCCACATACAGCAGTAACTTGCTCGGAAGCCAAACCACAGCCTCTGCAGCAATCAGCCAGAAAAGGCAGGCCTTGGGCAACAACTGCCAGCTTCCCTATTTTTTGCCCCTGCTTCCAACCAACTCAGGACCAATCACATAAAATGCCCTGTTTCTAATGAGTCTGTCTCCGGCTTCCCTAGGCCAACAACCTCCAATCAAAGTACAGGATAAATTTTCCTTTTTCTTCACCATAAAGCTTCCCCATTCCCCTGCCTGCCTTTGAGTTTCTATCATAAATAAATAGCCTTGTTTGTCTTCATTTGAGTGGTTTTCGTTTATTTCCTCCGTATAGACTGTACAGATTGCTTTTGAAGATGGGGAGAGGGAGCAATGGGAGTAGGTAGCTCTGTGAAACTGATACGCTAATATATGGTGCTAATATAACAATAGGTAGTGGTGGGATTCAAAGCTAGGAAAATCTGCTTTTGACACCTTTTGATATCTATACACACATACCCACATACAATTTTTAATGTTTATATACACCTGAACATCCTCTAATTCTTCTATATTCTAAAGAAAGGTTTTAAATCTTTAAAGTGCAGTTTTAAAAAATAAATATTTTTAGAGTTACCCTTAGTTTTCTTTTTTTTTTTTTTTTTTTTTTTGAGACAGAGTAATTCACTCTTGTTGCCCAGGCTGGAGTGCAGTGGCACAATCTCGGCTCACTGCAACCTCCGCCTCCCGGGTTCAGGCAATTCTCCTGCCTCAGCCTCCTGAGTAGCTGGAATTAGAGGAACTTGCCACCATGCCCAGCTAACTTTCTATATTTTTAGTAGAGACAGGGTTTCACCATGTTGGCCAGGCTGGTCTTGAACTCCTGACCTCAGGTGATCCGCCTGCCTCAGCCTCCCAAAGTGCTGGGATTACAGGCATGAGCCACTATGCCTGGTCCGATTTTATTTTCAATGTAATGTTTTCTTTCTTTCCTCTTGTGTGGAAGATTGCATCATTGACCCCAGTTTGTCACCCTTTCCTTCATTTACACCCTCAGTCATTTGACTCTGATACCGTCCATGAAATGGGCAGCACATAGCTTTCTGCCCCCTTGATGCTGTGATTGGCCACGAGACCTGCTTTGGCCAACGGGATGTTGGCAGACTTGATGCAAGAGGAGTCTTGGAACACACCTACACCCTGGGTGTGCGCTCTTGTACCTCGACCATCTCGGTAAGAAGAACACGCCCAAGCCAGCCTGTGGTTGCAGGAGAAGGAAAGAGTCAGGAGCTGAGCCATGTCCAGCCAGGCCTAGCCTACTTTGGACTACCTCCAGCTGACCCACAGACAGATGAGCTCAATCACTGGCTGTTACTGTTTTATGCCTCTGAAATTGTTTTGTCTGTTTGTTATACAGCATTTCTGGATAATAGTTGAATATTACACCCCTTGATTTTAGCAGTTGAAGAAATGTTTTGTTATTTTTAATGTGATTGTTTTTTGTTTGTTTGGTTGATTGGTTTTGGTTTTGAGACAGAGTCTTACTCTGTTGCCCAGGCTGGAGTGCAATGGTGCAGTCTTGGCTCACTGCAACCTCCATCTCCCAGGTTCAAGTGATTCTCTTGCCTCAGCCTCCAGAGTAACTGGGACTACAGGCATGCCACCATGCCCAGCTAATTTTTTGTTTTTTTAGTAGAGACAGGGTTTTACCATGTTGCCCAGGCTGGTCTTGAACTCTTGAGCTCAAGCAATCTGCCCATCTCAGCCTCCCAAAAAGTTAGGATTACAGGCCTCCGCCACCGTGCCTGGCCTTAATAAGTGATTGTGAATAGCAGCTCTTATTGATTGTCTCCCCAAATCCATTCTTTGCTGATGGCAGATTCTTGATTTTCTTCAGGAGTTTATCCTCTGCCTAGCCTGGACAAGCACTCAGGAAAGGTGCCCTCTTCAACTTGAGGAAAAAAAACTTAACTAATCCAAGCCAATTGTAGTTCGCTGGCAGTTGGTTGAAGAGAGAGCATGTAACAGTTACAGCCAATGAGATGTGAGGAATCGGCTGAGGGGCTTTCTGGAAAGGCTTCCCTCCTCTTTGAAAGAGATCCATGAAATGATTCTTTCTTTTTTCTATGCCAGTAGACATTTGGAACTGTTTCCACCATCTTTGGACCATGAGGGGGCCCAGCAAGAAGAAAAGCCAACATGCTGAAGAAGACAGATTAGGAAGAGGCCAAGTTCTAAATGCCATTGAGAATCCACCCAATTGGCAAGCCTTGCAGCTGCCCTAATTCAGGGCTACTTGGTACCTGTCCTCATGGTTGAGGCCACCTTACCTTACAGGTTTTGTTCCTTAAAGTTCTATTCTTCCTAGATGATTCAGATACCTCCTCAGAAGAGGAAAATCCAAGTTACAGAGAAGGATGTCTTGGTTTTCTTTTCTTTCTCATATTTTTATCCAAATGATTCACCCCTGAGTGAGGACCTCTAACAAACTCTTTCAAGATGGGCTTAAAGAATGTTCACTCAAGAACTCCCATTCACAATTGATACAAAGAGAACAAAATACCTAAGACTATAACTTAGAAGGGATATGAAGGGCCTCTTCAAGGAGAACTACAAAGTGCTGCTCAAGGAAATAAGAGAGGATATACAAATGGGAAAACATTCCATGCTCATGGATAGGAAGAATCAATATTGTGAAAATGGCCATGCTGCAAAAAGTAATTTGTAGATTAAATGCTATCCCCATCAAGCTACCATTGACTTTCTTCACAGAATTAGAAAAAAACTACTTTAAATTTCATATGGAACCAAAAAAGAGCCCATATAGCCAAGACAATCCTAAGCAAAAAGTACAAAGCTGGAGGCATCATACTACCTGACTTCAAACAATACTACAAGGCTACAGTAACCAAAGCAGCATGGTACTGGTACCAAAACAGAGACATAGACCAATGGAACAAAGCAGAGGCCTGAAAAATAACGCCACACATCTATAACTATCTGATCTTTGACAAACCTGACAAAAACAAGCAATGGGGAAAGGAGTCCCTATTTAATAAATGGTGTTGAGAAAACTGGCTAGCCATATGCAGAAAACTGAAACTGGACCCCTTTCTTAAACATTTTACAAAAATAAACTCAAGATGAATTAAAGACTTAAACATAAGACCTAAAACCATTAAAACCCTAGAAGAAAACGTGGGCAATACCATTCAGGACATAGGCATGGGAAAAGACTTCATGACTAAAACACTGAAAGCAATGGCAACAAAAGCCAAACTAGACAAATGGGATCTAATTAAACTAAAGAGCTTCTGAACAGCAAAAGAAACTATCATCAGTGTGAACAGGCAACCTACAGAATGGGAGAACATTTTTGCAATCTATCCATCTGACGAAGGGCTAATATCCAGAATCTACAAAGAACTTAAATGTACAAGAAAAAAACAACCCCCTTAAAAAGTGGGCAAAGGATATGAATGTCTCAAAAGGAGACATTTATGTGATCATCAAACATATGAAAAAATGCTCATCATCACTGGCCATTAGAGAAATGCAAGTCAAAACCACAATGAGATACCATCTCACCCCAGTTAGAATGACAATCATTAAAAAGTCAGGAAACATCAGATGCTGGGGAGGATGTGGAGAAATAGGAACGCTTTTACACTGTTGGTGGGAGTGTAAATTAATTCAACATTGTGGAAGACAGTGTGGCGATTCCTCAGGGATCTAGAACCAGAAATACCATTTGACCCAGCAATCCCATTACTGGGTGTATACCCCAAGGGATTATAAATCATTCTACTATAAAGATACATGCACACATATGTTTATTGCAGCACTGTTTACAATAGCAAAGACTTGGAACCAACCCAAATGCCCATCAAACATAGACTGGATAAAGAAAATGTGACGCATATACGCCGTAGAATACTCTGCAGTCATAAAAAAGATGAGTTCATGTCCTTTGCAGGGACATGGATGAAGCCGGAAGCCATCATTCTCAGCAAACTAACACAGGAACAGAAAACCCAGCACCACATGTTCTCACTCATAACTGTGAGCTGAACAGTGAGAACACATGGACTCAGGGAAGGGAGCATCACACACTGGGGTCTGTTGGGGGGAAATAGGGGAGGGACAGCGGCGGGTGGGGAGTTGGGGACAGATGGCATGGGGAGAAATGCCAGATACAGGTGATGGGGAGGAAAGCAGCAAATCACACTGCCATGTGTGTACCTATGCAACAATCTTGCATGTTCTTCACATGTACCCCAAAACCTAAAATGCAATAAAAAATAAATAAATAAATAAATAAAAATAAAAAGCCAGGTGCAGTGGCTCACATTTGTAATCCCAGCACTTTGGGAGGCCAAGGTGGGCAGATCACGAGGTCAGGGGTTCAAGACCAGCCTGTCCAACATGATGAAACCCCATTTCTATTAAAAAATAAGCTGGGTGTGGTGGCACACACCTGTGGTCCCAGCTACTCAGAGGGCTGAGGCAGGAGAATCGCTTGAACCTGGGAGGCAGAGGCTGCAGTGAGCTGAGATCGTGCCACTACACTCCAGCCTGGGTGACAGAGTGAGACTTTGTCTCAAAAAAAAAAAAGGAATGTTCACTCCAATGGATGGCCCTGAGATTTGACTTTGAGGGTTTCACTGTGGCTCTACTTTGTTAGGAAATTACTTCTGGCCTCTATATGACTCTCTGATGCCTTATCCAGTGAAGCGGGGACCCCTTGAGGACAACTTCAGAACCTGGCAAATGCAGGAAGAACTTCAAGTAGGATTCCTTGGTAACACCCATCCTTCCAAAGAGAGACTCCCAGGCTCTATTGACTTGGAGTAGCAAGGGTGAAGTTGACCTTTTTAACATATTGGCAGGAAATTACAAAAAGTAAATCAATCCACAAGAATGATCTTTCTCCAGTACAATGAGCATACTTCAGTGGTGTGATACATTTTACTTCAATAGACAGCACCTTCAGAAAACACGTTAAAAAGTCATTAGATTTCATCTAAACTCACTGATAATTTAGGTAACCTGACCATCTCTCCCTCCTCCCACCCTGTGCTCAACAGAAACAAGCTAACATTAAATTAACATTCGTTTTGTTAAAGCTAAAACTCAGGCCATCTTCTGGACTCGCCCAACCTTCGCCCGCCCCTGGGCCACTCGTCTGGTTCTTTTCTCCCCTGGAATGGCTCTCCTCTCCCACTCGTGATCTGGCAAACTCATCATCAGACAATGTAAAACTCAAAGGTCCATTGCTTTCCAAAACCTTGCCTTAAATCCCTGAGGCAACACTGCGTAGAGGGGAGGTTGAAGTCAAGCTGACCCGAGGGTGGATCGCGCACTGTCCCCAATTAGCTGGGTGACCTCTGACAAGGAAGCCAGCTTCTCTGAGCCAAGTGTCAGCTTTCTCGCCTGCAAGTATAAATCATGATTACCCCTGCCTTGGGCTTGTGCTGAGGATGAGATGAGCTCATGTAAGAATCCCTGGCACAGAGTTAAGGACTCAGTGTGTTCTGGCTGTTGCTGCAGGATACCTTTGCACAGAATCATAAAGCTTTATAGCCATAAGGGACTTCAGAGTAGCTCTTCTCAACCTTCCATGTCCAAGCCAATCACTTGGGGACATTGATTCTGAAGTGCAATGCCTGAATTTTTTTTTTTTCATTTCTTGCAAGTTTCAGGGTGTTGCAGTTTCCTCTTGTTCCAGGACCACACTCTGAAATGGCAAGACTTTAGGAGACATTGACTTCCTACTTGTTTTACAGGAAATAAGCATGAAGCCTGAGAGGAGCTGTTCCTAGCCCAAGGGTATCTACTGCTGAGAAAGGCAACACAGAACACAGTCTGCTGGTGAAGTTTGAGGAGAAATTCACTTTCAAAGCAATTGCTGGTCAGAAACAACCTTGTGAGGTTTATCCGTAAATTGCAAATACATTTCCTCCACCCAAGAGCCAGTACTCCATTTGCTGAACAAGGTAAGCTCTATTCCTGACTCAGATGGGAGGAAGATTGGGTGAGATGGACATTTTCAAGAACAAAGGCATTAAGCTAAAATGAGTGGTATTCTATCTGTGGAAAAGCGAAAACACATTACCCAAGGGCCTGTGGCATAAAACATAGCTTAGAAGGAGCAGCTGTGGGGTTTTTTGGTTTTTTGGGGGTTTTTTTAGACAGTTTAGCTCTTGTCACCCTGGTTGGAGTGCAGTGGCACAATCTCTGCTCACTACAACTTCCACCTCCCCGGTTCAAGCAATTCTCCTGCCTCAGCCTCCCAAGTAGTTGGGATTACAGGTGCTCACCACCACGCCCGACTAATTTTTGTATTTTTAGTAGAGACAGGGTTTCACCACATTGGCCAGGCTGGTCTCGAACTCCTGACCTGAGGTGATTCACATGTCTTGGCCTCCCAAAGTGCTGGGTTTACAGGTATGAGCCAACGTGCCTGGCCGCAGCTGTGGGTTTTTACCCTTCTCAGAATATCCTTTTAAAAATCAAAGCTTTCAGGCAATTGGGGTAGAGTACAGGAACAATCATTGCTTTTCCAACATAATTTGCAGATTTGCAACATTAGGGAAATGAGCACAGCTCACTCCTCTTTGAGGCAGCACCCAGCTGATGCAGCTCCACTGTGTGGCAGACTGAGAGGGTCCTGCAGCTCTCCTAGGGGCATCCCAGAGTTATTCCTTCATCAAGAGGACCTAAGCCCTTCCATTCCACTGTCTGTAGTGCTGCCCAAAAGCCCATCACATTTATGGCCACTGTGGGTGCTTCCCACACCTGACCCTTTATCCCATTTGGCTTATTCCAAAGCTCAGCCCATGCTCCCAGGCATGGATAGGAAGGAACCAACTAAAAAAAGAATGCGCTATTCATGAAAACTGCTAGAACCCACCAGGCTCTGAATGCAGTCCTTTTCAGAAGGCATGACTCAGTCCCAAGTGACATCTGATACTTAACAAGCACCCATGAGCCATAAGCCCTACTGGTGTCAGCAGCGGTTTTCCCATCAACCTCTAAAATAAAAGCAAATCAGTTAGCCAGGTGTTACATATGCCCAGAAGGTTAAAGGAGCCCAGAGGTGCAAGCACCTGGAAAAAATATATCAACGCTTCTACACTGTAGCAACAATTATTGCAGAAATTCTTGTCATTATCTATCAAAGTGAAATCAACAAACCCCTCAAGTTTCTGCACGGTTTGCTAGAAGTAAAGAGACAAATGAGACAAACAGCTCTTGCCCTCAGAGAGCTGACAATCTAGTAGAAGTAGGAGAAGCCATCTGAATAACTAGGAAACAAGGTGAAGAGCAGCTCCTGCCCTAAAAAGGCAGGACGATTGCTGATGGAAGGGAATGTGAACCCTGATCTTGCCCTTCAGGCCATTTTTCATAATTAATGATTCTGCATTCTCAAATTACATAGGGATGTCTCAAATATGAAACAAGCCTTCTAATTTAACAAGTAAGTGATCAGAAACACTGTACACAGACAGTCCTCTGCTTTTATAAATATGAGAATACGTATCAAATTAACCATATAGAAGTACAATAAGAGACTTACACATTGTAAGTGGTTGTTCCATCCCAGGAGGCACTGTACAGTTGGGCAGGTTGTACAGTATACAAGGGCATCTGGCCAAGGGTTAGACTGAAATCCAGACGTATATCTTGATGTAGAGTTGTACTTATCCAGAAAAAAAAGGAGTTCCTTTTCCTAATTTGCACAAGACACCATTTAGCTTGCAGTAGCCCTGATTCTGAGAGGTCCAAAACTAGTTTTAAATTCCAGTTACATATTTATAGCATTTTCTTTAATGTTGTTCTTTTCTTTTGCTATTAATTCTATAGTGGACCCACTTAAGTCCAGTGAGCAATCAACTGAAGCCAAAGATTAGCCACCGATCTCCATTTTGAAAGCAAGTGTATTAAGCATAGAAAACTTATGTTGCTTATCCTTGAGAGTACTCTTTATTTCTACTTTCCACTAACATGGGCAAAGTACAGTTAATTTTCAAATAGTTGCACATATTTTGTTGAACAAAGAGAGTGACTGCCCATAGTGAATGGTTGGCTGGCAGGCAGCACCACCTGGGGGCAGCTCAAATTATTTTTCTCAGTAGCTAGTGTATGACGGTACATACCTGTTATGTCCTGTAACAGAGCGATTAGGGGTGTCAGTGTTTAAAATGCTTATCTGGGCCGGGTGCAGTGGCTCACGCCTATAATCCCTGCACTTTGGGAGGCCAAGGCAGGCAGGTCACGAGGACAGGAGTTCAAGACCAGCCTGGCCAACATGATGAAACCCCATCTCTACTAAAATACAGAAGTTAGCCAGGCATGGTGGCATGCACCTGTAATCCCAGCTACTAGGGAGGCTGAGGCAGGATAACTGCTTGAACCTGGGAGGCGGAGGTTGCAGTGAGCCAAGATTGCGCCATTGCACTCCATCCTGGGAGACAGAGCAAGACTCTGCCTTGGAAAATAAAAATGCTTATCTGATTATCCCATAGAGGAAAGCCTCTAATGCTGAACCAAACATTAAGTGGGCAGCCTCCTGCTAGATGCTGAGAATTCCTGGCAACTTCCCCCAATGCCTTTTGCCCTAATGCTTTATTCTCAGGCTGGTCAGAGAGGCCTTGAACTCCCATAAACTCCTGTGTCACTCTTGTATACTTGCCAAATCTCTCTGCCTCTTTGGCATAGTTTGGGAGCAGCCAGGAATCACCTCTTAGCTCCACCTCCATAGCAACTGCCCTCTCGCAGCTTCCACCTCCTCAGAGGGACTAGGAGCTCCTAGGTCAGGAAGTGGCAGTGGCTATTGAGCCTGATCTCCACCAGAGGTAGACACTTCTGTTTGTTGCTACCTGGTGAAAGGGGGACTGACTTACTTTCACTCAAGTTCCCCTCTAATTTTTTCTTTCCTCCTTCACTTTTCCTCATTTGGTCTTTCATTCATAGAGGCATGCCTTTATTTCATATCTACCAAGGGACTCCTTGTATGAGGCCCTGGGCTAGGCACTGGGCAATGCCCTGACAGGCAGAGCATGGGGCTGACACCCTATGGTGGGGAAAGTTGACAGCAAACAAAACAAACAAACAGATGTGGTTGTCTTGTTTTGTTTAGAGATGGAGTCTCGCCTTGTTGCCCAGGCTGGAGTGCAGTGGCGTGATCTCAGCTCACTGCAACCTCCACCTCCCAGGTTCAAGCAATTCCCTGCCTCAGTCTCCCCAGTAGCTGGGATTACAGGTGTCCGCCACCACACCTGGCTAATTTTTGTATTTTTAGTACGGGGTTTCAGCATCTTGGCCAGGCTGGTCTTGAACTCCTGACCTTGTGTGATCCACCCTCCTCAGCCTCCCAAAGTAATGGGATTACAGGCGTGAGCCACCACGCTCGGACCACAAGCAGATGTTAATGAAGATGAACCAATGCTGTGAAAGACTTGGCCAAGTGTCCTTTGGAAGCGTGGGGAGGAGGGTGCAGGGAGGAAAGGACTCTCTGAGGAAATGGCTCTTAGGCCAAAACCTAAAGGTGAGAAGGAGCTGGTCACGGGGAGGGCAGAAAAGAGGGGTCCAGGAAGAGGCACAGCACGGGTGACGGTCATGAGCCCTAAGCAAAGTCTGGAAGGAAGTCCAGATGCATCTGGAGCATGGTGGGGAAGGGAAGAAGGCATGGTGGGTGGCCGACGGGGCCACTCATGCAGGCACAGCCTGTGTCCTAGGGGCCCCTAATCCTTGTGGGGCCTGCAGGAGCCTCTGAGTAGCTGGACCTGCTCACCTTACCTCACGTGGTCTGGTCTTGCCACTCTCAGATATACGTAGATGTGTTGCTTCAAATAAACATCTATTCCTCTTTGCTTTTTTTAAAATTTTTATTTTATTATTTTGTTTGGAGGTGTAGGGGTTTCATTATATTGCTCAGCCTGGAAGATGGGGGTGGGTCTCACTATATTGCTCAGACTGGGAGATGGGAGGATCTCACTATATTGCTCGGACTGGTCTCAAACTCCTAGGTACAAGTAATCCTCCCACCTCGGCCTCCCAAAGCACTAGGATTCCAGGCCTGAGCCACAGTGCTGTGCCTTGGTCATCTTTTCTACACAGAGATTAAGAGGGCACGAAAATTTGAATAAATTCCACCAGATCAACTTGATTGGACCACCTTAAAATAACACTTGAGCTCAGGCTACTTTTGAATTGATTTACCGTTGAGCATCTTGCATGCCAAACAATAAGCTTGCCGGATGCGTCAACTTTCACTTGGGAGCTTGGCAGCAGACGTGAAGAGAGACAGAGCCTGAGGCAGGACAGGGGAAAGGAGGGGGAGCCAAGGAGGACAGTCTCCCAAATGCCCTGCACGAAGGGCAAAGGTATCTCGGGTATCGGTGCCTGCTGGGAAACCAGCTGTGGGCTTCTACCCAGCTGGTGGGAGAGTAGCAGGTGCAGTCTTTCTAGCAATTCTGCTCACGTGTGTGTGTGTGTGTGTGTGTGTGTGTGTGTGTGTGTGTGTGTGTGTGTGTGTGTGAAGGAGTCTTGCTCTGGAGTGCAGTAGCATGGTCTCGACTCTGCAACCTCCGCCTCCCGGGTTGAAGCGATTCTCCTGCCTCAGCTTCCTGAGTAGCAGGAACTACAGGTACCTGCCACCACACCCAGCTAATTTTTGTATTTTCAGTAGAGACAGAGTTTTTGCCATCTTGGCCAGGCTGGTCTTGAACTCCTGACCTCAAGTGATCTGCATACCTTGGCCTCCCAAAGTGCTGGGATTACAGGTGTGAGCCACCACACCTGGCTAAGGCTGACATTTTTAAGGCAGGTTCCCCTCAATTCCACGGTTCTACCACTAGGGTCCCCTGATGGATATGTGCAAAAAAAACATCAAGGTATGCACACATGATGGTCACCCCAAAAGTTGGAAGCCACCCCAATGACTCTCAGTTGGTAAAAGCAGGCCAGATCAATTTCAGTCCATCCATACAACAGCATAATCTGCAGTGATTAAACACAAGGAGGCAAAACTCTAGACTGAGAGTAAAAGACCCTGAAGATATATCATTAACTAAATGGGAGAAAGGCCAGATATGGGGTAGTGTGTGTATACCTTGCTCGCCTGTGTAACTGTTTAAAACGATATATATTTATATGCAGATAAATGTATACGCTTTTCTGCTGGGATACACAAGAAACTTTGGGAACGAGGATTGGGGTTAGAGAAGAGGAGGGAGATTTTAATCATTTTTCTAGATCTTTCTGTACTGTTCAAGTTTTTATATCATGCACAGCTATTGCTTTTATTTAAAGAGTAATAGGAAGAAAGGAAGAAAAGACAGGACACCAGCCTCTATATTGGTGGAAACCAGTCCAGTCCTCCCTTAAACCCTGCCTGCCCGTGGCTGATGCCACGATGGAGAAGGTCAATGGGGAGCCTTCCTTACTCTCAACTCGCTGCTCACTTGCTGGGGGAGTTGTGGGACTGGGGAGTTTCTCCGTGGGAGAAAGCATCTTTGTGCCAGAATTAGGCACACAGGGCATTAGGACACTTGGCTACCTGCGGCTACGTGACTCAGGACACATGAGTTACAAACTCTTTTCGCTACAAGTTTTCAGCTCAATTCAGCAATCCACTATTGAACACCTACTATGTGTCTGCATTCTGCCCGGCCTATGGAAAGAGCAGACACAAAGGCAATTTAGCCCCTGCCCCCAGCAACAGGATAAACAAATAACACTGACAACTGCAGATGAGGGAGAAGTTCTACAAGAGGTGGGGGCCAAGTGGAGGAAGGGAGACATCCCCTATGGCCAGAGGGACTAGGAAGGCTTCCTGGAGGAGGTGAGAGTTGATCTGGAGCAGTCCCAGGCCAAGAGAACAGCTTGAGCAAAGATTGGGAAGCAAAAGAGAAACTTGTGCGGGAAAGGAGGAGGAGAGGCTGGAATCCAGAATGCTGGGCTGGGGAGGAGAGGTGGGCAGGGGAGGCAAAAGGTTAGATCTGCCGAAAGCAAGAGCCTGAGGAAGACAGGAGCTGGACCAGAGAGTGCTGAGTGTCCCACAAGAGGTTTGTGCGTGATTCTGTGAACTCTAATTAATGTTTTGATTTGGGAGTAAAAGGGTCAGAGCTGTGTCTGAGGCTCACGTCGATGACTGTCTGGTTTGTAAAAGTCAGTGTTGCCTCCTGAAAACATGGAGGTGTCTATGGAGTAGCTGCTGGTATGAAGGGCAGGGAGCAAAGTCTTTGAGGCTGCCCTTGCAGACAGCGGGGACAGCGGGCTGGGCTCTGGGGAATGGGTCTGCTGGGGTCTGTTGCGATCTGCCAGGGTCTGCTGGGTTCTGCTTTAACCTTAAGCATCAGCTCCCGACTTGCCTGAAGCCGGGATGAGGGTTTCTGCCGCCCGGACCTTGAGCCTCAGCACTTGCCACTCTAGGTGCGGCTCTAGATGACTCAGCTCAGCTGCCCCAGAACCCCAGCCCATGATCAGCCATCCTGGTCCAAATGTGACAGGTAATGTGGAAAAGGTAGTCTACGACCGCAGGCAGAGAGGCCACCAGGCTTACAAATGAGCTTCAATGTCACTCATCTTTTAAAAAGTAGATTTCCCATTTGCCTCTCTGAAAAGGAAGTTTTCTATAGCTATTCAAATCTTTCAGGCCCCAGTGCTGCTCTTCCCTCCCTTAGGAACCTGCAGCCTCACCCCTAGCTGAAAGTGTCTCTATCTGCAGCTGACATCAGGCACATCTCGGTTTTGAATAGCTGCTTCCAGCTGACCTTCTCCTCTCCGTGTTTCCAGCCCCAAGAGTATTGTGAAGATTAATTAGAGAGAAGCTGTCTGCAAGGAGGCAGCCACGGTACCAGTCTCTGGAGAGCAGGGCTGCTGTCTAACTTGGGATCTCATTCCATAAGTGCCTGCTGAATGCGCCAGGCCATCCGCCTTCCAGGTGATGGAGCACAGTGGCTGCGGGCCCCACTCTGGAGCACGACTGCCTGGGCTTCTCTCTCAGCTCACACCACCAGGTGCAGTGGCTCACGCCTGTAATCCCAGCACTTTGGGAGGCAGAGGCGGGTGGATCACCTGAGTTCAAGAGTTCGAGACCAGCCTGGCCAACATGGTGAAACCCTGTCTCTACTAAAAATACAAAAATTAGCTGGGCATGGTGGTGCACACCTGTAGTCTCAGCTACTCAGGAGTTTGAGGCATGAGAATCGCTTAAACCTGGGATGCGGAGGTTGCAGTGAGCCAAGATCATGCCACTGCACTCCAGCCTGGGTGAAAGAGCAAGACTCCATCTCATAAAAAATAAAAAATAAATCACAACAAGTTATGTAAACTTGGCCAAGCTAATGACCCTCTCTGATAATATTACCTACTTCTTAAAGTTTCTGAGAACAAGAAATGAGGACATATGTCCACACAAAAATCTTGTACACAAATGTTCATAACAACCAAAACATCCCAAATGTCCATCCACTGATGAATGGATAAATAAAAAGTGGGCTGTCTATAGAATTATTATTGTCAATAAAAAGGAATGAAGCAATGACACACGCTACAACAAGGATGAACTTTGAAAACATGATGGTAAGTGACAAAGGCCAGCCATAAAGGTCCACATACTGCACAATTCTATTTGCAGGAAATATCCAGAACAGGGAGATCTACAGAGACAGAAAGTAGATTAGTGACTGCATGGGCTGGAGGAAGGGAACTGGGCCTGCTAATGGATACAAGACTTTGTTTAGGGGTAACGAAATGTTCTAAGATTTATTGTAGTAATGGTGGCATAACTCTGTAAATATACTTAAAGCCATTGAATTGTACACTTTATGTTTTTTAGACAGTCCCGCTCTGTTACCCAGGCTAGAGTGCAGTGGCACAATCACAGCTCACTGCAGCCTTGAAGTCCTGGGCTTAGGTGATCCTCCTACCTCAGCCTCCCAAGTAGCTGGGACTACAGGTGTGCACCTCTACACTCTGCTCACTTTTACATACACATTTTTTTGTGGAGATGGGGCTTTGCCATGTTGCCTAGGCTGGTCTCAAACTCCTGAGCTCAAGCAAGCCACCAGTCCTGGCCTCCCAAAGTGCTGGGATTGCAGGTGTGAGCCACTGCACCCCGCCAAACTGTACATTTTATATCAGTGAGTTGTAGAGTATGAATTAGATCTCAATAAAACTGTTGAAAATTTTTCTTAGAGGCCGGGCCTGTGGCTCACGCCTGTAATCCCAGCACCTTGGGAGGCCAAGGTGGGTGAATCACAAGGTCAAGAGATCAAGACCATCCTGGCCAATGTGGAGAAACCCCGTCTCTACTAAAAATACAAAAATTAGCTGGGTGTGGTGGCATGCCTGTAATCCCAGGTACTCAGGAGGCTGAGGCTGGAGACGGCTTGAACCCGGGAGGCAAAGGTTGCAGTGAGCCAAGATCATGCCACTGCACTCCAGCCTGGCGACAGAGCAAGACTCCGTCTCCAAAAGAAAAGAAAAAGAAAGTATTTCTTAGAACAGTGCCTGGCACATGTGAATCACTAAATAAGTGTTAGCGACTATTATTTGTTGCCAGGGAAATAAGTGACAAAGATGGGTAGATGCGATGGCCTAAATGTTTATGCTCCAGCCCCAAACTCCTAAGCTGAAATCCTCACCCATGAGGTGATGGTATTAGGAGGTGGGAGCCTTGGGAGCTGATGAGGGTCATGAGGGTGGAGCCGTCATGAATAAGATGTGCTTCCTCATATAAGAGAGAGACCCCTTGCCCATCCCACATGAGGACACAGTGAGATGCCATCCAGGAACCAGAAGTGGCCCTCACCAGACATGGAATCTCCTGGTGCCTTGATCTTAGACTTTCCAGCCTCCAAAACTGAGAAATGAACTTGTGTTGTTTCTTTAGTCCCAGTGTATGGTATTCTGTGATAGCAGCCCACACAGACAGACAGCAGATTTCCTGCTTCAGGGAGCATGCATTCACATGCTTCTCTTCTGCATCCTGTGCTGGGCCTGGCACAGAGTGGGCACATGGTGGACCCCAGCAGCCACTGCCAGACTATGTGTGTTCTCTAAAGCCCAGCCACGTCACTCATGAAAAGACGAGACTTGTCACCGCTGCTCAAGGCTGCCGGCCTGGCCCTTCCTGGCCCTTAGCAAGGCTCTGGCTCTCACTCACAGTGAGATCACCGTCTCACTGAGCCTTGTTGCACGCTACTGAGTCCTTGTTTGCACCAGTTCTGTTTCTGGATTTCTTTCAGCTCCTGACCTTCTGGCTTGGTCTCATGTTCTGAGAGGTCCTTGATCCCGTCACCTCCCACCTCACCCTTGGACTTGACGATGCATCTACTTGTCCGGGTCCGTCCTTCACTTCTACTGGCAGGCTCTGTTCCCCCACCCCACCCAGGGGATAGCATAGTGCCTGTGAAACAGACATTCTCATTCTCCAGGCTCTGCCAAGATTCCAAGTGCACCAGTTCTAGGAACGTGGAATTCACAGGGGGACTCTGAGTGGGGAAACAAATGCAGAACAGACCTTCTCCCCCAGGAGCCACTCCCAGGCTCACCCCAAGTTGCTTGGTGACCACAGAGCCACTTTCCTGGAGAGGCTTCAGGGGAGCAGGAAAGCAGCAAGGCACCACCTCTAGCCCACCTCCCAGTGACCCCCGCTTCAGTCCTGGGCCACTCTAATTTCACAGCCTGGTGGGAGGGGAGCTCTGTGACCAGAGGGTCCCATGGGAGGGGATGTCCCCTGAGCCTGCCCCTCTGCTGCTTCTCCTTCTCCGACGCTGATAACAGATAGGGCTGAAATGGTAATGACAGCTACAGGCCAAAGGCAGAAGGCCAGAGTCAGGCAGCCAACGCCTGGGGTCATTCTAAGACTGGGCAGCCTTGCCTTGCATCCACAGTGGGCAGAGGATGAGGGATCAGAGGAGCTGCCCATATTGCCACTCCACTGCCAGCCAGGTGGTCCTGATGCAGGAGAGCTGGCTGCCTTCCAGGAATGAGGCAGAGAGGAAAGGCGAGGAGGCTGAGTGGCTACCGCATCCCGTGAGATGACCTGAACTGGGGCATCTGTCCTTCCCCAGAGACAGAACCAGCTCCCAGCCTGTCTGCAATGGCTGCGTTTGCCCTTGTCGTCCTCAGTTTGTGTCTTCGTGTCACACACCTGCCTGGGTGACAGCAATCATCTATCTTCCTGTGCAGGTGGCCAATGGTCATTAGGTGGAATGAAGCTGGCGGGATGGAGCGAGGCGGCCACAGCTGCAGGCAGAGCCATGGGATCGGGAATAATGAACACTGAGCAGGGAGCCAGGCAGCAGAGCACCCTGGCCAGTGCAAATGACTGGCCTCCCTCCCTTGTCAGTGGCTTTTCACTGGCCAGCCCCTCCGTCCAAAAGAAATGAGTCACAGTGTGTGAATTCACAGCAGGCCCAAGCCGACAGAGACAGGCACCCGGGGGAGACCATCAGGACTCTAAGTGCCCCCCGGAGAGCAGGGCAGCGGCCTCTGGCTTGTTTTGTGCTATGCAGTGGGGTCTTCGTCTCACCCTCAGAAGGAGGGGTCAGGCAGGAGGAAGACGAGACTTCCTGGTTCCCGAAGGGCTACGCATACTCTCCTCCCCTGTCTGTCCTACCCTTCATGCCCAGTGAGGGAGGCTGGGCATGTTGGATGCAGCTGGTTGGCACCATGGGCCCAAGATGAACAAGGCTGTCTCCCTGGTGCTCCCGACACGGGGTTGGGAGCAAACGCCAGAAGTCATGCCCAGGCTGGGTGCCAAAGCCAAGAGGCGCAGTCAGTTCCCACTGTCATCAGGTGAGAGAGGGAAGAATGAGAAGGTGGGGTCAAAACAGGGGTGAGGCAGGAGAGCCAAGGACCCAGGAGGGCTGAGAGGGAACAGAGAAGGGGGCTGCTAGGGACCAGGGGTGGGTTTCAGAGCAGGAGAGACAGGTTCATTTGGGGGCAGAACTGGTCAG
This sequence comes from Sapajus apella, assembly GCF_009761245.1. Taxonomy (NCBI): domain Eukaryota; kingdom Metazoa; phylum Chordata; class Mammalia; order Primates; family Cebidae; genus Sapajus; species Sapajus apella. The sequence continues at coordinate 22,084,982 of NW_022436953.1, forward strand.
ATGTGAGGTCATTCATGACACCATCCTGCAGCAGGATGCTTTCTGACACGTGACCATTGCCAGCCCCACGGGGACACAACCAGGTACAGAGCACAGCCCTGGGAGTCTCATCGGATGTCAGGGCTGGAGCCAGGCTCTGCTGCCCACTTGCTCTGTGATTGGGCAAACTACTTACCTCTCTAAGATTTTTCACCTGAAAAATTGGGACATGGGGCCAGGTGGGGTGGTTCACGCCTGTAATCCCAGCAGTTTGGGAGGCTGAGGTGGTGAATCACCTGAGGTGGGGATTTCAAGATCAGCCTGACCACATGGAGAAACCACATCTCTACTAAATTAGTTGGGCATGGTGGCACATGCCTGGAATCCCAGCTACTCGGGAGGCTGAGGCAAAAGATTTGCTTGAACTCGGGAGGCAGAGGATGTGGTGAGCCGAGATGGCGCCATTGAACTCAGTCTCAAAGAAAAAAAAACAGGACATGACGCACACAAGGTGTTTTATTGGCCGACGGAGCACACACAAAGTGCTGGCACATACTAGGTATTCAGAAGCAGGTTGTGAATGATACTGTTGAAAACCCCTGGTGGAAACTGCAGCCCTGACCTCTGGTTTTGGGTGTGAAGGGAGGCAAGAAGCTTCCAGTTAGGCTACTGGTATGTTTGGCGTACCCTGGCTGAGGCACCCCACCAGCCCTGACATCACACCAAGGAGGGGATGCTTTGAGGTCCTCAACCCTTTTTTAAAAAAACAAGTAGTCATTGACACCTTAGTATAACATGCTGCAATCTGGCTATCGGGTCCTTCTCTCCTAAACCCTAAGCAACGCACCCTGAGATGTCCTTGGAGAGCAGGACTTGGGGTACCTCTCTGCAGCCAGGAACCTAGGTGGGAGAGATAGGGTGCTGAGAGGTACCATCTTCACCTCTTCTCACCTGAATTTTCTTCCCTGCTCCCCAGGGTAGAATACCCATGCCCCCCTGCAGACCCTGCCCTACCTAGGTCTGAGACCATCCTCACGGGCAGCAAGTATCTTGACAACCTCAGTAATGCCAGCCCTTGGGGCTAGGATGACATCCTACTGCCCACAGGCCTAAGCCTAATATGGCCAGGTCACCCTTAGAGTCACATGCCTGCAAGTTGATCCCTAGATTGGCTGAGAAAAAAGGACGAGATTCCTACTTCCGTTTCCCTGCCCAGCACTCCATTGCCCCACACACCTTGAGCCTTGCTCTGACCCCACTGTCTGCTTAGTGGGGACCCCGGCATCCTGCCAGTTTCCCAGTCCCTTCCCTCGAAGCTGGAGCTTGCATCCCAGACTACGCAGAGCTTGTCACATCTGTTGGACCCTGGACAGCGGGTTTGGTTGGCCTTGCCAGGGCCACACCTGCCTGGTTCCCCTGGTCTCAAGGCCTTCGCCCTTCCCATGAGCCTGTCACCTGGGATCACTATGGCCCCAGTAGGTGTCACACCCAAATTGTCTCCTTTCTTCCCGCCTCTTTTCATATTTATTCAGTGGACTGGACAGTGTGGGTCAGTGGCTGGATGATGCGGTCATTGCCTTATTAAAAGCAGAGAAGAGCTAAAAGGGAGCAGAGGCCGGAAGACGCCAAGCGTCCCTTGGAAGAGCCCGACTTGGCTGCTCCAGGAGCCAGAGCAGGAAAGGGAGGGGGTGTGAAGGGGTGCTGGGAGAAGGCCCAGTGCAAATACAGACACCAACATCACCAAACATGTGTTGCATGAGGGTTCAGCGTCCAAGCCCCACAGTCAGACCATCCGGTTCACATAAATGTGGGTGATCTTGGATAAATAACTTAATGGAGTTCTCTGAGTCTCATCTGAATTTCCTTATCTAAAAAATAGAAAATAATGAAACCTTGGGGGGTTACAAGAAGAATTATGTGAGACAGTATACAAACTGTGCCTGTCATATAGGAGACAGGAGCCACTCTAGATGATAGGAGCCATTGTTTTATTAGAAAATAGATGTTAATACATCCTACTTTGGGTATAGGAACACCACCTCCAGGAAGCCTTCTAGGCTTTCTTTCAAGCTTCTAGAGCACTTTTTCAGGAAAGAGAGAGCAAAGGAGTGGGGTGGGTGCAGATAAAGATAAGAAACAGAAACAAGCATGCATTTTGCACCTACCTGAGGCCAGGCCCTGCGCTAGACACTTGGTATACTATACCTCATTCTATCTACCCAGCAGCCACAAAGATGGACATTCTGGTTGGCCCCACAAAACAGTAACCCAGCCTCAATCACTGGCCTGTGAGTTGCTTCTGCATGTTTGATGTGGTGACCTGCAAGGCCCGGCAGGGACACCCCTAGGCAAATGGCTCAGGACTGTCATTTGGTGATCCGTGTGGAGAAGAACCACCCTTTTCCAAGGCCGAGGGGTTGTTAGTGGCAGAACGTTGTACTTTTTCCCTGCAGAGCAGCAGGGTGAGGGAGAAGAAAGAGCGTGGACTCTGCCAATCAAAGGCGAGGCCAGACATCGTGCTCAGATTGAGGATGGAGACTCGGCTTCTTCACGATGCTGGGTCACAGGGTAACCAGTGGGGCGGGAGTTCTGGAATGATCTGTTTGGCTCTCTGTGAATGGCTGTTTGCCATGGCAACGAGCATTAGAGACTCTGAGCTTGCTCAGTTGGGAACCTGCTCTCCAGGGACATTTCAAAGCTCTTCCCCTCACTGTGTGGGAGCGGCTGCTCACGGAATGCATCCCCACCGTCTGGGAGAAGCTGGCGCTCCCCACACTCCCTTCTTAGTGGCAGCCAGTGCGTTCTGCTTTCCTTTCTCCAGGAGTCTCAGATCAACTGACAACGGATGTGCAGAGGAGAGAAAACGCGGCACAGGCTCCGGTCAGGACCAGCATCTCTGGGAATTCCCTTGCCAGAAAGGCTCCCTCCCCATCCCACTCCTGCCAGCAGAAGTGAGCAAGCCTAAAAAACACTGTCCAATCACCCTCACTGAGCCAAGTGTTCCTTTCTACCCCAAGATTTTCTTGCCTTTTGTCACCCAGTGCCCGTTCCACAAGCAGTTACTGAGAAGATAAAAATAAATACAGCGCCAGGCATGGTGGCTCACACCTATAATCCCAGCACTTTGGGAGGCCGAGGTGGGCAGATCACATGAGGCCACGAGTTCAAGACCAGCCTGGCCAACATGGCAAAAACGCTGTCTCTACTAAAAATACAAAATTAGCCAGGCATGGTGGCATGTGCCTGTAATTCCAGCTACTCAGGAGGCAGAGGCACGAGAATCTCTTGAACCTGGGAGGCGGAGGTAGCCGTGAGCCGACAGCTGCACCACTGCATTCCAGCCTGGGTGACAGACGGAGACTCTGTCTCAAAAAAAATAAATAAATCAGTAGGCCAGCGCAGTGGCTCATGCCTGTAATCTCAGCACTTTGGGAGGCTGAGGAGGGCAGATGACGAGGTCAGGAGTTCAAGACCAGTCTGGCCAACATAGTAAAACCCCATCTCTTAGTAGACAGGGTTAGCTGGGTGTGATGGTGCATGCCTGTAATCCCAGCTACTCAGGAGGCTGAGGCAGGAGAATCGTGTGAACCCAGGAGGTGGAGGTTGCAGTGAGCCAAGATAGCACCATTGCACTCCAGCCCAGGTGACAGAGCGAGACTCTGTCTCAAATACATACATGCATACATACATACATACAGCTCACCCCTCCAGGGACAGTGGAGTGGAGGGGCCCAGGCTGTTCCAGCTTGGCTAAGTATGGTTCAAATCATGCTAACACGGAAAATGGGGTCCTGGGAAGTTAAGGAGGTGGAATTTTCTGAAGATACCACTCCCACTCCTAAACTGGCTTCTCCTACGGTTCTCCCCATCCCATAATTGCCAAGTCCATTCTTCCAATTATTCATGCCAAACCTGGACTCACACCCCTAATCTTTCTCTCGTGCCCATATCCAACTTGTCAGAAAATCCTTTGGACTTAAACCTTCAAAAAATACTCCACGTGCCCCTCCTTTCCCCACCTCTACTGCCATCGGGGGTCCTCAGGGCTGTCCCTATCTCCCTCTTCACTGCCCCTCCCCATGGAGCAGCTGGAGTGAGCCTGAAGTCAAACTGTGTCGCTTACTCACTGGTGACTTCCCATCCCACTTGGGGAGCAGCCCTGGGTTCTAAGGCCCTGAGGTCCCTGGTCCCAGCTACCCTCAGACCTCCTCCTCCGTCCCTCCCCAGTGGCATTGACCTATTGTTTCCCTCCAGGACACTTCTCCAATGTCACCTTCTCAGGTCTCACCCTGCTCCTCTGCTGCAGGCTGGGAAGCTCCACCCAGACCCCCTTCAGAAATAAAAAGTGATGGCTGGGCGCAGAGGCTCAAGCCTATAATCCCAGCACTTTGGGAGGCTAAAGCAGGCAGATCACGAGGTTGGGAGATCGAGACCATCTTGGCCAACATGGTGAAACCCCGTCTCTACTAAAAACACAAAAATTAGCTGGGTGTGCCTGTAATCCCAACCTCCTGCCTCCAGAGGCTGAGGCAGGAAAATTGCTTGAACCTGAGAGGTGGAGATTACAGTGAGCTGAGATTGTGCCACTGCACTCCAGCCTGGCGACACAGCAAGACTCCATGTCAAAAAAGAAAAGAAAAGAAAAAAAGAAAAGGCGACTCCCCCTCACACTACAGGACGGCCTTCAGCTATCAGCCCCATCTGGGTATGACCCCCTCGTCCACGGTTACACCTCCTTCTTGGAGAGCTTGCAGCGGGCATGAAGTCCTCATTTCACCCCAAATTGGTACTGTCTTGCTCAAATAAGCCCTGTCTTAGTCTGTTGGGTTGCTGTCATAGAATACCATAAACTGGGTAGTTCATAAGCAACAGCAATCTGTTGCCAACAGTTCTGGAGGCTGGGAATTCCAAGGTCAAGGCACCCGCAGAATCTGTGCCTTAGCCCATTCTCATGAATGTGGCTTCTCACTATGTCCTCACATGGCAGAGGGGTGAGGGGTCGCTCTTGGGCCTCTTGTGCAAGGTCACCAATCCCATTCATGAAGACTTCATCCCCATAACCTAATCACCTCCCAAAGGCCTGATGTCCTGATGCCATCACCTTGGGGGTGAGAATTTCTTCCCAGGAATGTAGCAGGTGCACAAACACTCAGATCATAGCAAGCCCTTGAGGACCATCCCCCTCAGAACTCCCCTGCAGGGTTGGCTGAAGCTTCCCTCAAAACCGCATCAAAGCTCAACTTCTCCCCCTGCACCCCGCCCCCACTTCCTTCCCTTCCTTGCCTCCCGTAGGTGTGGATCAAATCACCCTTCAGGACAAACAGCAGCATCAGGCTTCATGGAGCTGACTATGTAAGACCCTCCACATGGGTTTCTTCTGCACTAGACTGACTAGCTTCAAATCCCAGTTGCATCCTTTGCAGGCCTTGAAACTCTGGGCAAATCCTTTAACTGCTCTGTGCCTCAGTTTCCCCACCTGCACAATAGAAGTTACAGCTTAGATCTATTCTGATGATTAAATGGGTTAATATTCAGAGCAGTGCCTGACACATGGAAATGCTAACAATAAAAAGATGATCGCTCCCCATCCTTCAGAAAAGCTCTATGTGGCCAGGCGAGGTATGCTCACACCTGTAATCCCAGCACCTCGGGAGGCCGAGGCGGGTGGATCACAAGGTCAGGAATTGAGACCAGCCTAGCCAACATAGTGAAATCCTGTCTCTACTAAAAATACAAAAATTAGGCATGGTGGCATGGTGCATCTGTAGTCCCAGCTACCAGGAGACTGAGGCAGGAGAATCACTTGAACCCAGGAGGCAGAGGTTGTGGTGAGCCGAGATCACACCACTGCACTCCAGCCTGGGCAACAGAGCGAGACTCCATCTAAAAAAGAAAAAAGAAAAAGAAAAAAGGTCTGTGCTCCAGAGCAGAGTTTTCTCCCCTTGCCACTGTTGCTGGGGGAGCTGCCCTCATGCATGGACAGGAATCCCAGCTTCACTGGCATCAAAGGGCCTGCAGGGGCCTCACATGCCCAACAAAAAGGGTTCACAAGGCCACAGGTACAGGGTCAGGGCTGGGCATCTGTCATTCCACAGATGAGGGCATAGCTTGGCCCAGGCTGTTGGGTCAGCTCAGGACAGAGCTGGGCAAGAATTCCAGAACAAGGAGCCATCATCATAGAAAGCTTCTGTGCCAGCCCCGGACTTTAATGCTGAGCCTGCCACTCACAGTTGTGTGTCTGTGGCCAAGTCACTTAGTCCTGTGATTCCCTGTGTCCCCATCTCAAAGCAGGGATGGTGGAGGTGCCTACCTTTCTGTTGCAAGAATTGAATGCGTTCATGCCTGAAAAATATCCGGCAAATGGCTGCCTACTAGGTAGTAATGTCCTCCTCCCACCCCTGCATAACAAACATGCCCACACGTTGTGGCTTCAAACAGCAACACATTTCTTTTGCAAGTGAAGCTGTAGTCTTCTTCTGCACGTGCATGGCAGGACTTAGTGGGGGCAACTCATCCTCCGCTTCGTTCAGCAACAGCTGGGGCAACTTGAATGCAGGGAGCTGGAATCATCTGAGGTCTTGTGCCCTCTTGTGTTTGATATCTGGGCTGGGACCCTGTAGCAGCTAGCTTGGGCTCCTTGGGTGTCTATCAATCTCTCTCTCTCTCTCTCTCTCTCTCTCTCTCTCTCTCTCTCTCCAGCATGGTAGCCTAAGGGTAGCTAGACCTCTTACCTGAAGGCTCAGGGACCCACAGGTACACATCTGAAGAAGGGGAGACACAGGCAGAAGTTGGATTACCTTTTACGACCTAGCCCCAGAAGTTACTCCGCCGCACATGATTGGTGGAGGCAGTTACAAATGTCTGCTCAGTTTCCAGGGGAGGAAGCACAGACCCCTCCTCTCATAAAGGAGCATCGATGTCACATTGTAAGAAGAGCATGGGGTGGGGCACATGTTGGCACAGCTGTCTTTGGAAAATAGAGTCTGCCCCACACCCCATTTGGCAGAGCTCTGTGCCATGCCGGCCTCTCCAGAGGCTTAGGTGGGATCCAGGGGGCCTCCCTAACAGAGTCTGTCCTCCTCTCTAGCTGAATTTGAAACGGCACATCTGTGTTTTAGGCTCTACCTTCTTTAGCTCTTTAGGCCTTGGCCAAGCATTACCTTTGCTAGTGCCTGCAACTGAGAACCCTGGGACCCGCCTCTTGCCCTCTGGCCAACAGGCCCTTCCACCTGAGCAGGGCGAGGCTGGCAACACTGCCAGGCCCCTCAGGGAAGGCCTCCTCTAGAACCATTTACACCTGGGCCCACATGAGTCGGATTTACGTCCCTAACCCAAAACAATTCCACAGCAATTCTCTAGGTTTGGAATTCCTATCATTTACACCCCATTGGTTGAGATGAAATGAGACTAAAAGAAATATTCAAATGCCCCAGCATCTAAAGCTCCTGCCTCACCTAGTCCACAGACTCATCTCTTTGTTCTAAAGGCCAGAGAGGTGTGGACAGTGGCACTGACCAAAACCTGGCAGGAAAACAGGCCGGATCCACCCACCACAGGCTCTGGTGGCTCAGGTTTCTTATCTAGAGGAGCTATAACCCAGGTGTCACCTGGGATCTCCCTGCCCCTTAAGATCTAGACATCGTTGCCTCAAACCCCCTCCTGTGGCCCAGCCCTGGGCCTCCCCAAAGCACTACATCCCCTGAAATCTGCTTCCGGCTCCATGTTCTAGGGTTGCTGCCTTGTACTCACGCCGTCCCCGTCCAGCCACAGGACACAGACCCCACCGCCAACTCCAGGCCTGAACAGGAAACTGCAATGGCGATTTGGGAACACAAAGGGCAGAAGGATCCACAAAACAGGTTTGATATTCGATCCTGGATGTGCCTGCTCTCGTGGAGAACTTCAGCCATTGCACCAGCCTGGGTGCCAGCTCCTGCCCAGCCTCTCAGCCTTCTCTTTCGTTACAGATCCCCCTGCAGCTTCCAGAACTCCCCCACTGTATCCTGCAGAGTATCTCAGCTTTCTCCAGTTCCAAACGCCGGAGAGCCCAGAGCGCCTTGGCACATCCACAATGGCACGTTCTCACAGAAGCACACTATTGACCACAGCCTGGGGATGTGCACGTAGGCTCCCTTGAGCTGATGTGAAGTCAGCCACCCATCCTCCCTGGTGTCAGCTTGGATCTTTTTTTTTTTTTTTTTTTTTTTTTTTTGAGATGGTGTTTTACTCTGGAAACAAGCTGGAATGCAATGGCACAATCTCAGCTCACTGTAACCTCTGCCTCCCAGGTTCAAGCTATTCTCCTGCCTCCGCCTCCTGAGTAGCTGGGATTACAGGTGCATGCCACCATGCCCAGCTAATTTTTTTTGTATTTTTAGTAGAAATGGGTTTCACCATGTTAGCCAGGCTGGTGTCAAACCCCTGACCTCAGACAGTCTGCCTGCCTCGGCCTCCCAAAGTGCTGGGATTACAGCCATGAGCCACCATGCCTGGCCCAGCTTGGATCTTTTATAGTGCCATGTTATCCAGTATGGGGCCTGGGTGTTCCCTGGTCCAGTCCAGCTCTCTCACTGGGCCTCACCCACCTGCTCCTCCTCCCAGGTGGGGCTGGGGTGGGGCTGGAGGAGGAGGAAGAAGAGACGGCTAGCCGAGATGGGGACTAGACTTGTATGTGAGCCTGGCCTCTCTACACTACACTTAAGACCATCAGGGGCTAGGAAGAGGTCAGTCACAGCTCTGGGAAGTCAGTCAAACTGGGTGACCTGAGCAGCCAGGCCTGTGGCTCCAAGGGTACAAGATGGGCGGAAGAGTTCCTGGACCTGTGACATCACCCCCAGTCCTTTACTCCGGGGAATGGGAAAGGTTCATCCAGCCTGAAGTCCACCTCTGCTGGGACATCTGCAGGCAGGATGACCACGGAGCCGCCCCCTCCCCAGAACACCCTGGCACAGTCCTGTGGACCGGGCACACCTACCCACATCTCGCCTTTGCCAGTCTTCAGCAACATAGAAGCATCCAGCTGACAGGTCCCTGGAGACAGTGACAGGCGAGGAAAGAAAAGGCGGCTGGCAAGGTGTCAAGAATAAAAGCTGGTTGGCCCAAGCAAAGGCAGGCCACACCTGGAGCCCTCCCCACGGCCATGGTCAAGCGCCTTCTGTTTGGCTGGCCTCTCCCCACCGCTCTGTGCCCAGGCCTTCCCGGGAGCTTTTTCACCCTCTGTTAGCCACCATCTGGCGATGTCACTGGGAGCCTGGAGGGTGGCCAGGAGCTGGCGCAGGTTGATCGTGGAGATTGCTGGCCTGTGTGCTGGGCCTGACTCAGGGGACCTCAACTCTCCTGATTCAATGACTAGGGAGGGTCCCAGCTGCACAGAGAGTGGCCTCCCAGGGCAGACAGATGGGCAGCCCCAGGAGGAAGCCACATGGCAGGACCGTGTTGTTGTTAAACGCAGCTCATTAGGTTTTATCAGCAAGATGCTGCTCGGTTGGCAGGAGCACACCTGCGCCGGCGGCCCTGGGCAGGCTTTGCTGGGGAGGCTGGAGCAGTGGGCTTGTTCTCAGGGCTTGGCAGCCCCTCTTAGGTCTCAGAGACCCCCTCTATGCATGGAGGACCTCAGGGAAAAGCTAAAGGGTGTGGAGGCCACTGCACAGAGGCCAGGGAACCCGTATCCCACCATCCCCAGGGACGGTCACCCGGGGGCAGCCATGATGTGGGGGCAGGGTTAACTCCACTGGCAGCTGCTGCCACTAGGCTGGACTCTACCAACAGACCAAGCCAAGGACCGGCAATCTTGTAAAGGCTTGGATAGTAATTATTTCAGGACTTGCAGGCCAATAGCTTAAAATTGAGGATATTGTGTAGGTACTTGTAAAAATATTCAACATTGAACCATTTAGAAAGTTGGAACCATTCTTAGTTCATAGTTTAAAATTTAACCATTTAGCAAATAGAAACCATTCTTAGTTCACAGGTGGTGAGCCAGATTCGGTCTTTGGGCCACAGTTTGCCAACCCTGGAATTCAATCCCCTGGGTAAAGAAGGCAGCAGAAGCCGGGCGTGGTGGCTCACATCTGTAATCCCAGCACTTTGGGAGGCCAAGGCAGGTGAATCACCTGAGGTCAGGAGTTCGAGAGCAGCCTAGCCGCCATGGCCAAACCCCATCTCTACTAAAAATATAAAAATTAGCCGGGCATGGTGGCGCATGCCTGTAATCCCAGCTGCTCAGGAAGCTGAGGCAGGAGAATCGCTTGAACCCAGGAGGCGGAGGCTGTGGTGAGCCAAGACTGTACTATTGCAGTCCAGCCTGGGCAACAAGAGCAAAACTCCATCTAAAAAAAAAAAAGCCAACAGAAGAGGCTGCCTGTGACTCTCCTCCAAGGAAGAGCACTCAAATCTCAAATGTGGGTGCTATGAAGGAGCTGGGGGGTAGTGGAGTTGGCACCGCTCCTGGGTACACCCACCTCTTTCATGACATCTCACCTGGAACACTGAACCTGCCCATGTGTGTGTCAGTCTCTCCCCAGACTAGCCTGGCACAAGTAATGGGGGAGGCTCCGTCTTCCCCAGAATCCCAGTGCCACCCTCGTGCCACACTGGGGACCCTTCCCCAACCCAGGACCCCCATTTGGTCCTGAGGACTCTACGCTGCACCGTGGCCATGCTGGCATATCATGGTGTTACTGGCCCCTCCCAGCCCCCACCCCACAGATTGCAGAGATGAGTCCAGAGGGTGCTGTGCCTGGAGGCCCCACACTGTGCTTCAGCCCTGCTAGCCCTCCCTCTGCGCCGTGGCCAGTGCTGGGCTGAGCTTGTCTTCCTGACTACCTCTGCTTTAGGATAATTTTTCTTCTAGCAAATTCCTAGGTCCATCAGGCAAATACACTTCTGGGTGTGCCTCAGTGTCCCAGCCCAGCCACATCTGAATCCATTTAGCTTCATGCTGGGACCCTCGTCACCACCTTCTATTACCCACCCACCCACATCTTACAGGAAAAATTAGCAGAAAGGGGCCTAGGCAGCCTGGGCTAGAAATTGGGCTGTGGGACCTTGGAGCCAGCCACCCAGCCTCATGCAGTACCTCCTTCCCCATCTGCTAAGTGTGGTAACTGCAGGCTGCGTGCCGTCCATCATCCTCTGTACAGGGATGCATACGGTGTAGGGCATATACAGCCTGGCATGCGTTTAGTCCTCAGCAGCTGCTGATGGGATGTGCATCTGAAATGGAAGTCTGGGAAAAGGATGAGAAGCGGAGGTGAGGGTGCAGAAACAGCCACGTGGAAGGCAGAGAGAGGCAACAATCCAGAGCTGGGAGAGGGATCTTGGAAGAAGGCTGGGATCTGAGCACCTGCACCTTGTTTCCCAGAACAGTGTCCATTGATCTGTGGCACAAAGGCTGAGGAGGGATGGACAGGAAGCGGGAGGTGTGGGAGAACCCTCTGACCACCTGTCACAGGTGAGACATCGAGACAGAACTGAATCCCAGCATCCTTACAAGCTCCTCCACCCCTGATTGGGAACAGATGCCTTCCCTTCGCTGCACTTGGCCAAAGGCCTCATCATCAGCCTAGTGGGAGGAATCGGGCTAATTCCAGACTATTCTGGAGATATACCTGTAGGCAATCAAAACTATTGTGGCATAATTGAGTTAACGCTTTGTAAACTACACTGCACATACTTGATTCCAAAATACAGACTCACTCATTTTTTAAACCAATTCTGGTGTTGTCTTATAAAGCCTTAAGTTAAAATAAGCATTTCAGAAAGCACTCTACCAAACATATGTACAAGAATGTTCATAAGGCAGGCATGGTGGCACATATGTGTAGTTCTGGCTACTCAGGAGGCTGAGGTGGGAAGACCACTTGAGCCCAGGAGTTCAAGACTGCAGTGAGCTACAATCACACCACTGCACTCCATTCTGAGCAACACAGCAAGCCTCTGTCTCTAAAAAACATTTGTTTTAAAAAAGAATGTTCATAGCAGCCTTATTTGTATAGATCAAACTGGAAATAACCCAAAAGTCCATAAACAGTTGAGCCATGTGCAGTGGCTTATGCACTCTGGGAGGACACCGTGGGGGGATCACTTGAGGCCAGGAGTTCAAGACCAGCCTGGGCAACATGGTGAAACCCCACATCCACTAAAAGTACAAAAATTAGCTGGGCGTGGTGGCACACACCTGTAATCCCAGCTACTCTGGAGGCTGAGGCAGGAGAATCGCTTGAACCCGGGAGGCAGAAGTTGCAGTGAGCTGAGATCACATCACTGCACTCCAGCATGGTGACACGGCGAAACTCTGTCTCAAAAACAAAACAAAACAAAAAACACAAAGGAAATTTCTAAAGTGCTAGAAGTATTTTTGATCTTGATAACAGGTGGCCACATGAGATACATATGCAAAGATTCACCTCAGTGCACACTTAAGATTTGGGTTCTCAAATTTCACTTTTAAGTTAAACCTCAATTTAAAGAATATTATTCTTCCAAAAGGATCCTGTAAGAGTAAAGAGTTTGCACCAGGACAATTCAAGGAACATTCTTCTCATAGAACTGGTTTCCCAGAGGACTGACCAGGTGAGTACAAGACCACCAATCCAGCCCTCGGGGCTGGAGTCTGCCTACCAGCCCTTGACTGTCATAATTCCTATAGTGTGGGTGGTAGCCTTTGCTCCTTGTTCCTTCTCTTTGTCAGGATGGCTTCAGTTGGGATGGCTTTGGCTGCAAATAACACCCAAATAAACCTGGTTTGAACAGTAGAGGTTTTCATCTCACATAACAAGAAGTCTGGAGGTGGAGGTTAGAGGGGAGGTTCACGGCTCTGCAATGTCAGGGCTCCAGGTCACATTCTCTGAGAGTCTATTGTGTTAACATTGCCCTCCTGATTGCAACATGGTTGCTGCAGACATCACTTCCCCAAACCACTGCATCACAAGATCTAAAGTTGGGGGAGGGGTTCTCATGTAAATCAAGACCCCAGAAGACTTCCCCCAAGTCCTGTTGGCTAGAGCTGGTCACCTGCACACCCCTAATGCTCTTGTTGGCTGAGAGATGAGGGCTGGGCCAGAGCTTCACCTCCCATGGAGCATGTTGTGCCCCACATTGGAGGCTTTGTTGGAAGGAAGATGGAAGGAGTGGATGTTGGGTTGGAATCCAGCTGAGCTGCCAGGACTTGTTAGTTTTTTGTTTGTTTGTTTTTGAGCTTCTGCATTATTTTTAACTGGTGATATTATATTGTCAAAACAAGTGAGTCATCATGCCCTTCTGACTGAAGCCTGGTGAACGTTCAATACTTCCATCCAAATTCCCACGGAGACACAGATGCATGCATGGGATAAGGCAAGGACATGCTAGGCTGCCCTTGAAGGGTTGATGTCATCACAGCAGGAGCTGGAATGCTGTGTTTATAGAGAGTGGCTGGGCAAGGGACCCATGAGTAGGGACTTGGTAATTGATGACTTTAACTCATTCACTAAGTGACAAGCACTCCACTAAGACAGAAGGGAAACAGTCCATAAAACATTGAAGGGAAAAAACAAATTGAATTGTCCTAATACTTCCTATGTGACTCCAACAGGGAGGGGAGCCTTCGTCTGGCCCCTGCTGGTCAGTGAAATGGTTCAAGAAGCCAGGGGAACAGCAGGCCAGGAAGCAGGATACCAGCATTCCGACTGTAGCTGAGCCACTCACTCTGGGCCTCAGTTTCCTCATTTGTAGAATCAGCATTTGGTGTCAAGGTCAAGATCCTTGCAGCTCTGATCTTTTGTGACTGTAACCTTGCACTTCAATGGCAAGCAGGATCTAAAGGTCAAAACCAGCAGCGCTCTGGGTCCTGGTCATTTGCTTTAGACTGATAACAATAATGTAGTGGTAATGATGACAACATGCTGAGCTCTTGCTCAAAGCCCTTGCCATGCTTTGGTCTACATGTATTACCTCATTTAATTCCCTCAAAAACTATGGAATAGTTACATTTATTATCCCCATGTAACAGATGAGGCAACTGAAGCTCAAGGAAGCTCTTGGCTAAGGTCACTTGTGTCATGCCAAACCCCTATTAACTCCAATGGGGATGGCATCAGTTTCAATAAGCTGAGGAAGAGACCCAGAGCCAACAAGTGAGACATGGGATTTTATCAGGGGCTACATACAGGGGAGAGAGTCCGAGGGCAGTGGGCTGGACAGCAGCACAGTCGCTTGTAAATGCATGCACTTTACACAGCATTTTACTTAACCCGCTTCCCTAACGACCTCCACCTGGCAACCTTCATCTAACCCAACACAAAGGGCCTCAATCCCCTGTATGGCCCACATTCCACAGGACAGGCTGGGTGCTCGAGATGTTCCTCATAGATAAGGAATGGATCTCCACGTAGGCCACTCCCAGATTCTTCGCCGGGAACTCCGAACTGCATTCAAGTGCATCTGTCATACACAGTCATTCTCAGGGTATGCCTACGGGCTTTTTTTTTTAATTTTTATATTTATTTCAACAGTTTTGAGGGTACAGGCGGTGTTTGGTTACATGGGTAAGTTCCTTAGTGATGGTTTCTGAGATTCTGTGCACTGATCACCAAGCAGTGTACACTGTGCCCAAGGTGCTTATACAGTGTACGCTATTCATTTTATTATTTTTGTGAGATGGGGTTTTGCTCTTGTTGCCCAGGCTGCAGTGCAACAGCATGATCTCGGCTCACTGTAACCTCTGCCTCCCAGGTTCAAGAGATTCCCCTCCCTCAGCCTCCCGACTGGCTGGGATTACAGGCGCCTGCCACCACACCCGGCTAATTTTTTTGATATTTTTAGTAGAGATGGGGTTTCATCATGTTGCCCAGGCTGGTCTTGAACTTCTGACCTCAGGTGATCCACCATGCCCAGCCTGTACAGTGTACACTGTTTAAACAATGTGTAGTGTTTTATCCCTCACCCCACTTCCACCTACCCTCCCATAGTCCCTAAAGTTTATTATTTCTTATGCCTTTGCATCTTTATACCTTAGCTCCCACTTATAAGTGAGAACATACATATTTGGTTTTCTATTCCTGAGTTACCTCTCTTAGAATAATGGCCTTCAGCTCCATCCTAGTTGCTGCAGAAGATATTGTTTCGTTCCCTTTTATGGCTGAGTAATATTCCACAGTGTATATTATATATACCACATTTTCTTTATCCACTCATTGGTTGATGGGCATGTAAGTTGGTTCCATACGTTTGCAATTGCGAATTGTGCTGCTATAAACGTGTATGCAGGTGTCTTTTTCATATGACTTTTCCTTTGGGTGGGTATGCTTAAGTTATTGTTACCAGGTGCATTTACCACACTACTTGTTATAGACTGAATTGTGTTCCCCCATCCCCACCCCGCATTCATACGTTGAAGCCCTGACCTCCAATGTGACTATATTTGGAGACAGGACCTTTAGGAAGTAATTAAGATTAAATGAAGTTATAAGGGTGGGACCTCAATGCAATATGACTGGCATCCTTATATAAGAAGAGAAAGAAACAAGAGGGGTACAGTCATAAATAAGAAAAGCCATGTGAGGACACAGCGAGAAGGCTTTGTCTGTACGCCAAGGAGAGTCCTCAGGAAAAAACCAACCCTGCCCACACTTGATCTCGACTTCCAGACTCCAGAACTGTGAGAAAATAAATGTCTGTTGTTTAAGCCCCCAAGTCTGTGCTATCTGTTATGGAGACACAAGTTGACCAAGACATCATCCAATGGCAGAGCCAGCATTTAAACCAAACAATCTGACTCCATGTTAAGGATGTCATCATCTACAATTGGACCCTCTGATTGGAGAGATGGGTAGGAGGCATCCTGATGGCTGGGTCTGTGTGTGTAGAGTATACAGATTGTCAGCTCTCACCCACTTCCCTCCTCACTCTACATAACAAAAGACAATCCACCTGGGACTAGCCAAGACCCATGCTTTGAATGGAAATGGTTCCAGGGAAATACGGGCCAGTGTTCAGTGGGTGGATAGAACCATCTGGGTAATTTACAGAGCTGGGCCCTGCCTAAAATGGCTGTAGGCACCAAAGGGATTTGGGTAAGAGATTTAAAATGGTATCACCATCTGCTTCCCAGGGAACAGTCTTGGATGCTGCTCAAACTAAACAGACCTGGATTTCAGCCCTGCCTTCCCTCAGGTGTGGGACCTTGGACAAGTCACTTCACCTTCTGCACCTCAGTCTCCCCATCTGTCACATGGAAATAATCATTCTGTCTCTGCAGCAGCATTGTGAGGATGAAAGAAGATAGGTTGTGGCAAAGTGCTTCACAGATGGTCTTAATTCAGTAACACCTAACCCAAGGCACCACCTGAAAGCCCCCCTTAGCTTCATCGAAGCAAAACCCACAGTTACGAATCCCCTGGCAGGCAGCTGCCAGTGCTTTCTGGATGGAGCTGGGTATAAATTATAGATCACAGCCTCTCAGATCAGCTGCTGTTCTGGCTCTCACCTCTGCCTGCAGGGTCTGGCCCAGTTCTCCTCAGAGCGCTGCTCACAGCCCCAGGGGTCTCTGCCTACCCTGCAGTGCCCACTCCTTGCCCCCAGCTTTCCTTCCCCTAGACAGCAAATGCTCCTTGGGCTGGCATTGCGGGGATGTTCTGGAAGGACTCCCAGAAAGTGGCCCTCCCATTGACCTCGGAAGCCGCAGCTGGCCACACCCAAGTCTCTTCATAGCAGGGTCCAGCCCTGCTTGGGGAACTGAGCTAGGTTCCTTGGCTCCCTCCCTGGGGCCCCACCCTCTCTGCCACCACTCACACACACTATGGCCACATCCCCAAGGCCACATGTGGACTGGGCTTTCTCTCCCTTCCCCAGCCCCTCTCAGAGGAACCCCAGCCAGGGCCAGCCTAAGCAAGCAGCTGTGGATAGATGACGTCCAATTGCAAGCATTTCTTTACCTGGGATACCTGGGGCTCAGCTGGAAGAGCAGAGGCGAGCCAGCCCCAGAGCCAGCCAGCCAGCATGTCAATCAAGCCACCACTTTCTCGCCTATGACTTTGGCAAGTCACTTCTGTGCAAGTACTGTTTCCTTCATCAGTAAAAATGGAGATACCAATCACACCCACATCACATGGGCTGTTGTGAGGATTAAATGAGACAATGCAGGAAAATGCTTAGCACGGGGCTGGGAGTAGGTGCGAAACAGAGGTCAGTCCGCTCTGATACAGGGCCTGGGCTCGGGAGGACAGCAAGCTTCCCAGGGCACAAAATACAAGCCTGAGAGTGAGGGCTTCCTTCAATTCTGTGCCCTAGATGCCTTGCTCACCTAGTCCCAGTCCTGCTCTGTTAACGTGTGCAGGTGACACAGAGATGCAAAAAAATCTTGAATCACTGGACATTGGCGTCAACCTCCAGGAAGAAGAGAAAGAAACAGGCTCGCCTGCAGGGAACGCAGTTCCAGCTCCTGCACCACCTTCCTTGCCTCACTTCCTGGGGCCGTGTTCTCATCTGAAGGGCTAATTGGGTTGGTCCTTCCCCACCATCCCCATCCCAGAGCTGTGTGGGGACCAAACAAATAAGGGAGTGAGGGGCTTTGTATTCTGTGGTGGGCTGGACCACTCAACACATGACATTCATGACTAGGATCCTTTCCATTCAGCCGCTTCTCCCCAGCCCAGCCCCATTCCTAACAAGTTGGAAGTCCAGGTATTTAAGGTTTCTGTTAAACACCTCCACCTACCACTTCATTCTCTTGCTTCACATCTTCGTATCTGAGAAAAAGAAAGCAAAATTATCCAGAACCTAAGTTGGTAATAAGGTGCTCCACAGCAAGACTCACTGGTCTCACTTCCAATTTAATTTTTTAAATCACCACCACAAATCACCAGTTACCATTTTCACTGAGTTAAATTGTAGGGAAAATCAAGGAACAGCTCTGATTTTAATCAATGTTTGCCTGGACCATGAAAAAAGAGGTTCCTATTTTGCCTGTCTCTAATTAGGAGTGTTAATTATCTGGTTACATGCTAGCAAATTAATTATGAGCTAATGAAGTTAAAGGAGGTCATTTGTTAAGGAAAACTGATTACATATTGTTAGCTCTGGGGGATTAAATGGAGAACCACTGTCATGAAAACCGCTTTAAAAATTAGACCCTATATTTGATCTGAGAGGTTGCCCAGCTGAAAGGATGAGTAATGAAGCTGTCCATGGCTCACAGACCACCATCACTGCACCCTCCAGACCAGGGGGCCCGTTTATCTGCTTCACCTGTTCCAGGTTAAAAGGCAGTAATGCTAGAAGGTTTTCTTTCCTTAGAGAGAGTTGAGAGGACATGTGGGCGAGCGTGTGAGACACAGCGAGTCGGCTGGGGGAAGCAGTGCTGTGTATGCGGCAGGCTCCAACCTGTGGCCCTAAGCCAGTGGTGGCTTCCTGGTGGGTGACTCCAGGGAGGCTGAATGGAAACTGCCTCTACTTGCTGGGGGACAGACTAAGACCCATCGGCCACGCTGCCCTTCATGAAGGTTTCCAGAGGCTACCTCAGAAGCAGCAGAAAGTCTGAGGCTGAAGGCAAAATGCTCGGTGTAGTCAGCAGTTAGTGATCAAAGTCAGGGCTGAATGACCTTCTTTCCCATCCCCTTGTCTCTGTGAACCAGGCCTGTAATACGGGAGGGGAGGAGAGGATGGGCTCACTGGGGTGAAAGTTTAAGGCTTTGACTGCCATGCTAAGAAACTGCTACTTGCAGACCTGCTGTTTGCCTACCAATATACATCCTCTCGTTCTTAGAAACAGAACCCTTGTTTAATTCACTCAGCAAGAAAACTGTATTTCACAGCCTCCCCTGAACCTGAGTGACTACATTCTGGTGAATGAAATGTGAGCAGAGGTTGCTGGGTATGATTTCTGAGGAAAATAAAATGCTGATTTTCGTTCTTCTCTGTATTTTTTTCCTACCTGGAATGTAGATGTGGTGGCTGAAGCCCAGTAATCACCTTGAAGCAGATGCAACTACCTTGAGGATGAAAGCCACTCACTAACAACGGGGGAGCAGGAAGGCAGAAGGCATCTGTATTTCTAATCACTGTGGGATCCCGTAATTTCTAATCACTGTGGGCCCACCTTCTCATGGACTGCTACATGACAGGAAAACCAAAACACCTGATTTGACGTGCTTGTGCTTCGGTTTTAATCTGGGGATGTGGGAGGCTCTTTGCTCAGAGTCTAATACTATTTCTAAGTCATGCAACAGGGAGTATGGCCGTCCTCATTATCAGCAGGGAGTAGCCCCAAAGGCTTGGTTCTCTCAAAGCTTGCCAGACTGGAAGCAGAAGCCACCCAGAAAGGGGAACCCCCTGTGAAAGTGGGGAGCAGAAATCTGGCCATGGTGACCCCCCAACATACCCTAGACACACTGGCCCTCTTCTCCTTCTTCCTGTTGTATCACAACCTTCTAGCCCCTCTAAGGTTCAAGGCCACATATGTGCTCAGGTAGACAGGACCCACACAGCCTTGGGGTTTGGCTGGGAGCTGGGCTCCAGGGCCCTTGGCTTCCTGTATCCCATCCTCATCCAGCTCTGCTTGGCAACCCTCCGTCTAAGGCCACTGACCACTGAGTTGACCTCTTTCTAAGTTCCATAAGTCTGTCTGCCTGCCTCTCGGAGAGTTCAGCCAAGAACAGCTGCTATCAGGAGCACCCTCTATCACTGTGGTCTTGGAGGACCAGGAAAACAGCCAGTCTCCCTCTCTCTAAGAAGAGGCCTTGGAGATGACCTCCTTCAACATGTCATGTTAGAGAGGAAAACTGAGGTCAAGAAGGGCAGGGATGTGCCCAGTCTCCAGCCCAACAGAGAGAAAGACCATCTTTGGCCTCTCTAGCTCCTCCTAATCCACCCCTCATTCCAGGATGGGAAAATGGAAAGCTTGAGTCATTACAGCCCCTTTAACTAAGGGCTGGGGAGAGTTAGACCCAGGGTGAGCTGAACCACACCTCTGTATGGCCCACAAAAGGTACTCACTCAGCCATACTATAGAGCAGCATTGTCCACTAGAAATAAATGTATGTCACATGTGTCAAATATGTCAGTCTTTTCCTTTATAGCATCTGGGTTTTGTGACTTGTTGGAGAAGGCTTACACCCCCAAGATTACAAAAATATTCTCCTATATTTTCTGAAAATGTTATCCTAGTTTTTTTTTGTTTGTTTAGCTCTTTGCTCCATCTGGAATTTATTTTTGCCCAGTGCTGTTCTTAGCTTATAAAAAGTTAGCTCCTTAATTAGCCAGGCATGGTGGTGCACGCCTGGAATCCCAGCTACTCGGGAGGCTGAGGCATGAGAATTACCTGGACCTGGGAGGCAGAGGTTACAGTGAGCCAAGATGGCGCCACTGCACTTAGTCCCTGGTGCTCGCCTGGGGAGGGAGGAGCTCCCTGGAAGGGTCTGTTGGGTGTGAAATGCAGAAACATAGCTGGAAGAGAGCCCCACATGGCAGAGGACAGAAGCTTCAGTGAGGGTGGAGTCCCCAGCTGGGAACCTCAGGCAGATTCTTCTAATCCCTGAGAACCTCAGTTTACCCTCCGTAACATGGGGCTATCAATGCCTCACAGCATAGTTGTGGGGACTAAATAGCCTCTCTATGCCTCTGTTTCCTCCTCTCTAAAGGGGATAAGGATGACTTCTTCACTGGGTTGCTGCGATGATCAGCACACTCAGCAGCTTGCAACAACCACTGTTAATAACAACATCTCTCATGGTTCTGAGAGTTGACTGGGCTCAGCTGGGCGGTTCATGTCCTTGTGGTCAGATATGAGCTGGATCTGCAGTCATCTGAAGGCTTGACTGAGCAGACATCCAGAACTACTTGTTCATGTGGCTAGCCGTAGGGTAAATGCACCTGACAGCAATAATTGAAACATAGCCTTAGAATGACCCAGCATGGGAGATGCACCTGAATGTGCGCTCCCAGTTAAGGAATCCAGGAGGGGCCAACCTGGAGTCATTACTTATCTATGATAAATTCAATGATAAACATTTGAGCCCTACTCCTACGCCGCAACCCACCCGCTGCATGTCACATGGAACAGGGGATTGAGGCCCTGAGTTCTGGGTTAAATGAAGATTACCAGATTGAGGTTGTTAGAGGGAGGGTGTTAAATGAAAATGGTACAAAAACTGCATGATGTTTGCAGGTGATTGTAGTGTTCCTGCCCAGCCTGCGCCTCTGGGCCATAGGAAAGGGGATATCTTGTCCAGCCCACTGCCACTGGAACATTTCTGCATGTAAGGTGGTCCAGCCTGCTGCCACTAGACTCTCCCCTGTATGTAAGCCCCGAATAAAACCCCATGTCTTGTTTGCTGCCTCTGGGTTCCAGTGCCTTCCCTATTGAGATTAATAGGGATTTGACACCACACTGACAATGGATGGGACTGCTGGCAGGGGTGGGGGCTGCTTTAGATGGGTGGTCGGGGGGAGCTTCTCCGAGAAGGAGAGGAGCTGAGGCCTGAATCGGACATCCAAATGCCTGGAGGAAGCCTACTTCTAGCTGAACAGCAATTTTGAAGGTGGCCATGCTAGAAGACCTAAGTCCCATGGGCAGGTAAACCAAATCAGCCAGTGAATGAGGCAACTGATATGGTCTGCCTTGAGAGTGAGTTCTACAAAAGAAAACAGAACTGCAATGAAGCAGGGTGGGGTGGGTGTGGGGGCTGCAGGAAGTCTGCCTGGCACATGGCTTGGGAAAATGAGATTGGGACCAGGATCCTCCCTCATCTGGGAAACTGCCTCACTTATGTAATCAGGGCCTTCTAACTGAATTAGAATATTTCCCCATTTTTCAAGCTTTATTATTGCCATCAGTGACAAGTCAGTGACAGCTTGCCCCAGCAGAAATAGCACGACCGGAGACAGAATGCAAGATAACAAGCCTTCTTTTATGAAGCGAGCCCAGCAGGCATCCGAAACACCGCTCTCTCTATTTCCTTCTCTTTGACATGAACAGCTGCACTAATGTAAGTTTACCCATCAGATTAAAAATAATTTCCTAAATATCATGGTGGAGTTATTTCTAAGTGGCTTCAGTTACCATAAGATATACTTGCACTCCCTGCTTAACAGTGAGGTGCAGCTAGACAACAAAAGCAGGGATTTGAAGCAAAACTCCAGATAAATGTATTGACATTTCAGTTAGGTAGTTTTGTCGCCTGGATTATTTAGTTATTTGTCCTTAATTTTTTTTTTTTGGGTATAGATATATGACTAAAGATTGGAAAGGATTACCATTCCAATTCAGTTGAATTTTATTTCCTCTTTTTTTGAGAGAGAGAGTCTCCCTCTGTTGCCCAGGCTGGAGTGCAGTGGCATGATCTTGGCTCAGTGCAATGTCCTCTCCAACTCCCAGGTTCAAGTGATTTTCCTGCCTCAGCCTCCTGAGTAGTTGGGATTACAGGTGCCTGCCAAGACGCCCAGTTAATTTTTGTATTTTCGGTAGAGATGGGTTTTCACCATGCCGACCAGGCTAGTCTCAAACTCCTGACCTCAAGGGATCCGCCCACCTCAGCCTCCCCAAATGCTGGGATTACAGGCATGAGCCACTGCACCTGGCTGGATTTTATTGCTTTTGAACAAAAACTGATGATGCTATTAAGAGTCAGCACCAACCATAAAGTTGAATTAAAACCCAATCATGACCTTGCCCAGAGGCTCACACCTGTAATCACAGCACTTTGCACTTTGAGAGGCTTAGGCAGGCAGATCGCATGAGGTCAGGAGTTCGAGACCAGCCTGACCAACATGGAGAAACCCTGTCTCTACTAAAAATACAAAATTATCCAGGCATGGTGGTGCACGCCTGTAATCCTAGATACTCGGGAGGCTGAGGCAGGAGAATTGCTGGAACCCAGGAGGTGGAGTTTGCAGTGAGCTGAGATCACGCCACAGCATTCCAGCCTGGGCAACAGGAACAAAACTCTGTCTCAAAAAAAAAAAAAGAAAGAAAAAGAAAAACCCAATCCCCGCCCTCAAGTAGCTCACAGCCTGGTTGGAAGGAATACACAGATACATAAACAACTAACTCTTAAGAAAAAATAGAATGAAATAAGAATGAATACAGGGGTCTCAATATAGGATGTATGCACAGAAGAATTGATTCTGCTGGGAGGAGGGGCAATATGGCTAGGCTTATGGAGGTCATAGTCATTGAACTGGGCCTTCTGCTGAATGTTTTTGTTTCACTTGTGATAAAAAGCCAGAGGAAGGCATGTACAAAGACACAGTGTCCTAAAGCCCCAAACATCAGAGCCAGAGTCATGCATCTACCCAAGGAGGGATTTTGACTCAAGCATTCAAATTGCTTCTCCAGGCTAGATGCACATCAGAATCACCCAGCGAGTTTTGAAACACTGACTGAGCCACATTTTGCAAAGATCCTGACCTAACTGTCCTGGGGTGAAGCCTGGGCAGCCTTAGAGTTTGAAGAACCTCCAGGTGATTCAAATATGCAACCAGGTTGTGTTCCTGGGGAGAAACAACAAAGTTAGACTAAATCAGTGGTTCTCAAACTGAAGTCGCCAGGCCAACTTCATCTGGGAAACTGTCAGAAATGCAAATTATTGGGCCCACCTTAGACCCACTGAATCAGAAACTTTGGGTAGAGGTAGACCCAGGAAGATGTGTTTTAACAAGCTGTATTAGTCTGTTCTCACATTAGTATAAAGATACTACCCAAGACTGGGTAATTCATTTTTTTTTTGAATGTAGGTAATTTCTTTATTTAAAAAAAATACATCTTAGTCTATAAACATTAAAGATAGTGTTTCAAAATACTTTTATTTTTTATTTTAATTATTTAATGTATTTTCTTTTACTTTTTTTAGTTTATTTATTTTTTAAATTCTGGGGTACAGGTGCAGGATGTGCAGGTTTGTTAAATAGGAAAACATGTGCCACAGTGGTCTGCTGCACCTATCAACCTGTCACCAAGGTCTTAAGCCCCATATGCATCAGCTCTTTTCCCTAATGCTCTCCCCTGGCCCCACCTGCCCTCCCCAGATAGGCCCCAGTAAGTGTTGCTTCCCTCCCTTTGTCCATGTGTTCTCATTGTTCAGCTCCCACTTATGAGTAAGAACATGTGGTGTTTAGTTTGCTGTTCCTGCATTAGTTTGCTAAGGATAATGGCTTCCAGCTTCATCCTTGTCCCTGCAAAGGACATAACCTCATTCCTCTTTATGGCTGCATAGTATTCCATGGTATAACTGTACCACATTTTCTTTATCCAAGAGACTGGGTAATTTATAAACAAAAGAGGTTTAATTGACTCACAGTTCCACATGGCTGAGGAGGCCTCAGGAAACTTACAATCATGGTGGAGGGGGAAGCAGGCACATCTTACATGGTGGCAGGAGAGAGAAAATGAGCATGTGAAGGGGGAAGAGCCCCTTATAAAACCCTCAGATTGGCCAGGTGCGGTGGCTCAAGCCTGTAATCCCAGAACTTTGGGAAGCCGAGGCGGGCAGATCACGAAGTCAAGAGATCAAGACTATCCTGGCCAACATGGTGAAACCCCTTCTCTACTAAAAATACAAAAATTAGCTGGGCATGGTGGCATGTACCTGTAATCCCAGCTACTTGGGAGGCTGAGGCAGGAGAATTGCTTGAACCCTGGAGGCAGAGGTTGCAGTGAACCGAGATCACACCACTACACTCCAGCCTGGCGCCTGCTGACAGAAGGAGCCTTTGTCTAAAAAAAAAAAAAAAAACCCTCAGATCTCATGAGAACTCATTCATTATCAGGAGAACAGTATGGGGGAAATCCACCCCATGATCCAATCACCTCCAACTAGGTCCCTCCCTTGACACATGGGAATTACAATTCCAGATGAGATTTTGGTGGGGACACAGAGCCAAACCATATCACAAGCCCTCCAGGTGATTCTGGTAAGTGCTATTAAACTAATGATAACAGCAGCAGGACAGTGGCAAAGATACCTTTGTCTGCTATCAGTGTGTCCTTATATCTTTCTGTAATTCTGCAATAATGAACGCTGCCATTTATGGGGGCACTTGCTGTATACCTGGTCCATACATTAACTCACTTTTTTGAAACTCTTTCAGGGAGGTCTTATTATCACCCCATTGTATCGGTGAAGAATTTGGGGCTTAAAGCTCCTAAGCTTCCTGAAAGTCATAGAGCTAATACCCCACGCAGTTCCAGATCCAAAGCCAGGTTTCCATGCCTTCACATCTGTGCCCGTTCCATTTTGCCCTAGCATGTGTTCTACAATATGTTTTGTAAGTACAGGTATTGATTGACTTACCACCTATGCAACTTAACGACCATTCGACTTTACTACCACAATCGCTAGCCACGACTGCTGCGCATCTGGCAGCGCAAACATTGCCCAGCTAGGTGTACGACAGTGTGGACCAGCTTCTGGCAGCATTACCATCTCCGCGTGCACCATTTCAACTGTACATATAGCCTACTCAACTTACAACCAAATCGTGTTAAGACCGGTCCGCGGTCCTGACCGTGGTCGTAAGTCGAGCACTGGCTGTATCGTGCAGCTGTGGGTACTGGTTAGGGGACTCTAAGAATGCCATGACCAGAGAGTCTCCTGGTAAGGAGAAAAATTCTATTTGCTCCTGGAGTTCTCTCTTTATAGAAAGAGCATAATTGCCTGGGAAGAAGATGCTTGGTCTAGAACTCTGTGAAGCCTCCCTCAGCTCTTTGGACCTTAGGATAACCCTTCTCATCCACAATCCATTGTTTGAATCGTGAGGTAAGGACCTCAGAGGAAATAAGAAATAAACAGCCCCTTTAGCAGCCCTGCTTTCTCCTTCTCTGTGGTTTTTGTCTGCTAGGACGATCAGCTTGGCAGTCCCATCCTACTGACAAGGAGTCCAGAGGATATTTAGAAATGTTCTCCCAGAAATGCAGAGTGGAAGCCTAAGAAGGTAAGTATGGAGGTGACCTGTCCTGCCTCTGGCTGTGGTTGAGCTGGAGGGCTGAGAAGAGTAGCAGGCAATGCTGCGGTGGCCCAACCCACCTGATCACTCCTGCAGAGATGGCACCTGCCCACTGCCATCCATCTTCTCTCCCTTCCCACCTCTTCCCCAAAGGCCTTCCTGGTTGGTTCTCCCAAAGCTCAGTCCTCTGGCCTCTAGCCAGGACAGCACCTGGGATATGGATGAAGGCAGGATGAGTCACAGCTTTCTGGAAAATGACAGGCTAGGCAGACTCCCAGAGGGCAGAGGCTGGGTCCAACTTGTTCCTCCAGAAGACATGTCCACAGTGGGCTATGCCTGGCACATGAGCTGCCATTAGAAGAGATATGGACACCTAAAGTGACCCTGCACATGACCCTGGCTTCTGACCGTGCCTTTTCTCAGTTCAGCAGGGTGCCACAACTGGGCTTAGGTGATCAAGGCCCAGGAACTGCTTCTAAATTTAATGTGTCTCAAACAGCAATGCTCACAAAAGTCACCTAGGATCTGCTAACATGCAGCCTCTAATTCAGCACGGTTGGGCCTCTGCATCTCTAACAAGCTCCTACGATGCCGATGAATCTGGCCCCCAGACCTCACCCTCACTCTCAGTAGCGAGGAGGATCTAACTCAACCTACTACATTCCCAGGTGTGCTTTGGTCTGAAGATGAGACATTCCAGTGGGGGCTTGCAGACATGTAAGGAGAACAACATCAAGGAGTGAAATAGGTGAGCTTGGGGGTCTAGCAAGCAGTCACGTCGCCTGTCTGAGCCTTATTTTCCTCAGCTATTTTAATGAAAATAATGACTGCACTGGAGTTTCTGAGGAATCAAATGTACTAAAATTTGTTAAGATCTGAGTTACCACTTTTGCCCAATCAGAATATTATCAATCAAAACGTTTTCTTACAGACATGTGTTTGACCAAGATGGAGTAGTCATGGCTGCAGTATATGCCTAGGAAGAAACTACCCAAGGCCAGGGAGAGAATTTCTCAAAGCAGAGCCAGAAATAGTGCCTATTCCCACCAGCCAGACTGGAAACTTCATAATTCATGGGCATTGAGTATTCAGAAAAGTCTGCCCTCGGTAGTGGGGAATAATTAACACCAGCCTGAGCAGTGCCTACCAAATTGTAAACGCAAGACCCAAAGGGGTCAGACTGTAAAGGCCAAGAATGCCAAGATATCCAGCATCCAACAAGGTAAAATTCACACTATCTGACATCCAATCAAAACTTACAAGGCATGCAAAGAAGAGGAAAAACATAACCACAATGAGAAAAATCAAGCAATCAAAACTAACCCAGAAATGACACCAATATCAGAAATAGCATACCAGGACATTAAAACCATTATAATTGTATTCCATATGTTCAAAAAGTTACATAGAAATATGAAAGATATTTTTCAAAGGACCAAAATTAAACTTCTAGGATGAAAACTATAACATCTCAGTCAAAAAGCAATAATGGATGGGATTAGACATCGCAGAAGATTCGTGAACTTGAAAATGCAGCAGAAGAAATTATTCAAAATGAAATCGGTTTCTTAAAAAGGGATTTTTAAAACAATAAGAGCATCAGTGATCTCTGGAACAACTTCAAGCAACCTATAGCAATAATACACATACAACTGAAATCCCAGAAGAAAGAAAAGGCTATGAACAGGAAAATATTTGTTTGATTCAGCAGGTATAGGGCAGGGCCCAAGAACTTATGTTAACAAGTTCCCAGGTGATGCTGAAAAACTGCTCTAAGGTAGGAGTTGACAAACTATAGCTTATGGGCCAAATCCAACTTACCACCTGTTTTTGTAAAGTTTTATTGGAACACAGTCACTGTGTTAGTCCATTCTTGCATTGCTATAAAGAAATACTTTATAAACCAAAGAGGTTTAAAGTACTTACAGTCTGCAAGCTGTACAGGAAGTATGGCTGGGGAGGCCTCACGAAACTTACAATCGTGGCAGAAGGTGAAGGGGAGGCCAGCACATCCTACATGGCTGGAGCAGAAGGAAGAAAGAGAGAAGGGGGAGGTGTTACACACTTTTAAACCATATCTCATGATAACTCACTATCACGAGAACAGTACCAAAGGGGAAATCCACCCCCATGATCCAATCATCTCCACCAGGCCTCACCTCCAACACTGGAAATCACAATTTGACATGAGATTTGGACAGGAACACAGATGTAAACCCTATCGGTCACATTGATTTACATGTTCTCTTTCTTTTTTTTTCTTCTTTGAGACAGAGTCTAGCTCTGTTGCCCAGGTTGGAGTGCAGTGACATGATCTCAGCTCACTGCAACCTCTACCTCCCAGGTTCAAGTGATTCTCATGCTTCAGCCTCCCTAGTAGCTGGGATTACAGGTGCCCACCACCATGCCTGGCTAATTTTTATAGAGATGGAGTTTCACCATGTTGACCAGGCTGGTCTCAAACTCCTTACCCCAAGTAATCTGCCTGCCTCAGCTTCCCGAAGTGCTGAGATTACAGGTGTGAACTACCACGCCCAACCGATTTACATGTTCTCTATAGCCATTGTGCTACAACAGCAGAGTTGAGTTGTTTCAACAGAGCCCATGTGGCCTACAAAGCCTGAGATATTTACTATCTGATCCTTTACAAAAAAGATTTGTTGATCCCTGCTTTAGGGGATAAACAGGGAGAAGCGTGATCCCTGTCTTCATGGAGTTTACAGCTTTGTAGGGAAGACAAGTAATCTCACACACACACACACACGCACACACACAAATCAGAACTATATTTGTGTTGCATGCTGTGAAGAAGTACCAGTAAAACCAGTACAATCAGGGATGCTGAGCAAGGTTTCCTTGGGGAAATGATATTGATGCTGAAGCTTGAAAGAGGAGTGGAATTGACCAGGCAAAGCTTACAGAAAGAGCAGACCAAGCACCAGAGTTATGTGTGTGAAGGTCCCTTTCTTAGTCAGCTCGGGCTGCTATAACAAATTACCCTAGACTGGGGGGCTTATGAACAACAGAAATTTATTTCTCATAGTTCTGGAAGCTGAAAGTTCAAGATCAGGATGCCAGCATAGTTGGGTTTTGGTGAGAGCCCTCTTCCTGGTTACAGAATTCTAACTTTTCATTCTCCCATGGTGGAAAGAAGGTGAGCTAGCTCTCTAGCTTTCTCTTATAAAGCCACTAATACTAATCCCACCCATAAGGGATCTATCTGCCCTCATCACCTGATCACCACCCAAAGGCCCCATCTCCAAGTACCATTACATTGGGGATTGAGTCTCAGTGTGAATTGGGGGGAGGGACACACATTCAGTGCGTCCCCAAAGCTGGAAGTAATTCAGCAGAGTTAGCAAGTTGGGGCGGACAGCACAAAGGCTGGGGAGGAGGAAGGGATGGGGTCAGGCCCTCCCACCAGGTGAAGAGGTGCATCTATATCCTAAGAGGACTCAGTTAGCCTCTAAAAACCTTAAGCGTAGACTGCATATTTACACTGGCATTTTGAGGCAATCAGTTTGTCGATTGTGTAGACAGTGTGGAGGGGAGACTGGATGAAGACAGAGTGGAAACAGGTGGACGAGTCTGGAAGTCCCTCCAGGTGGGAAGTGACGGCGGCTCAGACTTGGGAAGGGGAAAGAGAAAAGTTGACCATTTCAAAATACAGGCTTAGATTAGGTTCCATGTGGACTCAGAGGGAACTAGAGAGAAGAGGGGCTCTGGGCGTGGGGCAGAGGTCCTGGCCAGGAGAAAAGGAGCCTTGACAGGTCACTTCCCTAATTTGCCACGCCTCCTGCCTATCCGTCACAACCATCTGATCCACCCTGTGCCAGAGAGCAGAGGCATGGCCAAATCATAGCTTCCCACTGTCCTGAATGTGGGAATCACTGGGCAGCTGTGGACAGAACAGATGCCCAGCCCATCCCAGACCTGGAGAGAGCAATCTCTCCAAGGAATAGCAGCCCAAGGCTCCCTGTTCATCAAAGCTCAGAGAGTGGGTTTGTCTGAAACCATTCTCCAGACAATATCTGTGGCTCCTCCCAGCTGTGCGAGTGCCTTGAAAGCCATACCATTTATGAACCTTCCCTCAGCAGGTTTTAGGAGGTGCCTTATGAGATAAGTGATATTAATCCATCCATTTCACAGATTAGGAAATTGGCCTAGCTGATACCTGCTAGTTCATGGCTCATTTCACTCAGCCTTAATTCTATTCGGAGCCCCAGTGGTCTCAAACCCATGCTTCTAAATGACCCTAATCCACAGGTTGGCAAACTTTCTCTGTAAAGGGCCAGACAGCAAATATGTTAGCCTCTACCATGCACCCAGACCTCAGTTGCACCCACTTAACTCTGCCATCACAGCACGAAAGCAATCTTAGATATTACATAAGTGAATGCCTGTATTCCAATAAAACTTTATAGACACTGAAAATAGAAGTTCATATGTTTTACATGGCACAAAATATTATTTTTTAATTTTTCTTCAGCCATTTAAAAATATATTTTTTTAAATTCTTAGCTCACAGGCTATATGAAAACCGGTCTAGGTTTGGCCCACAGGCTGCAATGTGCCAATGCCTGCATTAATCCACTCATGTATCAGTGATGGCAGTGGCAGGCCATCTGGAATGGGCACTGCCATCACACTGGCTGCAGCAAGGAGGTGTGGCCAAAGCTGCATGCTTCATGGAGCCAGCAGGAGCCGAGGACAAATGACAGCTCTGCCCCTTTCAAGTTGGGGCAGGAGCTCCCTGGGTACCCACTGCAGCTGCCCAAGCCATGGCTGCTGACCCGGCCTCTTGGGCCCCAGGAGCAGGTCGGAACCCCACCCTCCCAGGAGCACAGTTGCAGCCACCCAAACCTTGGCTGTAAACCTGGGCCTCCCACTCCAGGGAGCAGGTAGGAGCCTCAGACTCCCAGGCACAGCTGTAACCACCCAAACCACAGCTGCACACCTGGGCCTCCTGATCCATGGATCAGCCAGAAGCCCAGCCCCACCAGGTACAACTGCAGCCACCCAAACCATGGCTGTAGAACCAGGCATCCCTGCACTCTTGGGGGCCTGGGAAGTCTCCCCCACAACAGGCTTGGAACTGCCTGCTTCTGCTGCCTGGCTTCTCCCTGCTGTTGGTGCCTACTCTGATCTCAGAGCAAAGTCAAGGCAGAGACGGGGCACTGTTGTGGCCCAGCTGGGTGTGCACACACTCAGGGCAGTGCTAACATGCCAGCCCCCTGCCTCCTCAGCCCCCTCTGGACTTTGGGTGCCACGAGTATAGGAGGAAAGCCAAGTGGGGGCTGAGGGCACCTCAGCACTGGCCTGAAGGCATCCCTTGGCACCTACAGCCTGGGCGCCAAGCACGGCAGCAGGAAGCAGACAGGGTCCTGGGTGGATGGGGGTGGTCCCAGTGAGGACCCACCTTCAGGCCAGGGAGGGCTGGGCTGCCAGTCCCACGGACTGGAGTGGGAACTTGCGGTGCCTTTTCAGCCCCACCCATGGCTGCCCATGGACCAATCAGTTTGCACTTCCTCCCTTCAGAGGTCCATAAAAGCCCTGGGCTCAACCAGAGCTGAGCAGACATTGGGATGACCAGCTACAGAGAGGGGCTATCCACTCTAGGGCCTCCTCTCTGCTGAGAGCTGCACAGACAATGGGAAGACCAGCAGCAAAGGGTAGCTACCCTCTGCTGCTGGTAGCTGAACACTTGTCAGGACGACTTGGCTAGCAGAGAAAAGCTACCCTCTCTGCCTGAAGCTCAACAGTGGTTAGAACACTGTCTGCAGAAAGGAGCTGTCCCCTGTGGGTTTCCTCTGAGCCATTCTATGGCTCAATGAAGCTCCTCTTCGACTTGCTAACCCCCCACTTGTCTGCATACCTCGTTCTTCCTGGTCACAGGGCAAGAATTTGGGACCTTCTGAATGGTGAAACTAAAGGAGCTGTAACACAAACAGGCTGAGACATGCCCCTTGCTCACCACATTGTGGGCAAAGAGAAGGAAAGAAAAGCTACAGGATGGGCAAAGAGAAAGAAAGAAGAGCTATGGCCCTTCAGGGGGCCCAGACTTGGGGGCTCCCGAGCCAGGGCTGTGACATTCTCTTTGGGGCCCTGTGGCTCCTGGTATCTCCAAGCTTCAAGGCATCACCGTGTTCCTTGTGCCTGCCATGAAAGCTGCTTGTGGGATGCCTGGTCTGGCCATAGCCTCGCAGTGAGCTGGCATCCATGCTGGCACACGTCTGTTTGCAGTGGCCGGAACCCACGCTTGCTCACACCCCCTGCCATTCCATGCCTCACTCACCCTTGGCAGGCATGGGACCCAGGCCAGTAGCATGAGCCACATGCAGCCTGCCAGGCCAAGTGGGCAAAACAAATCCAGCGGGCCCAAACAAAACTTGGGCAAAGGCACCACCAGCCATAGAAGTTTCTGGGCAGAAAAACAACACCCCAAAGATCCTGTAACATCAGGCAAGCAACTCTTAATAGCAATGACCTGGGGGGCAGGGAGGCTGGACCCTGTCAGTGGTGGTCTTGTGCCCATCACTTTGCTCCACCCTTGATCGTCCTGGCTTGTCCTCAGGCCTGCCCAGCCCTTAGCTCTCTGATTCCCAGACTGCACTCATTTCCAAGGACAGCGCTCTCCACTCTACCACCAAGCCTTAAGGAGCCTGGCCTCAGGGCCTTTCCTAGAGATCAGACACTTCATTGGCAGACTGCTTGGAAATTCAAGGTAGGGGCAAGCATTTATTTCCAAAGAAAATTCTATCCTCACAGCCAGTTTGCAACCACAGGCTAAAGTGGGGCAGGCACACCCAGGCCTGGGTAAGCCTGTTGTCAGAATTGAATGGTTTAGAAGTCACATTGGTTTGGTGCTTTTCACAAGCAACTCCTTCTGCATCTTATCCTGAAGTTCTCATGACACTAAACTCTTTTTCAGTGGATTATTTTAGCTACCAGCAAATTCTGTAATGTCTATCCCTGGGGTCAAGTTCAAAGAGAATTCCAATGTGATTAAGTAAACATATGCAAGTAGTAGATTTATGTGCTACTGTGCTATTCTTTGTAATGTTGGCATTGGAGGAAGAGAATTTTAACAGCTCTTGTGTGCTCAGTTTATTTTCTAAGAAATTAACTCATCAGTCCCCATCGTGGATAAAAGCACTTCTTGGGACGTTTAACATTCAAAGTCATGGCTCTCTTTGAAGAGGAGGAGGTGGAGAAAGGATTTGGAGGAGGAGATGATTAACAAGAAAGGACCAGTGATGAACGTCCGCTGTTTGTGAATGCATGCGGCTCGTGGAGAGGAGCGGACGCGAGTTTCAGGTATCTCAATCCATCACAACTGTGAAATTGAACTGTAAATGCTACCTGGAGCAGTGGGCTGAACTGCTCCAGCAGAACTGCCCCACGCAGGGAGTTAATGGAAACGTGGAGAGCTTCTTTCTTTTAACAAAGTACTTCAGCGATTATTTTAGCCCACCCACTGCTCAGGGGACCGAGCAGGCTGCTGGGATACCCAGGCAGTTAGAGGCAAAATAAATTTTCTTACAGCCTTTGCCAGCCAAATACTGTAGTCCTGATTTGCCACTGGCAACAAATGATGTTTGGGGCCCAAACCCTTCCCAGCCAGCACTTCAGTCCCAGGGTGCAGAGGCTCTGAGGACAACAACGGTCAAGGGGTCCAAGGCACAGCCTTTCCCTGTATATGATCCCATTCAATCCTCCCCATCACCGTGTGAGGAGCTGTTCTCATCCCACCGTTACCATGAGAATCCCACTTTTCAGTCGAGAAAATTGAGGCTTAGAGAAGTTACCAAGGCTGAAAATCAAGCCGGCTCACCTGAATCCTGTGTTCTTTTCATTATGCCACCATGGTATTGTGAAGTATCTCATGCCTCAGCCCTCAAATCAAACCCAAGCAAGGGTCAAGTCAAGACTTCCTGAGGACGGGGAAGTAGAAGGCCCTAGCCTTGAACAAGAAAAAAGAGAAAATGGCAGGGAGGCCTTGTCAAAGCAGCTGAAGTCCCACTGAGACCTGTGAGGGCATATCAGGGAAAGCCGCTGGTGGCTCCACCAGACCTGTGTTTGTAAGAAGGCCAAGCTGCATCTTGAGATCCATTCCGTGGGGAAAAGGGAGGCTAGGTGGAAGTTATTGCCCCAGAAATGGGCTTCTTGGAGGGGAGAGAGCTCAATGTGGTATTTGTTGTTTCTATGGGTTGGCTCCCCAGCTGGCCCCTGTGGATTCCTGATGGAATTTTACAGACAGCAGAAGCTGGGAAGAGAAAGGTAGCTTAGTGCATACTCATTAATGGGTTCTGAGGCCAGGCAGCCTAAGCCTAGTCCTGCTGCCCCCTCTTACTACCCATGAGACCTTGTATAAGTTATTTGACTAACCTGTGTGTATAAATTGAGTATCCCTTATCTGAAATGCCTGAGATGAGGAGAGTTTTGGATTTTGTATTTTTTCAGATTTTTTAATATTTGCATTAGACTAACTGGTTGAGCATCCCAAATCAGAAAAGCTGAAATCCAGAACTCTCCAATGAGCGTTTTCTTTGAGAGTCATGCCAGATGTCAGTGTCAAAAAGTTTCAGATTTGGGAGCATTTAAAATTTTGGATTTTCTGATCTGGGATGCTCAATTAGTATCATGGGATCTTTAAAAGTGAATGAATTTATGATTTTCTAATTCTATCATGCTCAGACCCTTGGCATGGGAGAAAACGCATAAGCATGTAAGAGAAGAAACCTAGTAAAGGTCCTGTGGTGAAATTTGAGTAGGTAGTGTCAGTAAGCATTTATGATATATTTTCTCATTAAAAAGGAAAAGAACTATTTACAAGATTCACTCACTGAAAAGCCCTGGAAACAATCACGAATCCAGAAGAAATAAGCATCCCTCACACCTAGATGGGGAATTAGAAACACTATTTCCTTTCTAAAGGAACCAGGAAATGACTGGTTCCAGAATTGGCTCAGGAAGTATACAAGATGAGACTCATGAGGACACAAAGTTGAATGTTGACATATTCAACCGCCAGTTCACTGAAAATACTGCAAACCACGGAACATGCTAAAGGACACCAAGCAGGAGCAGCAGCCAAATCCAGAGCGTAGGAAGCCCCACGGGGCAAACAACCTGGTTTCTTCCACGATTACATTGCAGAAGGGGAAAAGGGGATGGAGGAGGGAAACAATAGAATAACAAAAACTTAGAGTTGTGACAACAGGACTCAGAGGCTAACTTGAAGAACCTGCCACTGGCCAGAGTTGGGCAAGTCTGAACATCAGTGAGGGTAATAAACTGCTGTGGATGGAAACATGGCAAATACATTGAAACCCACAAGGTCCAAAATGGTACTAAGACAACTAACTAACTCAATGGTTGCCATTGTAGGATGCTGGGAAACCCACTTATTAGTTGATTAAAACTGATTAAGGCCCGGGCAGGGTGGCTTATCTCTGTAATCCCAGCACTTTGGGAGGCCAAGGCAGGTGGATTGCTTGAGTCCAAGAGTTTGAAACCAGGCTGGGAAACATGGCAAAACCCTGTCTCTACCAAAAAAAACAAAACATTTAGCTGGGTGTGGTGGCATGTGCCTGTAGTCCCAGCAACTCAGGAGTCTGAGATGGGAGAATCACTTGAGTCCCAGAGGTTGAGGCTGCAGTAAGCCAAGATTGTGCCGCTGCACTCCAGCCTGGGCAACCACAGTGAGACCCTGTCTCAAAAAAGAAAAAAAAAAAACACTGATTAAAGTGAAAGAATTAAATATTTAACCTGTCTTCCCAAAAAGGACTGTGCCACCAGGAAACTCAAGAGTTGATGGGGAGAAGTTTCTCTTTCTAGAAGTATCCCAGCTAGTAAATAAGAAGGAATGATAGAATTAGAATGTCACCATTTTGCAATCCCTAGTGAATTAAGATTGATTCATTAACTGATGAAGCATTGATCTTCAATGTCTGCTAACATAGCAGAGACAGAGAGACAGAGAGAGAGAGAACCAGACATTATGTGCCTCTTGGTAGAAGAACACACCACTCCCTATGGAGTAGTGTTGATTTTTTTTTTAAATGTATCTGAATCTGCTCGAGCTTCCAGATTCAACTACCGGTTTATAGAAAACACAATAAACCAAGAAACGTGTTAAATGACACCAAGCAGGTGCAGCAACAAAACCCAGACTGTGGGAAGCCCTGCGGGCAAACAGCCTGGTTTCTTCCTCGATTAAACTGCAAGAGGAAAAAACGGGATGGAGGAGGGAAGCAACAGAATAAACGAAAACTTAATAAACAAATGA
Source organism: Sapajus apella (assembly GCF_009761245.1). NCBI lineage: Eukaryota > Metazoa > Chordata > Mammalia > Primates > Cebidae > Sapajus > Sapajus apella. Next base: position 22,121,169 of record NW_022436953.1, read on the forward strand.
ACCAATCACAATATAATGACTTTTTATGGATCCTGATTCAAATAAACAAACTATTTTAAAAGTATGATACCTATGAAATAACTAGAAATCTGAACATTGACATGATACTTGAGGACATTGAGAAACTGTTAT
>NW_022436953.1:22121400-22139953 GCF_009761245.1 Sapajus apella
TATATAGAGAGAGAGAGAGAGAGAGAGAGAGAGAGAGAGAGAGAGTCCTTATGTGATGTGTCCTTTTCTCAGATACATGCTAAAATCTTTGCAGATAAAACAGACTCCTTCAAAATAATATCAGAGGAACCCAATCAGAAACTAGGCAAAGGACCTAAATAGACACTTCTCAAAAGAAGACATCCAAATTGTCAATGAAAAATGGGATATGAAAAAAATGCTACTTATCGCTGATCATCAGGGAAATAAAATTTAAAACCACAATGAATATCACCTCACACCTCTTAGAATGCTTATCATCAAAAAGATGAAAGATAAATTTTAGGAAGGATATGGAGAAAAGGGAACCCTGCTACACTGTTGGTGGGAATGTAAATTAATACAGCCATGATGGAAAACAGTATGGAGGTCCCTCAGAAAACTAAAAATAGAGCTACCATATAATCTAGCACTCTCACTTCTGGGTATGTATCCAAAGGAATTGAAATCAGTATGCTGAAGACACACCTGCCCCCCTATGTTTATTGCAGAATTATTCACAATAGCCAAGATATAGAAGCAACCTAGGTATCCGTCATCAGATTAATAACAGATAAAGAAAACATGCCATATACACACAATAGATTATTCAGCCTTAATGAGGGAAATCATGTCATTTGCCCTCATTAATATGGGTGAACCTGAAGAATAAGTGAAATAAGCCAGGTACAGAAAGACAAATATACTGCATGCTCTCATTTATATGTGGAATCTAAAGTCGAACTCATAGAAGCAGAAAGTTGAATGATGGTTATGAGAGGCTGGAAGAAGGGGCGGGTGGGGAAAGGGCAGATGTTGATCAAAGGCTACGAAACTTCAATTAGGAAGAATAAGCTTTAGTGATCTATTGCAGAGTGGTGCATACGATACATAATAATGCATTGTGTATTTCAAAATTGCTAAAAGAGTAGATTTAACAGAATGATGGTAAGTATATGAGCTGATTAATTTGTTAATTAGCCTGATTTAATAATTTCACATTGTAAACATATTTCAAAGCATTACATTGTACCCCATAATATATACAATTACTATTTGTCAATAAAAACAAAAAAGATTAAACACTAAAAATGCATTGATATGTATTTTTTAAACAATATGGGAGGAAACAAGATTGGCTATGAATTGATCATTGTTAAAGCTTGATGATGGAAACATGGAATTTATTATATTATCCTATCTGATTTTGCATACGTTCAATTTTGCATTATTTTAAAAAGTAGAGGAGTGAGAACAAGAATAAGAGATTAGACATGATCAGATATGTGAAGTACTGAGAACAATGACTGGCAGGCAGCCCCCCAAACCGCTAGCTGCTAGAAGAAACAGCACATAGCCTGTTTTGTAAGAACTCCATAAAGCCCTCAGCATGATGCTTTAGAACTCCTCTGACCCTGAATCTACAGTCAAACCCTGAATGTACTGACTCCTGGAAGACCCAGGGCCTGGGCCTCAATGCGGGATGATGGTGGTACCCAGGGGATGCCTGGCCAGAAAGATGGCAGACGGCTAGCAGAACCTTGGGTAGCCTGTGGCACCACCTGGTGGGAGAGGACTTGATCCTCAGTTTGTTGAGGTTACTTTACGGGAACTCCCTAAATTGCTTGGGTGGTTTTATAACAGGGCTAAAGATCCTGTGTATAAGGCTGGCATAGAGCCAGGTTAATTGGGATTATTACTTGGTATAATCAAGTATATATACAAGCCATATACTATACACACAGCCTTGCAAGGTCTACAGAAAGTCAGGTGGCTTCTTACTTACAGAAAGGTAAACATTTCTTGCACAAACTTGGAATAATTTTTTGGTAGATATTTAACTTGGTAGTTTCCTACGGGAAGAGAAAACCCAATGGCTTCTTCTGTTCAAGGTCTTTTTAACCCTGGTGCATTTGGATGCTTGACCTCTGAATAAAGCCCAGGGGTCCACAGAACAGAGCCTCTTCCTTTTTCTCAGCAAATATTTATCATACCAGTAGTGCTCCAGTTTAGCAGGGCATCAGAATCACTTGGTAAAATACAGATTCTGGGGCAGACCTCCGTAGACAGGCCTAGGAGAACCAGGGTCCTACACAAACCTCAGGACTCCAGGATAGGCTGTTTCTGGCTCAATGAAATAAAGAAAAAATGACACTTTCTTTTCCTCCTCTTACCATTGGTTCTAACTCAGAATATGTAAGGTTACCATACCTGCATCCTATTAGGCCTCCCTCCCTCTGCCCTGTGAGGCCACTGGGCCTCTGCCCTGTAAGGTCTTTGGGCCTCTATCCTGTGAGGCCTCCGTGCCTCTACCCTGTAAGTCCTCTGTGCCTCTGTCCTGTGAGGCCTCCATGCCTCCATCCTGTGAGGACTCCGTGCCTCCATCCTGTGAGGCCTCCATGCCTCTACCCTGTAAGGCCTCTGGGCCTCTATCCTGTAAGACTACCATGCCTCGGCCCTATAAGGCCATTGTGCTGGCGTGCTATAAGACCTCCATGCCTGTGTCCTGTAAAACCTCCATCCCTCTATCCTGTAAGGCATCTGTCCTCTGTCCTGTAAGGCCTTTGTCCCTCTGTCCTATAAGGCAACTGCTCCATGTCTTGATGGCTCTGGAACCTCACCAGGTGGGCCTCACAGGTTCATGCCAAGGCCAACTGATGGTCATTTGAGCGAAGCCAATGCCTTTACCCTTTCCCTGCCGTCCTGAGCAGCTGACTCAGAGATTCCCAAATGACTGGGTGCTCTGTCTTCCTATGAATCCAAGAAGAGGGAGTGACCTCCTGGCAGGAATGTGACTTGGAGAGGAGATGGCTAATCTGCCAATGCCTGTGCACAGACCTTGTGTGGGAAACACCGACCCTAGAGAAGACCCAGCTCCTGCCCCTTAGGAACTCAGCCTAACCAGCCCTCTCCATGCTCAAGTAGCCCCGATCTGGACCAGGCCTCTCCATCTCCCTTGAGCCAACCCAATAATCTTCACTCTGTTCTTCTCAGCCTCTCATCTTCCTAACTCTTTTTTTTATTTAACTGAGACAGAGTCTTGCTCTGTCACCCAGGTTGGAGAGCAGTGGCACTATCTTGGCTCACTGCAACCTCTGCCTCCCAGGTTCCAGTGATTCTCATGCTTCAGCCTCCTCAGTAGCTGGGACTATAGGCACGCACCACCATACCTGGTCAGCTTTTGTATTTTTAGTACAGATGGGGTTTCACCACATTGGCCATGCTGGTCTCAAACTCCTGACCTCAGGCTGTCTGCCCACCGCAGCCTCCCAAAGTGCTGGGATTACAGGTGGGAGCCACAGTGCTTGGCCTCGCTAACTTCTTTTCCTTCTGTCTCACTTTCTTTCTAAAAAGAGCTGGGGAAGCTTCATTTGGAAAATGACAAGTCTCATTCATCTCCATTCTTCCTATAACGCCTGGCTCAGTGTGTGTTACATGGTGGGTGCTTAATCTGTGTTTCTTGTGACCACGTAAATTGTCTTCTCTTGTGTTGGGAAAGGGAGAGCTTTTTCTGTAGGAGTTCTTCAGGCAGTACCCGCACTCATGCCAAACACCACAAATGCACAAAGCGAATGATCCTGGCGATGAGATGGAATCCTCATGTTGAAAGCATGAAACGCTCACGCCCCAGCAAGGCATGCTTCTTTGGGAAGGGGGTAGTGTTCACTTCCGGTACTGTGGATGTGTCTTCATTCAGGTTGCGATAACAAATTACCACAGACTGGGTGGCTTATACACAACAGAAACTTATTACTCACAGCTCTCGAGGCTGGAGGTCCAAAATCAGGGGCCAGCCTGGCTGGTTGTGTTAAGGGCCCTCTTCTGAGCTGCAGCCTGCAGACTTGTGTCCTCACATGGCAGAGGGGACAGGAGACCTCTCCAGGTCCCTTCTATAAGGGTGCTAATCCGTGAGGGCTCTACTCCCAGGACCTAATCACCCCCCAAAAGATCCCACCTACTAACACCATCATGGCCTTAGGGGTTAGGATTTCAGCAGACGGCTTTGCGGGAGCACAAACATTCATTCCACACAGATGGGGCGCATCTGTGGTAGCCCACAGAAATCTTCTGGCAGTGCCCAGCCAAGAAGAGTCTCTTCCCCATTGAAGTCTGAAAGGCTAAGAGCCCCCTCTGTGGCCCCAGGGGCGTGGAGAGTTTTCAGAGCACTCTCTAAGGAGCTGCACCAGCAGCAGAGCCAGCCTCAGATGGACCCACGCAGAGGCGAAGCAGAAGTACCACCTCCATGCCCATCCGTCTAGGTGGGGGCCAGATTCTGAGCATTGCAAACAGCATGAGGAGGAGGAAGTCTCTGCCCTGAAGATACCCACTCTGAATCCCAGAGGAGACCAGGCCAGCCTGTCCCACACCAAACAGCCTGTGAGCAGCCTGGAAAGAGATCCTGGCCTCTGCCCTTCATGATCTGCATTTTACACTAATCCTGTGCACTTCTAGGTGTAGCTGACCTCGATTTTCCATGCTTTCCAGCCAGAAGCACTTCATGCCATTGCTCAGAAAAGATCTGCTTATACAATGCTTCACGAGATAAAGATTTTACTAACACCTTGGTGGGAAGATCGGAAAGACATTTTATATCACACACCATAAGGGGAAGCTTCATAAAAATCACCTTTAAAAATTCCCTGTTCTCTGAAAATATCCTCCCTGGGCACTAGCCAGCTTGTTTCCTTCTGTCCCTTCTGAAATTCTATTGTCCTCAGCTGTGGCCTTTACAGGAAACACTATTGAGCTAAAAGGGCACCAACCGTCTATTGTAACTGAAGCCTGTTCCTTGGCAGCTGGGGATGGGATCCCTACCTTCCTCCATCCTTACCCTAGGCTGCTTCTCTAAATACTTTTAAGTCCCTCTACAAAAAAAAGGTTTATTGGCAAAGGACAGATTATGCTCTCAAGAAAAGAAGCTGGTCTTCACAGTGGCATAGTAATAACAAATGATTTAGGTTTCTTCCATGAATCAGGCACTGGGTTGAGCACGGATGTGCACCACCTCATGTAATGCACCCAGCAACCTTGTGAGGTTAGTGTTCCTCCTGTTAAGATGAGAAGATTCAATCCCAGAGAGACTGAGCAGCTAGTCCAAGGTTCAACCGCTTAGTAAGCAATAACAGACAACCAATTTTTTTTTTTTTTTTTGAGAAGGAGTCTTGCTCCATCACCCAGGCTGGATTGCAGTGGCATGATCTTGGCTCATTGCAATCTCTGCCTCCTGGGTTCAAGCGATTCTTCTCCCTCAGCCTCCTGAGCAGCTGGGACTATAGGCATCTGCCACCACGCCCAGCTAATTTTTGTATTTTTAATAGAGACAGGGTTTCACCATATTGCCCAGGCTGGTTTCCAACTCCTGACCTTGTGATCCACCCACCTCTGCCTCCCAAAGTGCTGGGATTACAGGTGTGAGCCACCGCATCCGGCCTCATTCAACCAATTTTTTTTTAACAGAAAAGGATTTAAGTAGAAATTTCTCTAAAAAAGATCAAATGGCCAATAAGTACATGAAAATATCCTCAAATCATTAGTAATTAGGGAAATCAAAACCACAATGAGACACCACTTCACATCCTCTACGAAGACTATAATCAGAAAGATAACGTTTTGGCAAGGATGTGGAAAAATGGAAACCCTTGTACATTGCTGGTCAGACTATAAAATGATGTGGCCACTTTAGAAAATAATCTAGCAGTTCCTTGAAAAGTTTCACATAAAACTGCCATGGCACAGCAATTCTATGCCTAAGTATATGTAAAAGAAAATTGAAAACATGTGTTCACACAGAAACTTACACACAAATGTTGATACAGCATTATTCATGGTCGCCAAAAAGTGGAGGCAGCACAAATGTCTATCAACCGATGAATTGATGAATAAAATTTGCTATATCCATAAAATGGATTCTTATGCAATTTTTAAAAATGATGTATTTCCCCAGAGGAAAAGCATGATGCAGAAGAAAAACAGAAAAAAAAACCCAATGTATTGATTCATGCTACAATATGGGTGAACCTTGAAAACATTATGCTAAATGAAAGAGGATAAACATTGTGTGATTCCATTGATATTAAATGCCCAGAATATTCTAACCCAAAGAGACAGAAAATAGGCCAAAGTTGCCAGAGGCTGGGAGGAGAGGGAATGAGAGGTGACTGCTAATGAATGTGAGCTTTTTTTAGGGGTGATGAAAATATTCTGGAATTAGAGATGATGGGTACGGAACCTTGTGAGTACACGAAAACTACTGAATTACACACTATAAAAGGGTGAATGCTATGGTATGTGCATTAGTCTGTTCTCACGTCGCTAATAAAGATATACCCGAGACTGGGTAATTTATAAAAGAAAGAGGTTTCATCAACTCACAGTTCTGCATGACCCACAGTTCTGGTAAGACCTCAGGAAACTTACAATCAAGGTGGAAGGGGAAGCAAACATACTTTCTTCACATGGTGGCAGGAGAGAGAAGTGCAGAGCAAAGTGGGGAAAAGCCCCTTATAAAACCATCAGATCATAAGAACTCACTATCATGAGAACAGCATGGGGGAGCCGCCTCCATAATCTAATCACCTCCCATGAGTTCCCTCCCCCAACACATGGGGAGGGAACAATTCGAATTACAATTCAAGATCAGTTTTGGGTGGGGACACAGAGCCAGACCATATCAGTATGTGAATTACATCTCAAGAAACAAAATCCAACCAATAAAAAATCAGCAAACCTCCAGCCATCTGCACCATTCATGAGGGTAATCCCAACCTAACACAGCTGAGTCCCTCCTGAGAGGACTCTTGCTACCCACATCAGCTGCTGAGGGAGGAGGCTCCACACTTACAGCTTACTGGATCAAAGGTGGACCCCCTGGAACCCCTATAGACCAGCCAGAAACCTAGGACTCCAGTAGCTTGCCTCCAGACAGCGGACCAGGTTGGTCAGATCTTTCTCTCCCTCTGCCTCTGGAATTTGGAACTGGGACAAGGACAAAAGAGTTCAGCCATGGGAGCCAGGCAGAAAGACAGGAGGTAGACCTGGATTCAGAGCAGCCGCTGGAGGTGGTGAGCAGGCGAAGTCAGGAGGGAGACAGCAGCAATGACCTGAAAGCCAAGGAAGGTGTCCAAGGACAGGAGAGAATGGGCAGCAAGGGAAACAGAGATGCTGTGGAGAGCCGCTGTCTTCCTTCCTTCCCTGCGGCTCCATAAGAACACCATAAGAACAGCAGAGCTGGATTTCTGGTTGTGGAATCCCCACATGTCCCAGTGGTGTTTTTGCAGTGACCTCCTGCCCCTCATTGGGCCAGCTTGAGTAGGGTCTGCCTGCGACACACAGCAGGCATTTGAAGCCTCCAACTGTGTGCCCAGGTTGGAGAGGCTGCTCCCTGAGTTCAAAGCCTTAGGGATTATTATTTCTCCTGCAAACAAGACAGCAGATCTCAAAAGGCATTATCAGGAGCACGGCCAAGAGACCATGAGGCCGTCTGCCTGAGATCCTGTTTGTAGGACCCCAGAACCCATATAGACACTGGCCTCGGAAGCACTTAGGCCTGCCCAGCAAAGAGAATGTAATCAATGTGGCAGTGAGGGAAGCGTGTGTTTTCACAACACTGACCAGTTACCATTGTAGTGTCTTTCTTTGCTCTTTTTGTCTTCTGATTTACCTGATATGATTTAGCCTCTGCAATCACCTCAACTTAGCCCAATATAAATAGGATAAAAATTGGTGTGAAATAATCAAGGTAGTCAGACTAGATATTTTATCTAGCGTGACCTAGAACTCTTCTAAGTAAGGAAAAGACATTTCACATGTTACTTTTAATGAGAAAAAAAAGAACCTGTTGCTGGAAATATTTACTTTCATCTCCTGTGCTGAGAGATGGGGGCGATTTGTCAGCTTTGATCTCCACTTGTTTAGTTACCGGAAAATGAAGTGCACTCAAGCCGGTGGGATCATGAAGTCTCACTCTTGCTGCAAAAGTTGGCAGCAGGGGACAGAGCAGTCTTTTCTTTCATTTTCTCAGATCAAAGCTGAGCCAGCACAAAGACGGAAGAGGTATTCAGATGAGGTGCACCTGCAGAAGAATCAACAGTGGGTCCTGACCCAAGAGGTCACTGCACCAGCATCTCCCAGGAGGTCTCCTCTGCTGCTTCCCCTCTCTCCCCAGGGAAGGACAGGGTGTGGTCCAGGGCCCTGTATGGCCTGCTGAGCCAAGCACCTGCCCATGCACCACACATCAGACTTCACCTCCAGGCAAGCCCAGCACACCTGTGCACTGGTGCATTTGTTCTGACACTGTCCATTGTGTCTGTCTTGGACTTTCCAGATACTACCTGGTCCCTTCCTGAGCCTCACCTGTGCAGTCCAGGAAGGTGGACACTATCCCCCCAAAAAAGACCAGGAGGTTGAAAATGAGGCAGAAGCTGCCTTCTTTGAGGACAGACTGTCTGTGATGAGGAGACTAGGGTTTGACCTCTTAGGCATCCAGGGGCTAACTGGTAACCATGTGCTATAGTTTGAATGTTTGTCCCCTCCAATGTGCTTGTTAAAATTTAATTCCTGATGTTAGAGGTGGGACCTAATGGGAGGTGTTTTTGTCATGGGGTGGATCCTTTCTGAATAGATTAAGGCCATCCCTGAGGTGAGGGTGAATGAGCTCTTGCTCTATTAGTTCTGACAAGAGCTGGTTGTTAAACAGAGCCTGGCACTCATTCTCTTGCTTCCTCTCTCACCATGTGGTCTCTGCACACACAGCTGCCCTTCACCTTCCACCATAAGTGGAAGCGGCCTGAGGCCTCACCAGAAGCCAAGCAGATGCTAGCGCTATGCTTCTTGTACAGCCTGCAGAACTGTGAGCCAAATAAACCTCTTTTCTTATAAATTGCCCAGCCTCAGTTATTCCTTTATAACAACACAAACAGACTAAGACACTATGGAAACGTGAGGGTGGGCAACATCTGAGGGAGGGCACGGCCAGTGGAGATCCATAGCACTCAATCCTCCTGAATATGCAAGTGAGACTCCCTTATGCTCATCTCTAAAATGAGGATGTTGCATTAAGCATTCTTTAAGCTCCCTTGCCACTTTAACATCACCTGTCCTTATGATTTCATTTACTGAGCGGCTTCTGTAACTAGAAGTGAGCTACCTGCTGAAGAAGCCATGTGGGATGACAACGATGATGATCATCACAATCATGACAATGATGATGACGATAACAGCTAACATCCATTCAGCACTCACCCTGTGCCATCTGCTGTGCAACGATGAACTCATTTAATCTTCACAAATACCGGTGGGGTCAGTACATTATCCCCTTTTAAGAGATAAAGAAACTAAAGCCAGAGAGGTTGAGTAACTTACCCAAGTTCACACAGCTGTGAACTAACAGAGCATAATGTCAAGATATTAAACTTCCTTTACATTTCAACCATGGAGACAAGATTCATCCACATGAAACAACATTTTTAAAAAATGGCATAGGGTTAAATTGGGAAGTACAAATGTTAAAGTCTTGAGAATGAGTCAGAAAACTATAGTCTGTGGACCAAAATCGGCCCATTGGCTGTTTTTGTAAATAAAGTTTTATTGGAGCACAGCCACACCTATTTGTATTGTCTATGGCTGCTTTCACACTGTACTGGCAGGATTCAGTAGTTGGAACAGAGATCACATGGCCCACAATGCCTAAAATACACTATCTGACCTTTTAAAGTTTGCCAGTCCTTTCTCTTATGATGGCCAACTGGCTGGGTTTGCCTGGGGACTGAAGGAGTGCCTGAGATGCAAGACCTTACATTTTAAAACCAGAAAGTTCTGGACAAACTGGGACACATTGGTCACCCTACCTGCTTTAGAAGGGCCAGAGGAAGGCAAGATTCATGGGAATTGCAGGGGTAACAGGGGTATGCCTTTAAAATGTGCAGGATTTGGATATATGGTGTGCAGGATCTGGGAAGACTAGAAGGAGGGGGAACATTTGAAACAGGAAGATAGCAGGATCCTGGAAATTCAGCATAATATGCTCTTGAGAAAGTAAGGAGAGAGATGATGAGAACGCTTAAGCAGAGTGTGTCAGCTGGAAAGCAGAAGTAGGACCCACTAACTAAAAATGCCACAAAACGTATGCTCATTCATTGCATCACTGGTGTCAGAGGAAACTGGTCCCATCTGCTGGACAGTTGTAAATATATATCAAAATGTTAAATGTGCATGTGCATTGACTGTCCATAGGAGGATGATTGCATGAATGATCCCAAATCTACATCCAGAACTTTTGAAATGTGACTTTCTACTTCCTCCTGTCTTTTCCTCTTAATTTTGAGTTCAATCACATTACTTGCTTTGGCCAATGGGATATCTAAGCAGAGATTGGAAGAAGCCCTTGCATATTTCTTCTTTCTCTATTGTCCTTCTGCTTTTGACCTGAGATCCATGTCTGAGCCAAGAAACAAAGCCAAGCCACCCCAGTTGTCCCAGCCAAAGATATCTGAGATCACCTAACCTGTAGCTGACCAGACACGTACCTGAGCCCAGCCAAGCCCAGAGGAACAGCCCAGTGGAGCCAAGCCTAAATTGCCAACCAGAAGACTTATGAGCAAAAGTCTCCAGAGACAATAAGTAGGCATACCTCGTTTTACAGCACTTGGCTCTACTGTACTTCAGAGATAATACATTTTTTATACAAACTTGGTATTTGTGGCAATCCTGCAATAAGCAAGTCTATCAGTGCTGTTTTTCCAACAGGATGTGCTCACTTCATGTCTCTGTCATTTTGGTAGTTCTCACAATATTTTAAACCTGTCTCTATTATTATATCTGTTATTTTACCTGTGATCAGTGATCTTGATGTGACTGTTGTAATTGTTTTGGCACACCACAAATTGTACTCTGATAAGACAGTGAACTTATTCAGTAAAATGTATGTGTTCTGATTGTTCCCCATCTCTCTTCCTCTCCTCAGGCCTCCCTACTCCCTAAAACACAACAATATTGAAGTTAAGCCAGTTTATAACCCCAAATATCCCCTAGCATTCAAGTGAAAGGAAGAGTCACACATCTCTCACCTTAAATCAAAAACTAAAAATGATTAAGTTGCGTGAGGTAGGCACGTCAAAAGCCAAGACAGGCCAAAAGCTAGACCTCTTGCTCCAGTTAGCCAAGTCGTGAATGCAAAGAAAACGTTCTTGAAGGAAATTAAAAGTGCTACCCCAGTAAATATGAATGATAACAAAGTGAAACCACCTTATTTGCTGATATGAAGATAGTTTTATCAGCCTGGTTAGAAGATCAAACCAGCCACAACATTCCCTTAAGCCAAAGCCCAAAGCAGAGTCAGGCCCTAACTCTTTCAATTCTATGAAAACTGAGAGAAGTAAGGAAGCTGTAGAGGAAAATTCTGAAGCTGGCAGGGGTTGGTTCACAAGGTGTAAGGAAAGAAGCCATCTCCATAACATAAAAGTACAAGGCGAAGGAAAAGATGCTGCTGGAGAAGCTGCAGTAAGTTACCCAGAAGATCTAGCTGAGATCCCTGATGAAGGTGGCTACACTCAACAACATATTTTCAATGTAGGTGAAACAGCCTTCTTTTGGAAGAAGATGCCATCCAGGTCTTTCATAGCTTGAGAAGAGAAGTCAACGGTGGCTTCAAAGCTTCAAATGACAGGCTAACTCTCTTGTTAAGAGATAATACAGCTGGTGCCTTTAAGTTGAAACCAATGCTCATTTGCCATTCTGAAAATCCTAGGGCCCTTAGAAATTATGTTAAATATAGTCTTTCTGTGTTCTATAAATAGAAAAACAAAACCTGGATGACAGCACATCTGTTTAGAGCATGACTTACTGAATATTTTAAGCTCTCTCTTGAGGCCTACTGCCCAGGAAAAAAAGACTCCCTTCAAAATATGACTGTTCATTGACAATGTGCCTGGTCACCCAAGAGCTCTGACAGAAATGTATAAAGAGAGTAATGTTGTTTTAATGCCTGTTAGCACAACATCCATTCTGCAGCCCATGGATCAAGGAGTAGTTTGAATATTCAAGTCTTATTATTCAAGGATCCATTTCATAATAACTGCCATAGATAGTGATTCCTCTGATGGATCTGGGCAAAGTATGTCGAAAGCCTTCTGGAAAGGATTCACCATTCTAGATGCCATTAAGAACATTCATGGCCAGGCACGGTGGCTCACGCCTGTAATCCCAGCACTTTGGGAGGCCGAGGTGGGTGGATCACGAGGTCAAGAGATCAAGACCATCCTGGTCAACATGGTGAAACCCCGTCTCTACTAAAACTACAAAAAATGAGCTGGGCATGGTGGCGCATGCCTGTAGTCCCAGCTACTCAGGACGCTGAGGCAGGAGAATTGCCTGAACCCAGGAGGCGGTGGTTGTGGCGAGCCGAGGTCGCGCTATTGCACTCCAGCCTGGGTAACAAGAGCGAAACTCCATCTCAAAAAAAAAAAAAAAGAACATTCATGATTCATGGAAGGAGGTCAAAATATCAACATTAATGAAAGTTTGGAAGATGTTGATTTCAACTCTCATAGATGACTTTGAGGGGTTCAAGACATTAGTGGAGAAGTCACTGCAGATGTAGTAGAAATAGCAAGAGAACTAGAATTAGAAGTGGAGCCTGAATATGTGATTGAATTGCTGCAATCTCATGAGAAAAATTGAACCGATGAGAACTTGCATCTTATGGATGAGCAAAGAAAGAGTTTCTTGAGCCAAAAGTCGACCACTGGTAAAAATGCTGGCAACATCGTTGGAATGACACCAAAGGATTTAGAAAATTGCATAAACTTAGTTGACAAAGCAGCTACATACAGAGTTTGAAAAGATTGACTTTAATTTTGAAAGAAGTTCTACTGTGAGTAAAGTGTTGTCAAATAGCATCACTTGCTACAGAAAAATCTTTTGTGAACAGAAGGATCAACTGACATGGCCAAATTCATGGCTGCCTCATCTTAAGAAATTTCCACAGCCACTCCAACCTTTAGCAACCATCGCACTGACCAATCAACACGAGTCATCAGCCAATGTTGACCATGGCAGCCATCAGCCATGCAGCCATCAACATTGAGGTAAGACCCTCTACCAGCATAAAGATTACAATTCCCTGAAGGCTCAGGTGATCATTAGCATGTTTTAGCAATAAAGTTACTATTTATTCTATTAAAATATTAAGTTATAACATCGTAATAATATTCCTTTAGATATGTGAATTTCTGTAGACATGACGCTGTCAAACACTAAATAGACTACAGTATAATGTAAGCACGGCTTTTATATGTACCAGGAAACCAAAAAATCTGTGTGACTAGTTTTATTTAAATATTTGCTTTATTATAGTGGTCTGGAACCGAACCTGCAATATCGCTGGGTATGTCTATATTTACTGTTTTAAGCTACTGACTTGAGGGTTGCTTGTTACCCAACATTATTTTGCAAAAAGATAACTGATACCGCCTAAACTATTTCTAGGAACTTACCCCATGGAGCTCAGACAGACAGGCAAATGTGTGAATAAAGATTTCTCTTACAGTATTGTTTACAATTGTTTTTTTAAAAACTTGTTTTGGAACAATTTAAATTCTCAATAATAGATTTTTTTTTAATTAAGACCATACAATAAAATGTCAGACATTAAAAAAGGTAATGCTTATCAATATTTATTGACATGGAGAGATACCCACTTTATGTTAAATGGAAAATATAGCCTGCAAAATAGCTTTTAAGATTTGATCTACTTTTGCCAAATTTGAGAAAGAAAGAGAGACTTGCACCAAAATATTAGCAGTGACTAGCTCAAAGAAGTTAGGATTTTTTACTTCTTTATCCTATGCTGTATTGTGTGAATTTTTTAAATGACTATGTAATATCTTTAGACAGGAAAAAAAAGCGGAAATGTCACCTAGGAAACTTATCTCTCTTTTATATAAAAACATGGCCTTTCAGTCCTTAGAAACCCCGCCCCACCACCACCTCCTGCCGATCCCCCTGCTACCAGCCAACTCCTGTAATGGAATCTGACTGACCTTGGTGTTGCTCTTCCCACTGGCCCAAGAGAATCAAACCCATGCTGCATGTGTGTGGTGGGGATGGGGAGCACCAAGTCCCCGGGAGGCCTTTGTGTAGATGCCAAGGAATAAGTTTCCCTTCCCAGCTGTCTGCAAACAGAGCAAAGAAATTACCCATGAAACCAACTCCAGCCGCGTTTTAAAAAATCCTTCCATCCAAGTCATAATATTTTTAGAATGAGATTTACTTTACAATATTTTAATAACTGCAGCATGGTGACTGGAAGTCCTTTGTAGCTGGTCTCAGGGGCCTTCCTGGGACGTTGCACTTAATGAGGTTTATAATTCAATATAACTACATCTGCATCTTTAATTATGCCTAACATTTAATCTTCATTGCTGCACTTGAATTGGAAGAGCTAAAATTAGGCCTGCTTTAGTTTAATCTGATAATAAACATCCATGACATTTAGAGCAAAATGTACTCATTTCATTAGAGTGGCAGACACATTTACCATTTGCCTGAACTGAACAAATACTCTCAACAGCCCTTCCAACTGTAACAGAGAACACTGTTTTAAACAATTCCCCTGTAGACTCCTGGAACTCTAGAGCTGACAAGGACCCTGGAGGTGAAGTAGTCCAAGATCACCACTTTGCCAGTGAAGGCACCGAAGTCCACAGAGGTTAAGTCATTCGTCCAAAGTCACACAGCAAGTTAGCAGTTAGCAGGTATTATAGGAAATAGAATCCACCCAGGCACAGTGGCTCACACCTGTAATCCCAGCACTTTGGGAGGCCAAGATGGGCATATCACCTGAGTTCAGGAGTTCATGACCCGCCTGGCCAACATGGTGAAACCCCATCTCTACTAAAAATATAAAAATTTGGCATAGTGGTGTGCACCCGTAATCCCAGCTACTTGGGAGGCTGAGGCAGAAATCACTTGAACCCAGGAGGCGGAGGCTGTAGTGAGCCAAGATCAGGTCACTGCACTTCAGTCTGGGTGACAGAGCAAGATTCTGTCTCAAAAAAACAAGAAAGAAGAAAGAAAGAGAGAGAGAGAGAAGGAAAGAAGGAAAGAAAAGAAAAAAGAAAGAGAGAGAAAGAGAAGGAAGGGAGGGAGGGAAAGAGGGAGGGAGGGAGGGAGGGAGGGAGGAAGAGAAGAGAAGAGAAAAAGGAAATAGAACCTAAGTTTCTTTCTTTTCTTTAAGAGTAAAGTGATAGCAAGTTTATTAAGAAAGTATAGGAATAAAAGAATGGCAACTCCATAGGTAGAGCAGCCAAGATTCTTAAGTCCCTGGTCAACAGTTTTCGTCATTCTTCTACTACCACCCTGGGACATTATTTTTTGATAGCCGGACCTCCCTCTGAGCGACCACCTCCTCCCTTTTTTTATAGAATCCAGACAGGATGTCATTTAAGTACCTATATTGAGCCTCGCACCCTGACTCTAAATGCAAACTAATAAGAAAATATAAAAGGAGAAAAGTTAAAAGACACACCTCCATTGAAACCAAGATCAACATCTCCACGAACCAAAACCCAAGTAAATAAAGCATAAAATGGGCTGCTGAAGCTTGAGCCTATTTGGCAACAGGTTCAGGAGGCAGAGAATGTTTGAGTTTTGATTTAACCTGGGGCGATGGCTGAAAAAAAATCTGCTACTGACCACTGCCACAGGGGACCATTGGTCTGAACCTCATCACAGAAAGAACAGAGAGGTCAGAGGGAGAGGACAGTTTCTCCACCAACATCTGGGCCAAGCTGCCCACTAAATTAATGACAGGGACATCACCTCTCCACCATAAGACCTTATCCTTTACTATAAGACCAGCCTTTGGACTGGGCCTCCAAGGATCTGGTTGAAGTAATTGTAAAATCACCCTCCAGGGAGGACTAAGGACAGAGGGAAAGAGAGAGAAAGATAAGCCATTCAAGATGAGCCACAAACCACAATTCCAGAACAGTGAGAAAAACCAAACCTAAGCAAGATGGCAAAATAAATCAGAAATGTTTACTCTAGACAAAATTAGAGCAATCTGAAAATGACTAGGAAGCATATTTATAATCCTCAAAGAGAGAACACTCATGTAAAAGAACAAGAAATTGCAAAACAAAAGCAGACTAAAAATGAAAGAAAACAGGTCAATTTTTTTTTAAATCAGAAATCCTGGAAATGAGGCCAGGTGTGGTGGCTCACACCTGTAATCCCAGCACTTTGGGAAGCTGAGGCAGGAGGATCACTTGAGCCCATGAGTTTGAGACCAACCTGAGCAATATACTGAGACCTCATCTCTACAAAAAGTTTTAAAACTCAGCCAAGCTCGGTGTCACATGCCTGTAGTCCCAGATCCTCAGGAGGCTGAAGTGGGAAGATTGCTTGACTTGGGAAGGCAAAGGTGGCAGTGAGTCAAGATTGCCAACTCCCACAAATGCATGAGCCAATTCCTTACAATCGCTTTCTTTCTCCATATATTCATTATTTATATTTATTTTGTGTATTTGTTTTTATATTTAGTTCTGTTTCTCCAGAGGACCCTGACTAATACAAGAACTCAAGAAAATTTTTAAACAGTGTATTCACACTCATATGATTGAAAAATCACGTGACGAGACCAAAGAAAAAGGGAAATTTTAAAATTTTTGGTTAAAACATTTTTTAAAATTTACAAAAAATTGACAAATTAAAAAATTGACAATAAAACTAAGAAAAAAATGAAACAAAAAGTATATTCAGAAGGGTAATTTAGGGAGGATTCCCCAAAAATGAAGGAATTGCTAAATCTGACATTGAGAGGGCATACCATATGACAACTGAAAATGATATTGAATGATCAATATTAAGGCATAGCCTGCTGAAGCCATTGAACTTGAAAATAAAGTACTTTAGGCCAGGCACGGTGGCTCAAGCCTGTAATCTCAGCACTTTGGGAGGCCGAGGCGGGTGGATCACGAGGTCAAGAGATCGAGACCATCCTGGTCAACATGGTGAAACCCCGTCTCTACTAAAAATACAAAAACATTAGCTGGGCATGGTGGCGCGTGCCTGTAATCCCAGCTACTGAGGAGGCTGAGGCAGGAGAATTGCCTGAACCCAGGAGGCGGAAGTTGCGGTGAGCCGAGATCGCGCCATTGCACTCCAGCCTGGGTAACAAGAGTGAAACTCCGTCTCAAAAAAAAAAAAAAGAAAGAAAATAAAGTACTTTCTTTAGTAGAATGCCAATTAATACACACTGAGGGAATGGCACAATTGGACAATGATAATTTGCAAACCATCATAAGGATAATTGA
Organism: Sapajus apella; assembly: GCF_009761245.1. Taxonomy (NCBI): domain Eukaryota; kingdom Metazoa; phylum Chordata; class Mammalia; order Primates; family Cebidae; genus Sapajus; species Sapajus apella. The sequence continues at coordinate 22,138,731 of NW_022436953.1, forward strand.
CTCAGGCAAGAATCACTGGGAGATGCTAAAACACGTGGGGGGAATTTTCAGGATGAACAAGATATTGTCATAGTCTCAAAATACCTCCCCACAAAGTACTAATTTCTTACAAAGGTGAAAATAGCAACCATGAAAGTGGAGAAGCCCAGCAGACACCACCACAACCAAGTAAGCAAAGTTACTGCCAGGAGCCATGGCGCGAGGAATACAGCCCCGCTTACCATTTTCCATTAACCCTTCTCACCCGTGAAGCCATCTACTATCTGCTTCGCACTATCTTGGACTGCCAGCTTTTAGGGGGCAGGGATTCATCTGCTTCATTTATCCTGAAGGACCTGGGCAAGAGGCGGATGTTTCTGACCTCATACAGGTGCACCTCAAAAGGGCTTTTACACCCAATCCTTTATTTGGCCCTCACAACCTGAAAGCTAAGTCAAACAGGTTTTTCTCTCAATTCTACAAAAGCAAAAACAAAGTCTCAGAGAGGCAAAGCCACTTGCCCAAAGTCACACAGCTAGCAAGTAGTCAAGCCCAGATATCCCGGCTCTAACAAGATGCTGCAGTAGACACCGTGGTTGATGCCCCAACATCCATCTCAGCCCTCTCCCTCTGTGTGGCCACAGTTATTTCAGGGACTAGCCCTGCCTCCAGATGGGCCTCACTTTGCCAATATGAATTATGGAGTCCCATCCCCCTTCATCAGGGATTGGATCAAGGGCCCAGCCGGAGCCAACCTGCACATGCCACACACCTTGTCCCAGGAATTGGCTCTTGCCAATAAGACGTAAGAAGTCTGCTGAGGGTTTTAGGGAATTTTTCCTTACTATTAAAGGACAAGATTAGACTGGGTAAGATGGCTAACATCTAAAATTCCAGCACTTTGGGAGGCCAAGCTGGGCAGATTGCCTGAGCTCAGGAGTTGGAGACCTGCCTGGGCAACAAAGTAAAACCCCGTCTCTACAAAAAATACAAAAATTACCTGGGCATGGTGGTGCGTGCCTGTAGTCCCAGCTACTCCAGAGGCTAAGGTGGAAGACTGCTTGAGTCTGGGAGAGGGAGGCTGCAGTGAGCCCAGAATGTGCCCGTACACTCCAGTCTAGGCGACAGAGCAAGACCCTGTCTCAAAAAAAAAAAAAAAAAAACCAGTTCTTGCAGTTTTTAATTCCCACCGAAATTAAATATACATTTTTTAAAAAGTAAAAAAAAAAAAAAAAAAAAAAAAA
>NW_022436953.1:22140053-22156548 GCF_009761245.1 Sapajus apella
AGAGAGAGAGAACAAGATTATGAGGTTTCTCTCTCTTCCTAGAATGAATGAGGAAGAAGTTAGCTGGCAGTAAACCTACAAAGAAGTGGTCTTAAAATGAAGCGGGTGCTCTGACTGGCAGAAAAGAGAGGCAGACAGAACTAGGTATCCTTGGTGACCTCATGAAGCTCAGTGTCTGTCACACAACTTTGAAGCCCATCCTACCTGTGAGCTTCCACGCAGGGAAGACCATGAAGTTCCTTAAGCTTTCAGCTGGATCAAGTTGGCTTATTTGTTAATTGCAGCTAAAAGCATCTCACTGGATGCAGTACCCTCTCCCAGAGGCAGCCTGGCATCAGGGAGCCCAGCACCCTGAGTATCCCACTGAGCTCCAAGGAAATAGTAATATCTGCCTCACCAGCCCCACATTGCCCCATCTTCCCCAATGGCTGTTTACTGACTTTACTGCATCAAATCTATTGAGGTTTTTGTTGTTGTTGTTGTTTTAACTTCGCAGGGAAGGCTGTTCTATGGTGCTGTGAGTCATCCTAGGAAGCAGCAGCCCTAGTGCTAAGGCAGGATGCTGATCAGTCTGTTCCAGTGCCCACGCCCCTCTCTCCTCCCCCGCAAAGGGCAGTTTTCCTCTGGAACCCATGCACATGCAATTTATTTCTAACTGCTCCAGCAGGTTCCAATCCTGTTGCTTGCTGCTTCTAGTTATTCACTTGGAATCAGAGCTGCTGGAAAGTCAAAATTAGCCTCATTCTACCAGCATGAAATAGAAACACAGAGGCAGTCCCTTGGCTTTAGGGAGGCAAGAAGCTAGAATTTTTCTCATATCTCAGTGAATACTGGAGCTGAGGGTTACATGGGTCTTTGATTACACAGTCATTTGGAAATTCTGCAAGTTGGAAGCAGCAAAGTCCTCGACTTCCTGTAAAGAAGAGGCAGCAGAAGCCTTCCAGAGGAGGGACACAGGGCAGCCATCTGGTTGGAAGTCATCACACTTACATAAGTTGTCTGTTCACTTAGGAGGGGGAGCAGGCAGGCTGCAAGGGAGGGAGTGTGAATGACCCTAAGCCATGCTTGTCACCACGCATTAATCATGTTTTTTATCTTCTGTATTTTAGAAAGCTTTGACATCCTGAGGCCTTGCTAATCCTGGAGAGACTCCCCTCCCAGAGCTAGCTAATTTCTAGAGATAGTAAACAACATGCCTGCCAACATATCTTTCATGTACAAACCAACCAATCCAAAACCTGTATCCCCAACCACCTCCTTTATCTAACTCTCACATACAAAGCCCACATTTCCCTTTCCCTAAATCACCCCAGGACCAAGTAACAGGCAACTAGAGACCATGCCTATAGCCCAGAACCCTTCTCTTGGGAACTGTAAGTAATGAACTCTTCTTTCAAGGCATGTTTCTCTATGTCTGTCATCTTCCCATACCTAATTAAAACAAAATCCCAGACCCTTTGTTTGTTTTTATTTTTTGTTTGTTTGTTTTAGACACAGGGTCTCACTCTGTCACCCAGGCTGGAGTACAGTGGCATGATCATAGCTCACTGCAGCCTCGACCTCCTGGACTCAAGTGATCCTCCTGCCTCAGCCTTCTGAGCAGCTGGGACTACAGGCACATGCCACCACACCTGGCTAATTATTTTTTTTTAGAGCTAGGCCCTCACTATTTTGCCCAGGCTGCTGGTCTTGAACTCCTGGTGTCAAGCCTCAGGCCCCTAAAGTGCTGAAAGTACAGGTGTGAGCCACCATGCCTGGCCCCAGGTACATTTTAAAAGCCACCACCACCTATCTTAGGTCGTTTCTACCACACTGCAAAGTAGAAACTATTAGCTCCGTGGCCGGGCGCGGTGGCTCAAGCCTGTAATCCCAGCACTTTGGGAGGCCGAGGTGGGTGGATCACGAGGTCAAGAGATCGAGACCATCCTGGTCAACATGGTGAAACCCCGCCTCTACTAAAACTACAAAAAATTAGCTGGGCATGGTGGTGCGTGCCTGTAGTCCCAGCTACTCAGGAGGCTGAGGCAGGAGAATTGCCTGAACCCAGGAGGCAGAGGTTGCGGTGAGCCGAGATCGCGCCATTGCACTCCAGCCTGGGTAACAAGAGCGAAACTCCGACTCAAAAAAAAAAAAAAGAAACTATTAGCTCCATGTTACCAGTGAGAAAGTGAAGCTTGGTAGGCTAAGTAACTTGCTGATGTTGGTTGACAAGGAAATACTGCTAAGGGTGACACAGCAGACTTCTTTTTATAGAGATACAAGAAATTTTAAAGATATTGGTGTGTGGTGGGGGAGTTGGATACTGGTGATCAAAAGTAAAATAAGTTTTTTTTATTTTAGAAGGGAAATGTATTAGGCTTAGTTAGTGGACATGAAACATGCTGTGAGTATATTCAAAGGCGACATTGGGGAAACCTAACATAATAACTAGAAAATAACTGATGGCGCTACTACATCAAATCTCTCAAGTTTTTGTTTACATTCCTTCAACCTCAAGAGGAGGTAAGCCAAGATGGAATTCAGCCACGTGGGGCAGAATGTCCAGCTGAGACTGAACTCTGCCACCTGCTCCCTGTCTAGGGTATCCCAGATACAAGACGTGCTGTCCCCAGCACGTTAATGATATAGTGAGAAAAGCCACATGCAAGAAGTTGATAGTACTGGCCGGGTGCAGTGGCTCACACTTGCAATCCCAGCACTTTGGGAGACCGAGGCGGGCAGATCACGAGGTCAGGAGATCAAGACCATCCTGGCTAACACAGTGTAACCCTGTCTCTACTACACTTTTCAAAAGAAGGCATTTATGCAGCCAACAAACATATGAAAAAATGTTCATCATCACTGGTCATTAGAGAAATGCAAATCAAAACCACATTGAGATACCATCTCACACCAGTTAGAATGGCAATCATTAAAAAAATCTGGAGACAACAGATGCTGCAGAGGATGTGGAGAAATAGGAACGATTTTACACTGTTGGTGGGAGTGTAAATTAGTTCAACCATTGTGGAAGACAGTGTGGCAATTCCTCAAGGATCTAGAAATAGAAATACCATTTGACCCAGCAATCCCACTATTGGGTATATACCCAAAGGATTATAAATCATTCTACTATAAAGACACATGCACACATATGTTCATTGTGAAACTGTTTACAATAGCAAAGACTTGGAACCAATCCAAATGCCCATCAATGATAAAGAAAATATGGTACATATACACCATGAAATACTATGCAGCCATAAAAAAGGATGAGTTCATGTCCTTTGCAGGGACACGGATGAAGCTAGAAACTATCATTCTCAGCAAACTGGCACAAGAGCAGAAAAACAAACACCACATATTCTCACTCATAAATGGGTGTTGAACAATGAGAACACACGGACACAGGAAGGGGAGCATCACACACCAGGGCCTGTTGGGGGATGGGCAGGGCTAGGAGAAATGCCTAATATAGATGACGGGGGAATGGATGCAGCAAACCACCATAGCATGTGTATACCTATGTAACAATCCTGCACGATCTGCACATGTGCTCCGGAACTTAAAATATAATTTAAAAAATGAAAAAAATACAAAATATTAGCCAGGCATGGTGCCACCTGCCTGTAATCCCAGCTACTCAGGAGGCTGAGGCAGGAGAATCGCTTGAACCCAGGAGGCGGAGGTTGCAGTAAGCTGAGATTGCACCACTGCACTCCAGCCTGGGCAACAGAGTGAGACTCTGTTTCAAAAAGAAAAAAGGAAGTTAATAATCCTTAGAGGAAGAGCAACATGTGACCTTACTCCTTGCTACTCAAAGTTTGGTCTGTGGACCAGCAGCATTAGCAGCAACTGGGAACTCATTAGAAATGCAGAATCTCAGACTCCATTGCAGACTTCCTGAATCTGCATGTTAACAAGATCCCTGGATAATTCACATACATGTTGCAATTTTTAAAGTTCTGGCCTTTGTAGTTCCACCCTTAGGAATGAGGGTAGTTGCGGAAATGATTCAGATGTGGATGAAGGATGAGATCAGGCAGAAATGGTCTTTAATAAATTAAAGGGCTGGTGCTGAGACTGTACACTTGGTAGTTTGTGGGTACTGACCTGATGTAGCTCCCACTGCTTTGGTCATAGGTAGGTTATCAGAGTATTGCCAATTTGAGCTGTATAATTACTTGTCATGGGAGCTGTCCTATGCTCTGTAGGAGGTTTAATAGCATCCCTGGACTCCATGCACTAGATGCCAGGAGTGCTCGCCATCCCCTTTCACCCCATGCCCCAACCCCTAGTTATGACAACCAAAGTTATCTCCACCCATTGCCAAATTCTCTGAGGCAGGCAGAAGGGAAAGGGTATGTGTGCAAAATCACCCCCCTCAATGGAGAACAACTGAGTTAGATAAAGCAAGTTTCATGAATTCATGTTGCCTCACCTGTTCTACCTGGGACCATCAGTTATGGGAGAAGACCCCAGGACTCGGAGATAGCGGAATTTGTGTGTGGTCAGGGTGTGAATTTGCTGCTGCAATTATATTCCAGCTCTCTGCCGCCACCAGAAGAGAGGAGAGCCCCCAAAGGGATGGAAGGAAGATCAACAATAGTTTAGTGGGAAGCCAGGATAAAAAGTCATTTCTCTGGCTTCTGAGCCCATGTTCCTTCCATTGCACCATGCCACTCCAAGTCACTAGTAGTGGGAAGTACTCTGGACCACGAGCTATGAGATGTAGGTGTTGAGGCCAGCTCAGTCCCTAATCAGCTATTTGTTTCTGGATAAGTCACTTCTATCTATGGGCCTCAGTTTCCTCCTTCAGGTTGGCCAAGATACAGTATTACCCTTCCAGTTTCATCATTCAATGAAGATACTAGAAATGATAAGAGCCATATCTATCAACTTCACAAGGCTAAATTCCTTAGTGGAAAACAGATATAGACAAGATAGAGCTTGCTGATCTTCCGCTCCCAGCTAGGCTGATAAGAGACAAGTCCCCAGGAGGATCAAACAGCCCAAGAGGGAAGTCCCACCATTTAATAACCTGCTCCAAAGGAGAAAACTGGTGGTGTGAGCAAGTCTCAATCAAGGCAGATATTACTTTCATCTGAAACAGGGGAATGTGCATGGATGGTTGCCCAAGACCTTCCCAGGATGGATGTTCCATGACTCTAAGGCTGTTGAAACGACTCCTCTCCTAGGACATTCAGATGGAGAACACTGAGTCTCAGTAAGTGAATGACTCTCAAGGCTAGAGTTCTCTTCAAATTATTTTCCAGAACTTAAATAAAACTGGGTCTTTTCTAGGCCTGTCTCAGCCCAGGGATGCATCCAAAGAAACCCAAATCCATTTCCTTAATGCTTTGGAAAGAAACAAGTCCATATAGAAGTTCTCTTGATTAGGAAGCAAAAGGGAAGTTATATCACATGGCACATACCAAGGCTGCCTAAAAATAATTTACATTCTCTCCTGCTAAACCCTCTCCTCAATATACCTTCTAACCTATCTTCTGCCACGGCCAACCTGGCCTTTACACCAGTTATTTTTACCTCTGTTCCCTCCCCAGCTAGCCTGTCATATGCAGAGCCTTCTGGATTGCCCCCAGCTTCTACCATTTTCCTTTCTACTACTCACCCTGAATAGCACCACAAAATCCCTGCAACTGGCTCTATCCATGAGAAACAGATTTGTTGCATGAATCACAAAACTAAAATTATCAGTGGCTTCACCGCTCAAGGTCTTAGTCTCACATATCAGAAGTCTGGGAGTTATTAATTCAGGGTTTGTGTGGTAGTTCCCTTATACCTTCCACTCTTTCTCCTACCACATCTAGGAGCGGTCTCTGTTACCAGGCCTAAGATGGCTGCTGCAGCACCAGTTGCAATGTATGTTACCAGCCTCGGAAATGAGGCAAGGGGATGAGAGGGCACACAGCACTCCTTTAAGGACAATTTCCAGAGTTTTGCTAATATTTAAAATGTAGAAAAATGAAAAGGCTTTCCATCTTATAGTAAAAACAAGAAAAATATGGACACGATAGCTATGCTTTTCTATGAGTCTAGCAAAGAGTAAATGATGTAAGCCTTGATGAACTGAATTCCAGAAAATAATAAGACCTTCATAGGTAAACAGAGGGCCATGGCAGCTTTCTTACCTGAGAAGGGATGGGAGCTGCTTTGGATCCATGGGGCATGTTACACAGACAGAGATTTTCCAGCAATGAGGAGGAATCACCTTAGCCTTAGCTGACTATGTACCAATCAAGGTCATTCCCTGGTACAGAACCAGCGATATTCTCTATTGAGTAAGGTTTGATGACCTTACTCAAAACTGGGAGCTGGTAGAACAGGCCACATTAATGGTGGCCTCTGCAACTATTGTTCAGCCTAAAACCACTAGAAGTCAGTCAGATTGGCAGTAGAAAGGAAAACTGAATGTGGATAAGACAAGGACAAACTGGAATCACAAGGATGCACTGGGACCCACGAAGACAGTGAAACCTATAAGGACAAACTGGAATCCACATCTGTCACTCACTCTTTCCAAAGTTAATCCTGTGGATCATCTATTGAAAAAGCTAACATGCTTTATTTTAACACATGCAGTTGACCCACAACTCAGAGAAGATGAAAGGGATCTTCCAGGAAATAGAGAATCTAGGGGGCAGGTGCTGCTATTAGTATTCCTGGTACTCCCACTGACCTTCAGAATACAAAATAATATAGCTGCAGCTTCATTTCTATCTTCCAAGTTTTGTACAAAATGTCTCTTATGGCCTGAACTATTCCAGAAGCACAGGAAAGGAAACTCTGGAAAACATAGCTTCAGTTCAGCCAAATTAGTGAAATATAGAGCTATCACAGACTGTGGGCTGGCAGGACAGGGTGGAACCTGGAAGAGTACCCATTGCAAAAATAAATTACCCAGAGAAGTAATTCTCCCCCTGCCAAAAATTTTGCCAAGAAAGGAGTCATGAAGTAAGGACAGGTAGGCAGAGATAAAACTCTTAGTTCCACTCAACTTCATGGTGATTGAATTTTGGGGTCCTGAAGAGTTGAATGCAAAGTGAATCGAAAATGGCTGAAACTGCAATCCAGCCTCCCCTGAGTCAAACATTGACTCCCCCCCCAACCCCATAAGACAGAGGATTGAGTCTGCACTCTCTGGAAAACAAACAAAATATATTATGCTTCAGTCTCCACAATACCTAATTATGAAACATGCAGCTAATGCCCTTTTTGGCCTTAGCCCACCTGCACCCAGGTGAATTTAAAAAAGCAAGAAAGAAACATGCAAAAAAGCAAGAACATATAACCAAATCAGGAAAATCAATAGTCAATAAAAGCAGATCCACAGACTAATTGTTGGAGTTGACAGACAAGAAATTTAAATCAACTGTTATAAATATGTTAAGTTGTGGGAAAAGAGGAATATAATGGCTGAATAGATAGATAATTTCAAGATAAAAATGGAAAAAAATAAAAGTTAAAAAAGAACCAAATAGAAATTCTAGAACTGAAAAATAATAATACATTATGGGATTTATGACAAATTTAAAAGTTAAATATAACCACAATAGCACAAAATATGGGAGGGGAATAAAAGTTCTTACATTTTTCATAAACTCAAGGTAACTGTGATAAATTAAGGGTACATAATCCCTAGTAAAACTGTTATGAAAGTATTAACAGATAGCTAAAAGCCAAATAGAATATATGACATAAAATATAAAGTATACTTGCTTAATTCAGAAGAAGACAGAAAAGAAGGAACAAAAAAACAGAACATAAAGGAAAAAATTTAAAAATGGTAAACTTCAACACAAACATATCAATAATTGTATTATATGTAAATGGATTAAACATTCCTGTTAAAAAGTTGAGCCTCAGACTAGATACAAAAAGCAAGACCAGGCTATATGCTGCCTACTAGAGACAAACTTTAAATACAAACATAAATGTAAAAAGATAGGAAAAATATACCATGTAAAAATTAATAAAGATGCTTAAGTGGCTACAATAATATTAAACAAAGTAGACTTTATAATAAAAATATTACCAGAGTTAAAGATAGAATTAATGATTTTTAAAAAGTCATAACAATCTTCAATGCATATGTACCTAATAATTTCAAAATGCATATGGCAGAAATTAACAGAACTAAAAGGTAGAAAGAGACAAATCTAAAAGTATAAAAGGATATTTTCACATCATATTCTCCAAAATAGGTAGACAAAATATCAGTAGAAACATATAAAATCTAAATAACACTATTAATCAACTTGGCCTAATTCTCATTTACAAAATATACTAAGCCATAATACAAAAAATGTTAAATGACCAAAGTAATTTATATGATTTGCTAATCAAATGTAAATTACAAATCGATAATTTAAAAATTTAGAATATTTTTAAATCTTTAGAAACTAAGCAATACTCTTCTAAGCAATCCGTAAGTCAATAAAGAAATCACGAGAGGGCTCTCTGCTCCTCCTGTGCGACAAACAGCCACATCTTGTCTCCCATCACCAGCCACATCCCTGAGACACCATGGGGAAGGTGAAGGTCGGAGTCAACGGATTTGGTGGTATTGGGCGCCTGGTCACCAGGGCTGCTTTTAACTCTGGTAGAGTGGATATTGTCGCCATCAATGATCCCTTCATTGACCTCAACTACATGGTCTACATGTTCCAGTATGATTCCACCTATGGCAAATTCCATGGCACCATCAAGGCTGAGAATGGAAAGCTTGTCATCAATGGAAATCCCATCGCCATCTTCCAGAAGCGAGATCCCTCCAAAATCAAGTGGGGCGATGCTGGCACTGAGTACATGGTGGAGTCCACTGGTGTCTTCACCACCATGGAGAAGGCTGGGGCTCACTTGCAGTGGTGAGCCAAAAGGGTCATCATCTCTGCCCCCTCTGCTGATGCCCCCATGATCGTGATGGGCATGAACCATGAGAAGTATGACAACAGCCTCAAGATCGTCAGCAATGCTTCCTGCACCACCAACTGCTTAGAGCCCCTGGCCAAGGTCCCAAGGTCATCCATGACAACTTTGGTATCATGGAAGGACTCATGACCACAGTCTACGCCATCACTGCCACCCAGAAGACTGTGGATGGCCCCTCTGGAAACTGTGGTGTGATGGCCACAGGGCTCTCCAGAACATCATCTCTGCCTCTACTGGTGCTGCCAAGGCCATGGGCAAGGTCATTCCTGCCTGAGCTGAATGGGAAGCTCACTGGCATGGCCTTCCACGTCCCTACTGCTGACGTGTCAGTGATGGACCTGACCTGCTGTCTGGAAAAACCTGCCAAATATGACAACATCAAGAAGGTGATGAAGCAGGCGTTGGAGGGCCCCCTCAAGGACATCCTGGGCTTCACTGAGCACCAGGTAGTGTCCTCTGACTTCAACAGCGACACCCACTCTTCCACCTTCGATGCTGGGGCTAGCATTGCCCCCAACGACCACTTTGTCAAGCTCGTTTCTTGGTATGACAATGAATTTGGCTACAGTACAGTGTGGTGGACCTCATGTCCCACATGGCCACCAAGGAGTAACACCCCTGGACCACAAGCCCCAGCAAGAGCACGAGAGGAAGAGAGGCCCTCACTGCTGGGGAGTCCCTGCCACGCTGAGTCCCCCACCACACTGAATTGCTCCTCCTCACAGTTTCCATGCAGACCCCTTGAAGAGGGAAGCGCCTAGGGAGCACCACCTTGTCATGTACCATCAATAAAGTCCGCTGTGCTCAGCCAAAAAGAAAAAAAGAAATCACAAGAGAAACTGAAAATAGTTCTAATGCATAATAATGAAAACACCACCTCTCAAAATCTATGGTATATAGCTGAAGCAGTCTTAGAAATTTATATACCTAACTGCTTATAGTATAGAAAAAAGATTTCAAATAATAATCTAAGCCTCTAATTTTAGAAGCTAGAAAAATAAGAGCAAAAGTGCAAATAAGTAAATAGAAGAAAATTAAAAGTAGAAATTGATGAAATGGAAAACACATGAGAGAGAATATCAGTAAGACCAAAAGCTGATTCTTTGACTAGATTAATAAAATTGATCAACCTTAGCAAAGATAATCAAGAAAAAAAGAGAAAATTACCAATATTACAAATGAAAAAAGCATTACTATAGATCCTATGTACACTAAAAGGATAATAAAGTAATAATATTGATAACCTTGTGTCAAATTTTTACTTTTTAGATTAAATGGACACATTCCTTGTAAAATACAACTTATCAAAACTGACATAAAAAATAGAAAATCTGAAGAGCCATATATCTGTCCCAAAAAATGAAGTTGTAATTGAAAACCTTCCCACAAAGAAAACTACAAGCCCAGATTGCTTCCCAGGTAAATTTTCTTCAAGGAAAAAATATTTAAGGAAGAAATAATATCACTCATACAAAAATTATTCCATAAAATAGAAGAAGAAGGAACATTTACTAAGTTATTTTTATGGGGTCCGTATAACCTTGTTACTAAAACAAAGACATCATAAGAAAAGACCATCACAGACTAATATCCCTCATGAATATGGACGCAAAGATCCTTAATAAAATTTTATCAGTATATAAAAGGGATAACACATTATGACTAAGTGGGGTTTATTTCAGGAATACATCAATTTAACAAATAAAAATAACGAATCAATGCAATGCAAATTTTCGTATTTTTAGTAGAGACAGGGTTTTGCTATGTTGGCCAGGCTAGTCTTGAACTCCTAACCTCAAGCAATCTACCCGCCTCATCCTCCCAAAGTGTTGAGATTACAGGCATGAGCCACCATGCCTGGCCTAAATTATCTTTCTTTGAGGGAGGTGGGCTGCAAGAAGATTTCAAATAATTGTAATTTAATTAATAATTATTTTTGTTGTTTTTTGAGACAAGGTCTCACTCTGTCCCCCAGGCTGAAGTACAGTGGCACAATCATAGCTCACTGCAGCCTCAACCTCCCAGACTCAAGATATCTTCCCACTTCAGCCACCTGCATAGCTGGGACTACAGGCACGCACCACCACAACACACTAATTTATTAGAAAAATTGTTTGTAGAGATGGGGTCTCACTATGTTGCCCATGTTGGTCTCAAACTCCTGAGTTCAAGCGATCCTCCCACCTCAGCCTCCCAAAGTGCTAGGATTACAGGCGTGTAATTTAATAATTATTCTAATTCTGTCATGCTACCTTCTGTAATTTTTTACTGTTTACCTTTCCTTACTGTAATCAGGCAAGACCATTGTTTCTGCAATGACCATAACCTTGAGAATCTGCCAAGGGCACGTTGAGTGACAAATGGAAAGGGGCGTGAAGGTAGGACGGTAGCAAGACTGGGAAGGAAAATGAAACAGCCTTGAAAGTGTGAATGAAAACCTGCACAGGAACCCCAGCATGTGTGACATTTGCCATCTTCCAGTCAGAAGGAGCCACCTCCTTTGTGTTTAAAACCCAACTTCACTTCCTTTGGGGGCCATGCAGAATTTAGTGTTATGGGTCTATCAGTAGATTTATCAATACAGGCCCTATCCTGTATTGATAGATTCAGCAAGAGTAGCACTCCCAGTCTCATGAAGCCTTTAGTCCCTGCAAAGGTGGTACTGGGGATGTCTGCCAAACATACCTTTCTCTCTACAGATTATCCAGAGTTGATGCTGCCACCATACTAGAATTTTCCTACTTCTCTGTTCCCTAGGCAGGAACTGGAGAAAAGCACAACTTTCATTTCCCTTGGGAACCATGCATGGCTGATTTCATTGCTGCGAGTAATCCCACATCTGTGCTATCTCAGTCTCCTGCACATTCAGTCAGACAACATTTATTGAGTGCCTGTTCTGCCTGGCACCAGGCTCAAAGCTGGGAATACACAGAATGTACAGAATTGTATCCTGGGCTGGGGGTTAACTTCGGGAATACACAGAATGTACAGAATTGTATCCTGGGCTGGGGGTTAACTTCCCGTTCCTCGCCAACCCTCTGGATTAAGCCCCTCAACACTGATATTAGCCAGAACCATACCCAAGAACCCCAGAACCATACCCAAGAACCCCAGGACCAAGAACTCTGGGAAAGAGCCCTGGTCGATCTCCCCAGACACCTCCCCTATCCCATTCCCCACACCACCCCCTGCCACCAGCCTGCTCCTGCCTGAGCCAGACACAACCTCTTTCCCAATATAGACGGATGAGAGATGAGCAGGGTCTGCTTGATGAAATTGGTCCATAAGCTGCCTCCAAGATCTGGCTGCAAGGAGAAAGGACTGGAAATTGCACGGCCATTATCTTTGCTGACAACCCCCTCTCCTCATCTTTCCAATATAATGAATTGCATGGAGAGCTCAGCTGTCATGAAAGCTTTTGAATTCCAGCCCTAGTGTCCTCTAGGACATCCTTAGAGGTTATCTCAGCAAGGCAGGTGGAAGAGGAAAGAGAAAAGCTTAACCCTATAAGAATAATTATGATGTATTATTAGCAACTGATGGCAATCTAATGCAGGATTTTCAATATAGACGCTGCTGACTGTAATTTTTCTCTGTCATATGTGCACGCACTAAAAGACTACATTTAATGACTTCAAAGTTCAGAGCAGTTTTTCAAACTAAATTTAGTTCCTTAGAAGCAGTGTCTTAATACAGCGCATTTTCATAAAATAGAGATACAGTTTGAATATGGAAGACACTTTTCAGGGTAGATGGAAATGCTAGGATTAGTATGTTTATAAGATAAGGCCACTGCTTGGCATTAGTGTTGAGTTTACATGGCCATGCCAACTGCATTATGTGCTGAAATTGGAGTAGCACTGGAAATGACAGAACCTCATGAGCCATGGGATTAATCATAGCATGAGTAGCTTCCAGGCAGAAGATCTATCTTATTGGTTCCTATCTCCAGCTCCTGGCACAATGCTGGGCACAAGCAGAGGTTTGAGAAACGATTGCTGACTCGTAGATGAATGAATGGACGGACGGATTGATTGATGTGCGCATGGAGAGGCAACTTGAGTGGTTTATTTTAACGTAACATGTTAGGAAACCAGTAGTGTTACAAGGAGGCAGAAAGCTTGGGGATCTAAATTCAAAACATAGTAATATGATTGTCTGGATTGTCTGGTTTGACTGGGTTAAAAAGCATCCATACCTGTGTCTGTAAATCAGCCTTTTGTGTTTCTTTTTCCTAGTCAGATTTGAAACACAGAAAATAGAAACCAGTATAGGTGTTTACTTGCCTTAGCTTCAGTTCCCACCAAAGCAGATCCTGGATTAAGGGTCGAGGTGCAGATGGTTTTATTTGGAGGTGACTCCATGCAAGGGAAAAAGTAGGGAAAGTGAGACAGGATGGGAGAAAAATCAACTAAGGTAATCATGAATGTGTTATCATTGTGGGCAATGGGGGCTCCATCTCACTTTGAGATTGGGACATGGCTCACTCTGAGAAATTATGTGGAACATGTCCCAAAATTGTCTCACTGGGACAGAAAGCTGGGCACTCACCCACCAATTCCCTCCCCCTTTGGCTGAAAGTTGCTCCAGGATGTTAGCATCTCCCCCTTCTAAACTGCCCCTACATTTCACAGAGTAAATTCTGGGTGCTGGAAAAAGCTTTCAACCAGGGAATTGGATTGGCTCTGGCACTTCAGGAGGAGAGCTGGGAACTGTCTAGCACAGCTGCCGGTGAATCCAGGTGGGCTAAGAGTATGGGGAGGGTAGCGGGGTGGAGAACAAACAGCATCATCTGCAGCATTTTAACAGGAAGGGACTGAATACAGGGAACCAGGTACTCACAGCATGAGTGGAAGGGCTAGATGAGTTGCTGTATGCTCGCCTCCAGGAATGACTCCCATGCAAATGGAACTAACCCACTGGGAAACCTTTGACTTCTGAGGCCACCGCTGCTGCTGCTGCTATTGCCACCATAATTATCTCTTCCCAGGCAAAGGACATAGAATGGGCTTTGCAACATGGCTTGCATTCCCCTGACCTTGTTTTGCATCAGAAAACAGCTTAAAGGGGCAGGAAGAGGACCTCTGCCATACCTCCCCACTCCAAATCTTGCACACCTGCATCTAATGGACAGAGCCTAATTTGTATCTGGAACACTAGCTATAAGGGCATCTGGGAAATGTGGTAGTGAACTTTCCAAGGAAGGTAGAGCAAGTTTGAGGAAGCCAACATAGCATACCTACCATACTCTCTAATGACCCACTCTCAGCTTACACTCCCACCACCTTCCTCAGCGGGCAGCACACACCTATGACCCCTGATCAGCCCACTCATGGACGCTGGTATCAACAAGGGCAGGAGAACACAGGCTGCCTGTGCTGCAGCCACATAAGGCTTCCCTCAGTTTCTCAAAAGCTCCCAGCTCTCCCTGGCCACAGGGACTTTGTGCACACTATTCCCCCTGCTAGAATGGTCTTCCCATTTCACCCACCATCCTCCTCTAGATAACCTTATCCTTTGAATTGCAGCTCAAACATCATCTCTTCCAGGAATCTTTCTTTGACTCCCCAAACTAGATCGCCTTCCCCTGTTAGATGCTCATTTAATACCACAGCATTTGTAGATTATTAACAGATGCCAGGCTCCACTGATCAGCCACAGACCATGACAGTGAGCCTGTGAGTCTCTTTGTCACTTCCATTTGTAGGTCTAGACTGAGCCTAGCCCAGGCTGACACAGACTGTCTCACCCCTACAGTCACAGCCATAGTCCTTGTTCTCAAAGATGCACTGAAGTTAGTGATCTTCCTGGCTTGCTTCATCCACACATTGATGAAGATGACATACCCTAACATCACAATGTTTGTTGTATAAATACGCTCACTGCTAAAGTATGCTGCTACTTGACTGCAACATCCCAGACATGACACATGTTCCCTAGACACATGGCATAGCAGTTGAAGACATGGGCTTTGGTGTCAAGCAACCTTGGCTCTGATACTTACTAGTCACGTCACCTGAAAGAAGTTTCCAAGCTCTTTTTATCCTCATCTTTAAGCAAGAATAGTAAATACCAGCCTTGGAGAGTTATTATAAGAACTAAGCAAAATAAACCAAGTAAGAGAGAAAGACATTGCCTAGCACCTAAGTGTATATTATGAAAATCATCATCATAAGGGGGTTCTTGGGGTCTTCATTAGGTAGCATGTTATGTCGGTCTTTGGCTGAAGATGTCATATTTAACTCTTCCTCGGGAAGATGGGCATGACTCTTGAGGTTCTCAATAGAAAAGAGAGCTAGGAATCCTCTAGACTGTATTCTGCACGCATGGATCTAACAGGTCGCATAGAGCCCACCAGTATGGCAGAGGTCACTGGCTCACCCTTTTGGAAAGCAATGTGGAGACCTATATCAAAACCTGAGAAACACCTCTACCTTTTGACCCACTATTTTAACTCCTGGACTACATGCCAAAGGAGTAATTCAATGAAAGCAAAAAGTAAAAAGTTTTCTTTTTTTGAGACAAGGTCTCACTCTGTCACCCAGGTTGGAGTACAATGGCATGATCATGGCTCACTGCAGCCTCAACCTCCCAGACTCAAGCCATCCTCCCTCCTCCACCTCCCTAGTAGCTGGGACTACAGGGACATGCTACCACACGGGGCTAATTTTTTTATTATTATGCTTAGTAGAGACAGAGGCTCAGTATGTTGTCCAGGCTGCTCTCAAACTCCTGGACTCAAGTAGTCCTCCCACTTTGGCCTCCCAAAGTGCTAGGATTACAGGTATGAGCCACTGCATCCAGCCCCCAAAAAGCTTTCTTTGTGAAGATGTTCACTAAAATCACTCAAGATTGGAAACCCTCTTGATTACTTGATTTGCCAAACCAATCCCTTATTAGTGAATTACAGTAAAATTCAATAATAAGGGATTGGTTTGGCAAATCAGCACATTAAGATTTTACAGCCATTAAAAGGTTCACTGTAAAGTCTCCATAGAAACATGAAAAAAACGTTTCTTATACAATGTGAAGAGCAAATGCCCAGTCTGGCAGAGGGCCTGACAGACAAAGTGAGGGCCAACAGAGAACACCTCAAAATTGAAAGATTTGGGAAGGGGGAAAGTCAAGGAGATTTTTTTTAATGTCCTTTAATATTCATTTTAATGTGGTGTTATTTTCACAGGTTTAAAATAACCATCCTACTGGGCACTTCTAGCAGATGACTGAAGCCTAAGGAAACCCCTGTCTTAACTAGTGGAAATAAAAGTGTCCTTCCTCAGTAGAACAGCGTTTGATGTGCTTAAGTCCATGTCGTAGATGAGATTTTCTGGAACAAACAAGGCAAATAATATTGGAAATTCTAGTTACTAGACAAAATCAAACTTCTTCCAGCCTAGAATAAGGTGGAACGTTTAACATCATTTAAAAGGTTGTATGTACTTTAAATGGGTTTTAAAGACTTATGAGACCAAAATATTTGGTCCTCCCTTTCTGATGCACTAGAGCTAGAGGAGCCTCAGCGGCAGATCACCAGGTCAAGAGATCAAGACCATCCTGGCCGACA
>NW_022436953.1:22156648-22248739 GCF_009761245.1 Sapajus apella
AAGGAAGAAAGAAAGAAAGAGAGAGAGAGAAAAGAAAGGAGAGAGAAAGAGAGAGAAAGCATTATCCCTTAGAACAGCAGTTCCCAACCTTTTTGGAACCAGGGACTGGTTTCATGGGAGACAATTTTTCCATGGACCAGGACAGGGTTGTGGGGTTGGGGACAGAAGAAGGTGATGGTTTGGGGATGATTCAAGTGCATTACATTTATTGTGTACTTTATTTCTATTAGTATTACATTGTACCACTCACCATATGTAGAGCCAGTGGGAGCCTTGAGCTTGTTTCCCTGCAACTAGATGGTCCCATCTAGGAGTGATGAGAGACAGTGATAGATTATCAGGCATTAGACTTTCATAAGGAGTCCGCAACCTAGATCCCTCACATGTGCAGTTCACAATAGGGTTTGTGCTCCTGTGAGAATCTAATGCTGCTGCTGATCTGACAGGAGGCTGGGCTTAGGTGGTGATGCAAGTGCTGGGGAGCGGCTGTAAATACCAATGAGGTTTAACTCACTCATCTGCCGCTCACTTCCCGCTGTGCAGCCCAGTCCTAACAGGCCACAGGCCAGTACTACTCCATGGCCCAAGTGTTGGGGACCCCTGCCTTTATAACACAGGCATGATGGCAGGGGGCAGCCAGCAGCAAGTAGTTAGTGGGGCTAACGGGGCCTGGCTGTGACAGCAAAGGGTATGGGAACAGCAGGGATGATATTATCAGAGAATTATCTCTGTTCTCCTTGGGGCAGAAAAAGTCTCTTCCAATATGGTGCCTTGGGGCTCTGGACCCTGTTCCCCAGCCCTGATTTCAAATAGGCCCTATTGTCGAGCCATGGACCTCATTGTTGTTTGGAGAAGACGGTCACTGTCTTAATGGGGACTGCTCTTGGAGCAGATCTTGAGATAAGGAGATGTCGTTTATTTAGGTGGTAAAGAACAAACAAGTAAAAGTGTGGAGATGTGAGGCAGAGAAGGAGAGGCAGCCCCATCCCTAACTCAATATTTAGTCTGTTCTCACGCTGCTGATAAAGACACACCCAAGACTAGGTAATTTGTAAAGAAAAAGAGGTTTAATAGACTCACAATCATGGTGGAAGGCGAAAGGCACATCTTACATGGCAGCAGGCAAGAGGGGTTTGGGCAGGGAAACTCCCCTTTATAAAACCATCCGATCTCGTGAGACTTATTCTCACTGTCACAAGAATAGCATGGGAAGGCCCACCCCCATGATTCAATCACCTCCACGGGGTCCCTTCCATGACATGTGAGGATTATGGGAGCTACAATTCAAGATTTGTGTGGGAATACAGACAAATCATATCACTCAATAAACGGTGCTTTAATCAAGCCAGTTACTACAGGCAACCAGAGCTGAATCTCCCCAGGAAAACTCAAGAAGGCAGTGTAGACACAAACACAGAGTAAGGGGGTCTGTGAGGTGAGAGGGCTGGAGTAGCCACTGGTTACTGATTGACAGCCACATGAGTAGGGGACATTCATTCCCCACCATTTCCAGCAGGGACAGCAAGGCAAGCGGAGTGATCTGAATGCCACAAAAATGCCTTTACATGTTGAGAGTTGAAGTCAGGTCTTCTTACACTAACACACTATGGATGAAGGGGATATGAGCAGGTTATCACTGGTGTCATCATTGAAAAAAAAAAAAAAAAAAAAGAGGGGGTGTTTTCCTTTGTCACTCAAGCTGGAGTGACCATGGCTCACTCGCAGCCTCGAACTCCTGGGCTCAAGTCATCCTCCCACCTCACCCTCTCAAGTAGCAATGACTAAAGGCACACACCACACAGCTGGCTAAGTTTTGTTGTGTTTTTTTTTAATCTTTTTCTTTTTTTGTAGAGATGGGGTCTATGCTGTACCGGCTACTTGAACTCCTGGTGTCAAGCGATCCTCCAAAAGTACTGGGATTATAGGCATGAGCAACTGCACCTGGCCAGTATCATTAAACTTAAATGTTGTCTGATTCGTTGATGTAAACTCCTAAGGAAGCCCTTCCATGAGTTCACCCAGCTCCACCGACAGTTTCCTCCAATAACAGGGGACTCATTACCCACCTCCCAAGGCAGTCTAGCATTTCCATTCTCAAAGAACTCTTGGTGGTAGACAGTTCTTCCACCAGTGAACTGATATTAGGATCCCTGCAGCTTCCACCTGCTGGTCTTACCATTGCCCTTTAGGCCAGGCAGAACCACAGGAAGCCGCCTGCCTCCAGGAATTCAATTCTGTTCACGATGGTGTTCTTCACTCAGGCAAGACAGCAAAGCGAGCAGATGTGCTTTAGGAAGAATCCCACAAAGGACTGCTCAAACAAGAGGGAGATTTTAGTTAATTAACAACAGATTCCAGTAATCAGACGAGTCCACTCCCAGCCCTTCTGCTGAATGGAACTTCCATGGTAGGTGCAGTTATTTTCATCAGGCAGGCCAAGGGCTACATGCATTTGTTATAAAATATGAGGCTTAAATTCAATATCAAGATGAAAGTCAAACCAAAGCTCCCCGGGAGACAAGGAGCTCCGCTCTCACAAGCCTAGGGTGGAGAATATTGCCTTTCAGCAAATAATACTTCTAATTTGATCTTGCAAAGATTCCTGCAAAGAAGAAAGCAACGAGGTGTCAGGAGAATGTGGAGTGTGCACTCTCTTTTACGTGTGTTTTTTATCATGGCCACATTCTTCACGATCTCAGTCATCAATTATTTGTGACAGGCAGTCAATTGTTTATCTTTCAAGAGCATTACCACTTACTTCCCTTTATATATCTTCCCTGTATTATTATGGGGACAAGATCATCTATTTTCTCCTCCTTTCCAAGCCCTTCCGTCATTTGCTGCCCAGCGTCCTGGTGTAATGCCCTGGAATGATAGGCTTTGTGACGCTGGAAGAAAAATGACTTTACGCTCCCCACTCACCAAAGCATACACAAAAGGGCACCAAACCAGCGTTTAATTCAGGGAAATGTCAGGACCCTGCTAGCGGAAATTCACTTTTGTGTGTTAGAACAGGTGTTTCTGTGAGATCCTCAGAGAAACCAGAACAGCTAGAAGCAAGAACATTCCCCAACCCCTTTGCAGAAAATAGAAGCAAATCTCTGCCATGAAAACCATTTTTGCTTAAAGCACCAGCCTGAAATAATTGCATATTTGTTGGAGATTGACAGTTGAGTTTTTTTCACGAATTTTGCTACCTTTTGACGGTAGCAAATAAGTAGGGAGTAAATGCACTCTCTTGGGGCTTTTAACGGCAATAAAATAAAATAAAATAAAAAATCACAGTAGGAAAATTGCCCCTAAAGAGCATGGCAATATTTCCAGACTTTGCTGCACTTAAAGGGAGAAAATGGGCATGAAGTATAACAGGGTTGTTATAAAAACAGTGGTTCTATTTCCGGGTCTTTCATTTGCCAAAAGCCTCAAT
This sequence comes from Sapajus apella, assembly GCF_009761245.1. Taxonomy (NCBI): domain Eukaryota; kingdom Metazoa; phylum Chordata; class Mammalia; order Primates; family Cebidae; genus Sapajus; species Sapajus apella. Next base: position 22,160,076 of record NW_022436953.1, read on the forward strand.
ACACAGTCACTGAAAGTGGAAGAATGCCAACCTGAATTTCTATAATGCGCCTTGCAAACAATTGGATTTATTCTTAATGGACCCTTGCTGCATTTTTACATTATGCAGCATGTAATTAGCTATCAAATGACTTGGGAATCAACGACTCCGATTTGCTGGGCCTGATGCCTGATGGATGATTTCATGCTGTTCTTTTAAATCAATATCGTGCTGCCTGTCATTTAGTGATGGATTTGAGGGGTGTTTTGGGGGGAGAGGGGTTAAAGATCTCTCAGTTTTGGAACCTGAAATGACAATGCAATATTAATTATAAACCTTTTAACCAACCAGCAGACTGCAAGGCAGTTCTGGGCAGCACCAGTTGAATTCAGTTTCTGTAAATAGCACTTCAAACTCTCTCAGGTCTTCCACTCACCAAAACAAACACAAAAACTTCCCTTTTTATAAATAATGTCAGGGAGGCCGGGTGCAGTGGCTCATGCCTGTAATCTAGCACTTTGGGAGGCTAAGGTGGGTGGATCACGAGGTCAGGAGTTCAAGACCAGCCTAGCCAACATGGTGAAACCCAGTATCTACTAAAAATACAAAAATTAGCCAGGGATGGTGGTGGGCACCTGTAATCTCAGGTACTCAGGAGGCTGAGGCAGGAGAATCGCTTGAACCCTGTAGGTGGAGGTTGCAGTGAGCCGAGGGCAACAGAGCAAGACTCTGTCTCAAACAAACAAAAAAATAAAATAAACAATGTCACAGGGATTTTGGCAGAGGGTGTGGGGGTTGGGGCTGAATTGTCAATCAACTGGTATGAATTTATGAAACTCCTACCACATGCCCAGAATGGCTGCAGGGGTGACAGGTCATTTATTGAAATATGAATCTGCATGTTGTTCTTGTCACATTTTTCTCACAGACCCTCCACCCCCCTCTCCAAGAAGGCAGTCATAGCCTAAGCACCCCATTGGTTCAAAGGAAGCCTGCACACTCAGGGCCTGAAATAGAGGTTTCTTGCAGAAAACCTCTTTTCCTGGCTCCTGAGAGTGCCAGCTCACTGAGAGGCTGCTGCTAGATAATCCAGAAGGTGAGAAGAGAGCTGAGCATCTCTGAAGAGAGCAGAAGCAGCAGGGAACTGGATGGGGGAGGTGCTTCTCCAAGCCTGGGAGGAAGGTAGAGGTCTACAGGCTTGGCTGGAGGCCCCCAGCAGCTGGGAGAGTGGAAGGATCTCTGGGGGGCGTGATTGTGAAGACCATCCAGCAGCTGGCAAAGGGCCTGGCTGGGTACCTATGACTCCAGGGGCCAAGCATGGGCAGCTGTGGAAGGTGCAGGAGCCTTTGGTCAGCACCAGACTCCCAGGACCTGCACAGGGCCCTGGGCCAAGGGAAGGAACCCCAATCAGGACAGAAGTCCCCACCAGCTTAGCAGGAGCAGGCCTTAGGGTCAGAGTTAATATGCTTTCAAAGAGGTACTGGGCATTTATTACACAGCCAAGCTTGCAGGGCAACAGTTATGTCCACCTAAAGACAGAGATACCATTTGACCCAGCAATCCCATTACTGGGTATATACCCAAAGAAATATAAATCTTTCTATTATAAAGACACATGCACACATATGTTCATTGCAGCACTATTCACAAAGGCAAAGACATGGAATCATCCTAAATGTCCGTCAACGATAGCCTAGATTTTTAGAATCTGGTACATATACACAATGGAATACTATGTAGCCATAAAAAAAATGAGATCATGTCCTTTCCAGGGACATGGATGGAGCTTAGAGGCCATTATCCTTAGCAAACTAACACAGGAACAGAAAACCAAATATCATATGTTCTCACTTATAAGTGGGAGCGAAATGATGAGAACTCATGGACACATAGAGGGAAACACCACACACTGGGGCCTACTGGAAGGTGGAGGGTGGGAGGAAGGAGAGGGTCAGGATCAATAACTAATGGTACTAGGCTTAATATCTGGGTGATGAAATAATCTGTACAACACCAACAGTTATCGGTGCTGACTGGCAGCCGAGGCACCTTCACTTTCTCTCGTCATTGCTGCTGCCGCCTGTACCAAGGGTCAAGTCAAAGTCAGAACAATGATGACCATGAGTAGGGGTGGCCTGGGAGGGCAGCTTGCAAGCCTGCCAGAGCCAGGAGCTGGGACAGGACCATTCCTGGCTTCCCAAGTTCCCTCCTCCCCTCTTCCCATGAATGTGGGCAACTCCTAGGCCTGAGTTGCTGCTCTCACCCCTACCCTGAGATCTGCCAGTTCCTGCTCCCCCCAGAGCAGGCTCCACCCGTGCTGGGTCCTCAGGATCCAACAGGGACTGAAACAGATAAAGTCCCTGCCCTCCCAGACCCTGGAGGCAGCTCCACCTGATTCGACATTGCCATCTGCCACCCTGGTCCTGAGCACTTAACAGCTGGAGCTTGAATCCAGACAGGTGGCTCCTGCTCAGCCCTGCCCAGCCCCACACTGCCACCTGGTCCCACAACGCCTTGCAACACAAAGCCTGGCAATGCATGGGGACTAGGTTTGGCTGCCATCTTGAAATGAAGAGGGAAAGATACTAATTGCAGTGAGAACAAAAATAAATTAATATCTCAATAAATCATTGTACCACAAAATGACTAGAGAAAAATGAAGCATAGAGCACACCTAAGGAAAGAGAGATTGAAGGGACCAGTCATGGAAGACAGCTGGATGGGCATGGCTAGGTGGCAGGTCTGAAAGCCCAGCGGGGAGTCCACCATGGTTCCCATCTTCTAAAACCTGTGCTTTGAATTCCGGTGCATCCTACGCAGGATGACAGGAGAGAGCAACCAGCTATGACTCGGGCTTTGCTGATGGGAGGGAAAGAGGTACAATCTCTTCAAAGTAATTTGTTAAAACATTTCAAGAGCCATAAAAATCTTCTAACCTTTGCTCCAATAAGCTTACTCCAGGGGATATATTTATAAGGAATGAATTCGATAATAAGAAAAAAAATAGGTTATAATAAGTGAGCACCTACTCTATGCTAGCCACTATTCCTTAACTATATATTTTCTAAATTAGCTGGGTGTGGTGGCATACGCCTGTAATCCCAGCTACTCCGGAGGCTGAGGCATGAGAGTCGCTTGAACCCAGGAGGTGGAAGTTGCAGTGAGCTGAAATTACACCACTGCACTCCAGCCTGGACAGAGCGAGACTCTGTCTCAAAAAAAGAAATGTGTATTTTCTCATTTAATTCTCACCACCCTATGAGATAGATCCTATCATTACGCCCATTTTACAGATGATGAAACTGAGATACTAAGAGTTTAGACAATTTTTATATAGTAAAAGAGGCAGCATCCAAACCCAGAGCCAGCCTCCTCAGTCACTAACCAACGCTGCCTCCAAAAGATCAAGAAACGCCTACATAACATTATCTATAACTGTGGAACCGAGAAGACATTTATGTATACATAAACAATACATATATGGGTGGCTGGGCATGATGGCTCATACCTGTAATCCCAGCACTTTGGGAGTCTGAGGCGGGAGAATGATGTGAGCCCAGGAGTTCGAGACCAGCCTGGGCCAACATAGGAAGAGCCCATCTGTACAAATAACAAACAAAATTAGCCAGGTGTGGTGATACACACCTGTGGTCCCACCTACTCAGGAGGCTGCGGTAAGCTGTGATCACGCCACTGCACTCTAGTCTGGGTGACGGCAGGATCCTGCCTCAAAATACATCTAGATCTAGATACATGGTGCACCGTGAAGATACAGCCAATAGGCTTCTGTACAAGTGTGGACCTGATGACAGTGAAGACAGCATAACATCATGGGCAATGTGACAGGCTGCAAGGAGGAAGGGGCGTCTGGGCTGAATCCAAGGAACCAGCAAAAATAATCATTTGATTATAGAAATACTCAGGTGCTGGAGGTGGGGGTGGCACAGAAAAGTGTCCCAAGCAGAGGAATGCAGGCAGAGGAGGGGCTTGGCATCTTTGGGGAACCAGGAGGCCGTGGAAGGGCTGAGGCACAGAGACCAGAGGGAGCAGTCAGAGCTGCAGCTGAAGAGGCGAGCAGAGGCCCGTGGACCAGAAAACTGTGAGGAGGACACTGTGTCTCCAGGCAGGAGGCGGGGGGAATCCCAGAGCCGCTTGGGCGGCAGAATTAACAGGGCATGGTGGTTAATTCCATGTCTGAGGGAGTCACAGAGGACTCTGGGTTTCTCAGTGAATTTATTGTTCACAGAGACAAAATACAGAAGGAGGAGAGGAACCGGTTCATTGGAGAATGCCCAAGCTTCCCTGAAAATCTGGCTTATGTGACCACAGATATTCACCTGTGCACTGAGAACTTGTGTGTTTTTCTCTTGAGTATACAGACACACACACACACACACACACACACAAATACACACATATTTGTATGTTGGTATACACCCCAATAATTAAACTTTGTCATTCACAGCTATTGAAATAACACTAAGGCCTAAAGACAGAAATATCATTTGTGTTCATTGCAGCACTATTCACAAAGGCAGACATGGAATCATCCTAAGATCCATCAGTGATAGCCTAGATTTTTTAAATGTGGCACATATACACAATGGAATACTATGCAGCCATAAAAAAGATTCAGATCATGTCCTTTCCAGGGACGTGGATGGAGCTTAGAGGCCACTATCCTTAGCAAACTAACACAGGAACAGAAAACCAAATACCACATGTTCTCACTTATAAGTGGGAGCTAAATAATGAGAACACATGGACACATAGAGGGAAACAACACACACCAGGGCCTACTGGGGGTGGGGGGTGGAGGGTGGGAGGAGGGAGAGGGTCAGGATAAATAACTAATGGTACTAAGCTTAATATCTAGGTGATGAAATAATCTAGGTGACACACAAGTTTGCCTATATAACAAACCTACACATGTGCCCCTAAACTTAAACGTTAAAGAAAAAGAAAATGACACTGTTGAGAGAGCTCACGTGACTATAACCTAACAAAGGTTGAAATAGGATGAGTTAAAGGAGAAAAGCAGACCCTAAGAGTGGTAGAGAAGACGTAAGAGCCGTCATATGTCACCAGGTCATGTGGATTACTCAGCAATTCCAGGGACAAACTTGTAGGTCACTCTTGGGGCTCCCTGCCCTCCTTCAGCACTTGCAAAGCAGGTTGGGGTTAACTCTGAAATTTCAAATAACCAAGGCCCTCCTAAGGGCCAGTGGGGACATTAATCAGCTTATTCATGTCCCTAGGCCCCAACCTGTCTCCCCAGAAGTGACCCCTGCCACAGAATCAGCAACATGGCATTTACAATGCCACTTGGTGTCTCAAGGTCAGCATATGTTTCGGTGGAGCCGGGATGTCACCTGCTGCAGCGCCATCAAGTTCTAGTTGACGATTTAGTCCCGCCCCTTTACAGAGGTCCTCCTTCCCTGGGCAGCTGGGAGTCAGTCCCTAGTGACTCCAAAGGCCAGGGCCCGACTTTTCGCTTTCCTTCTCAATTTCTGTTCCTGAGACCCAGGCTGCTCCAGCCTCTTCCTCCTGGAAATCTTTGAGGAAAAAGTAAAAAATGGATATTCTCCACCTTCCCCAGATCGATCGAGATGAGAAACTAGTGCCATGGGCCCATGATCCCCAGGCCTCCGGGCTTCATCAGAGCCCCCGGACTTTCTCAAGATGTTGGAGCTGAGTGCGACCCTGGGGACCATCTAGCCTAACCCAAGAGAAGGGAGTTGGGCTAGATGGTCCCAAAATCCCACTCAGCTCCAACATCTTGAGAAAGTCTCAAGGGGAAACTGCAGACCAGATAGGAGAAGGAACTTTACACAACACACAACACACAACAGGGGCTAGAACCTCAGTTTCCTGACACCCAACCCAGTGCCAGTACTGACTCCTCACTCTCAGAACCTCCTCAGCTATGCCAAAGTCCTGGTAAGGATGGTCCCTTTCATAACAGGTGAGGGTAGACTCTATTTCAAGACCAGCCAGCTTGTCCCAATTATACTGACTTGTTTAACACATCTTCACTGAGTGTCTACTGCATACCAAACCCTGTTCTAGGCCCTGGGGCTATAGAAATGAAGATATGACTTGTTGGCCAAAGAAGGGGGAGAAGGAAGAAGAGGCCTAGGAGGCAGTGAGAAGAAATACGCTATATCTTCTGAGATTTATCACTGTTGCTTCCATTGGTTAATTCAACCAACCAACGGTTATTAAGCATCCACTATGAGCCAGGTACCGCACCTGAGCCTGAGAGCTGTGCCCAGGAGCTCACGGAACAGCAAGAGGCTAGGCCTGCCCCACCTCCCCTCGCTGTGTGCTGTGAGCCCTCCCTGCCACACTCAGCCTGTTTCCCTGGCTTGAGTACTGACATTTGTTCATTCTAAAAGCTACACCAGAACATTGCCCAGAGCCGCTTCTAGACTCCTCTCTTTGTCCTGTTCTTCCTGCCCCTGGCCTCTCCACCTAGACAGATGTGACGGAACTTGATGACAGGGCCACCATCCTGGTGTCCATTTATTGGGTCAGATGGAAGTGACTGATGAAGTGGGATTTTCTCATCTCTTAGAGGGAGAAGCCCTTCCTCCCTCCCCCAGTGCCCACTGTGGACCAGGCGCAAAGGAGTCAGAATGTAAGTAACTGTCCTGTGAACAATCCCTTCTTCTTGGCCTCGGGGCGCCCTGACCCAGGCATCACCTGCACAACTCCAGGTGGTGCCGCTCACATGTAAGCTCCGACCCAGGAGTCCAACCCTGCACAGCCTGTTTGGCTGGGTGGGGCTGCCCAGCCTCTGAGATCCCAGGGTGTGTCCCGGTGTCTTTGACTTTGGGGAAGCCAGGAGAGGGATGTCCAGACAGCGCAGGCAAGTGGCAAATGGATGGGAGCTGGCGTTCCAGGGTGCAGAGGACACAGGTTGGAGCCAGCCATTTGAGTCCTGTCCAGGCTGTCTGGGCCACTAACCAAGATGATGCTGGGAAGAGGGTTAGCAGAACTGGATGAGGACAAAGGGGAAAAATCAGTTCAGACAGCTCGCTTTAAATGTAATTGCTCCATCTCAACAATCTGTCTGGCTGCAGGGCAGGTGGACTGTGTGTCTGGGCCCTGCCCAGGCTGGGGGAGGCGGTGCACCCCATGATGGAATTACTGCATCTCCAGGCACTCAGGGCAGCAGACAACGGCTCCGAGTCCTGCCAGTGCATCCCTGCCTCCCAGCATGCATGGAGAACCTTCACAGTTAATCTAATGACAATCTGCAGCCTAGAATCCCCAGAGCAGGGACAAGGCTGTGTCTGAATTGATAGCCGTTTCAATTAGCCAGAGGCCAAGGAAGGGACAGAAGGGAACGAGAGAGAGGGCCAAGTCTGGGGGGATGGGAGCTTGTCTCAGGCCTCACCAAGGTACTGAGGTGACACACCAGGAATTCCACCTGTCCTCACCTGACAGGGGCCTTTCTCACCATAAATGAGGCCAAAAAAAAGAGAAAATAAAAATGATCCTCTGCTTTTGCTCAGGGTTACTGTGACAATAAATGAGGACGTACACACCATTCTTGGTAGTTGTAGTGTTATCCCTGAGAAGGGCCAGTAGAGAGCACCTGACTGGGAGACAGGAGGCCGGAGTTCAGCGCTGGCTCTGCCATTGTCCACTGCTCTGCTCATCACTGGGCCATTGCCTTCCCTCTCTGGGCCTCATTCTGTGGAGACCGCACTACATCCATGGTTTTCAAACTTTTTCTTTTTCTTTTTTTTTTTTTTTTTTTGAGATGGAGTCTTGCTCTGTCACTCAGGCTAGAATGCAGTGGCATGATCTTGGCTCACTGCAACCTCTGCCTGCCAGGCTCAAGCAATTCTCTGCCTCAGTCTCCCAAGTAGCTGGGATTGCAGGCACCTGTGACCACGCATGGCTAATTTTTTTGTATTTTTAGTAGAGACAGGGTTTCACCATCTTGGCCAGGCTGGTCTTGAACTCCTGATCCACCCACCTCGTGATCCACCTGCCTCGGCCTCCCAAAGTGCTGGGATTACAGGTGTGAGCCACCGCGCCTGGCCTCAAACATTTTCTTCAAATGAAACCTTCTGAAGAACTCCAATATGTAGCAGAGACAAACATACAGCCTCCAAGGTGGAAGGCGGGTGGGCTTCAGAGCAGGCTCCTCCTCATGCCCCTTGAACCATCACAGAGCGCCCAGGGGCCATGGATCACTCAGAAACAACCCTGAGCCAGACACCCACTCCTGGAGGCAGAACTTTGGCCCCCAAAGGTGTGAGGGTCTTATTCCCCAGAAGCTCTGGATATGTCACCTACATGGCAAAAGGGACTTTACAAAGGTGGTTCAGGATCTTTATCAGGGGAGATTCACCTGGGTCATCCTGGTGAGCCCAGCATAACCTCATGGGTCCTTACAAGGTAGGAGAAGGAGAGTGAGAGAAGAGGAAGTGACGTAACCACAGAGACAGAGACAGGGGCTGAAGGATGCTGCTTGCTTGAAGGATGCAGGAAGGCGCCGTGAGTCAAGGACTGCAGGTGTCCTCTAGAAGCTGGAAGAGGTAGGGAATTGAAACCCCCTAGGGCCTCCAAGGAGGACGCAGCCCTGTTGACAACCTGGCTTTAGGGCTTCTGACCTTTAGAACTACAAGATAATATATGTGTATTGCTTTAAGCCACTACATTTGTGGTAATTTATTAAAACATCCATAGGAAATTCATATATGCCCATTTTATAATCCTGGGGGTAGAGAAACAGACTGGAGAAATTCTCCCTCGGCCCCAGCCCCTCTCCTCCACCTCTGGCCAATCAATAGGAAATGTGGCCTCAGGACTTGTCTAATTAGAGCTGCCCCATTCCCATCCCCACAACTGAGTGACCAGTGTAGGCAACTTCTGCAGCAAGCCAGGCCCAGGCCTTCTCACCACCTCATAGACTCAGGGAGGAAACAGGCCCCTCACTGGTCCTCCCAAGTCCCTGGGCCCAGAAATGGAGGTCCTGAAACACAAGAGCTTTGCATTCCCAGCTTCAAGGTTCAGTTCTCATTGACTGATTTGTGTGTGTTGGGGGGGTTCCCCTTTTTTCTCAATGTCTTATTTGTGGGAGATCGGAAAGGAGAAGTTTAGATATAGCTCAGAAATTAAATTCAAGGATATGAATATTGATGATTCCCCTCCCTCCTGCAAATCCACTCACCGGGAGGCATTTTCCAGCCACCTACATGAGGGCTGCCACTTGTCCCCTCTCATCAGACCCACACGGATTCCAATGGCCAGTTTTGGTAGCTGGTTGTGCTCAGCACACACACACCTATAGGATGCCATGGAGGGTGACTCCTGGGTCACACCAGGGCAACTGCTATACAGAGGGACTGCAGCACCGACCACCCCTAAGGAGTCAGGCCTGACAACCACAGGCCAAAGAGCTCTGCACTGGGTGAGTGGCTACCAGCCATGCCCATTCTGCTCCTCTCACTGAGGCTAGAGATACCTGAGATGCTCCCAGAGGGACACATTGCCTCTCCCCACTCTGGGTTTACAGAGCTCTGTCCCCTGTTGGGTGAGATTCCCACAAAATTCTTGGACCACATTTGTTTATCCAGAAGTATCTTCCTGGAATTTTTGAAGAACTTATGGGTGAAACTACCCAAAGACCATTTCTATATCTTTGGCAGAACTGCAGCCGAAAACACTGTCCATAAACTGCTGTGTTCTCCTGTCTTAAAAAAAAAAAAATTAACTGTCCCTCCTTGTCCCACCTCTCTCTCCAACTTCCTCTCTTTCTTCTTTCTTTCATGGCCAAACTTCTTTTAATGAACTGTCCCCATTCTTCTCTCTCCTCACCTTCCCTCTCATGCTTAAGTCCATTAGCTCTGGCTTCAATACCACCACTACCATCACCACCACCTCCCACTGAAATTGTTCCTGCAAGAGTCATCTGAGGCTTCCTCGTTGCTAAATGCCAAAGACATTTTTCAGTCCTTATCTTTGCTGAGCTTTTAGTGGCACTTGGCCTAGTTGACCGTTTTGGCCTTCTTGAAATCCCAATGGCCAGTTTCGACCGCGTGCTTCCGTAGGCCTTCGTAACACTACACGTGTTTCTGTATGCACCTCCCTTTGCTGATTATGTGTCCTCCACCAAGCCATGAGATGTCCAAGTTCTCAAGGTCCAGACCGAATCCTCTTCCCATTCCGTCTCTCCCTGGGGCTTTGAGGCAGCCTCCCAACTTTGCCCACATCCTATACACTGATGACTCAAAACTTGATCTCAATGGCCAGCTCTCTCCTGGGCAGCAGAACCATGTGCAGGCAGACATTTCTTCTGGGGCATCCTTTAGGATCTCAAGAACAACCGTTCCGCACTGAACTCTTTAGTTTCCCCAAATAACCCTGCCCCTCTTCCTGGGTTCTCCATCTAATGAATGCCCATCAAGCACCCTGAGTCACCAAGCATGGAGCATGGGAGTGACTCTAGACTCATGCCTCCTTCCCCGCCTACATCCCATCAATTCTAGAAGCTGAACACACACTCTTTCTCTGTTTTTCTTTTCTGTCTCTCTGTCTTTTCCCCCAGTCTGCCCACTTTTCTCCAAGCAAAGGCTCACTCTAGTCTCTGTCACCATCATTCCTCATCCAGGTTCCTGATCTCACTGCTTATAGTTTTGGTCCCCCTCCAGTTCAAGTTAAAGTTATCTTTCCAAAGTGCAGTCAACCACATCCAACCCTTCAAGGGCTTCCATTGCCTTCAGGGGAAAGTGTAACTGCTCTCTGCTATGTCTGCTATTCAGAGGCTCCTGCTTCTCTCTCCAACCTTCTCTCTCCTCACTCTCCTCTGGCCCTCTGCACAGATGCCATGGCTGACGCCTCTTGCTGTGTGACATCCTCTGCCCCCAAACAGTCTTCACCCCTCACTTCTACATAATTTCTTTTTCTTTGTTTTTGCGATGGGAGTCTTGATCTGTCACCAAGGCTGGAATGCAGTGGCATGATCTTGGCTCACTGCAACCCTCACCTCCTGTATTCAAGTGATTCTCCCACCTCAGCCTCCAGAGTAGCTGGGATTACAGGTGCGTGCCACCAAGCCCCGTTAATTTTTTGTATTTTTAGTAGATACAGCTTTCACCATTTGGCCAGGCTGGTCTTGAGCTCCTGGCCTCAAGTGATCTGCCCATGTCAGCCTCCCAAAGTGCTGGGATTACAGGCATGAGTCTCCGTGCCTGGCTGAGTCAATGTGCCTCTACCCAATTTCTGTGAGTAATCTTAACTAAGTGTCACTTTCCCTAGGAAACTATCTCCCCCCTCAATTCCTCCAGGTCTGGGTTAGATGTCCTTCCAATTACTCACAAAATAACTTGTTTACCTCTTAAACCACTACTTATTAAATTCTCTTAACAATCACTTTTGGAAACCTCCCTGATATGTGGAAAACCAACAAACAGCAAGACAAACCAGACCCCTGTCTACACGGAGCCTAGAGTCAAGCAGGAAACACAGACATTAAAACAGCAAAGTCCAGAGGAGGAGGAGGAAGAAGAGGAGGGAGGGAGGGAGGAAGGGAGGGAGGGGAGGTAGGAATGGGAGGAGAAATATAAAAGAAAAAAACAGAAACAGCAAAGAGCACAAATGCTTCCACTCACCAGGCATCAGCTGATGAGACCAGCATCTTGTGTACTTCCTCTATTTGCTGAATGAATGAATTTATTTTACCCAACATTCTTTATATACAGCCCCAGGTGATAAATTCCTTCTAGAACTCTGTGCCAGAGGGGGAAAGTTTGCCCTCTCTGAACACTTGTTTCTTTCAATTAAACAAAGAGACTAAGAAACCTGTCATATTGCTCTTTTTGTCTTGTCTGCCAAAAAGTTCAGAGCCAAATTTAGACCTCAGTCACAAGGAAATATGTAATTTCTGGCTTCTGTCACCACCTCTCCTTATCCAGCTACTTTCTCTTTCATCTTTTTTTTTTTTTTTTTTTTTTTTAGTTTGGTTCTTCCTTTCTCACCCAGGCTGGATTGCAGTAGTACAATCATGGCTCACCACAGCTTCAAACTCCTAGACTCAAGGGATCCTTCCACCCCAGCCTCCCAAGTTGTTGGGACTACAGGTACATGCTGCCATGCCAGATAATTTTTTAATTTTTTGTTTTTATTTTTAGATATAGGGTCTCACTATGTTGGCCAGGCTGGTCTTGAACTCCTAGCCTCAAGCTATCTTCCTGCCTTGGCCTCCCAAAGCACTAGGATGACAGGAGTGAGCCACTGTGCCTGGTCTCTTTCCCTGTAAACTAACATATGTGTTTTTACCTTAACCCCTGCCTGCCAATCCCTCATGGAAGCAGGTAGAACAGAGACTTGACATGCAGTGACCCCTTCCAGACTGGCCCCAGCAGGAGATGGCACCCTTGTCCCAGCCCAGTGCTTCCACGGTGGCACCCATACTGCAGTCTGAGGCCTCCTCCTGCCCCCAACCCTAGCCAGCCACAGAGTTCAGGGACATGAGTAGCCATGGCTTACCTCCCTCCTCCCGGGTGGTAGATGTCCTATTTAAAGAGCCAGACCTCCAGGACCTTAACAAAAAGCAGAATGAGAGAAGGAAATGCCATATAAGGAACAGGCTGGGGGGAAGGGGTGAGCAGAGGTTCAGGGCAGGGAGCCCCTAGGTGAGACTCACCATCAAGCTGTGGTCTCTCTTCCCTTCAGCACCCTTGGTCCCAGCAGAGGGGCTGAGGGCGTTAATGCCCAAGAGATGTGAGAAATGTCTTCTGGTGTGTCTAAGACTAGGGGCCTAGTCTGACCCTCAGACCAACAGTTTTACACTAACAGAGTCTATTAGGGAGTTTTTGCACTGCTATAAAGAAATAACTGAGACTGGGTAATTTATAAAAAAAAAAGAGGTTTAATTGGCTCAGTTCTGCAGGCTGTACAGGAAGCATGGCCCCGGCATCTGCTGGGCTCCTGGAGAGCCCTCGGGAAGCTACAATGACAGTGGAAGGCGAAGGGGGAGCAGGCAGGTCCCGTGGCGAAAGCAGGAGCAAGAGAAAGGGCTGGGGAGGTGCCACACACTTTTAAGCAGCCAGATCTCTTGAGAACTCACTCAGTATCATGAAGACAGCACCAAGCCATGAGGGATCCGCCCCCATAATTCAAACACACACCCCCAGGCCCCACCTTCAGCATCAGGGATTACGATTCAACATGAAACTTGAGCAGGGACAAACATCTAAACCGTATCACCAGGTTGTGAGCAACTCTGTCTCAGGGTGAGATCATGAGGCTGTCTCCAATGTACCCTATGGCCCGCCTCTGCCATGCTGTTCCTCTGTAACCCAGCTGCCCGTGTAAAAGTCCATCACTTGGTGAGTGCCTTCTGGGAGTCCCCAGAGTGCACAGCTGTCACTGCAGAACAGATGCAATCACTGTTCCCAACTAGATAGGGATTTTCTCTGAATAGAATCCCTTACCAGTGTATGACATTTTTACAAAATACTGTCACGCACTTGTTTTTCTGTAAACTGACTCCCATAACCAACCCTGCAATGTAAGCAGGGTATATATCATTCCCATTTTATAGACGGGAAAACAGGCTTGAAGAGGCTAAGTGACTTGCCCAAGACTAAAACCCAGGACTTCCTCCTGAGAGCAGGACCATGTCCAGCTTAGGTACTTATAATGCCACTTCCCTGCCCAGGGCAGGGACACAGAGGTGTGTGTGCTCAGTAGGATGTGGAGTTAAAGCATTCACCTCCCACACACCCCCAGCAAACTTTGCTGCCTTCTCCGAAAGCCAAAACACTGCATGAGAAAATGCACAAATACGAATGCCATTGGCAACCTTGGTAGCTCTCTGCCTGACCTCAACCACACATGAGGGTCTTAGCAACATGGCTGAAGTGAGAAAGTCACTTTTTAGATGCTCCAGCTCATCCTGTGATCAAGGTCAAAGACAGAGTTACAAAGCATGAGAGCTGGAAGGGAGCTTACAGATCGTCTAGTGACCCAGTTCGGTGTCTGCTTTGTCCTGGCTGGCATAGTCCATTAATCCTAATTTGGGTGGCGGAGCTGGGTCACGAACCCCTTTGCCTGCCAGACCAGTGGTCTTTCTTGGTGGTGGGATACTGCTCCAAACTCTTGTGTTGTCACTGAACAGCACTGAAGGCTGTCTGGAGCCAGCAATGGGATGTGTCTGCCATAGATGAGCAAACAGTAGGGTCTTTCCACTCCTTTCTTTTTGCCCCTCCAGGACCCTTTACTGAAGTGGACACCTGACACCTGTGTGTCCCCAGCACCCTTTCCTTTGCCATCTGGTAAAAACACACTGCTACCCCTTTGAAAGAACAACCTTCCCCAACTTCATTTGTGCCTGGTTTGCCTATTTTAGGTCCTTCTGCCCCTTCACCACAGGGCTGGACACATGACACAGACCAGACAGTCACAATACGCCATCTCAGAGATGCACACGTGGCCTAACCAGGCCCAAAGACTTCTCTAAGACTGGTATATGCTTCCTAGTGTGAGAGAGTGTCTCTTCCTCCAGGGCAGCAATAAAGACTGGGAAAGAGGAACTGCTGAAGCCATCTTCTTCTTTTAAGACAGAGTTTTTGCTCTTGTTGCCCAGGCTGGAGTACAGTGGCTCAGTCTTGGCTCACTGCAACCTCTGCCTCCTGGGTTCAAGCAAGTCTGCTGCCTCAGCCTCCCGAGTAGCTGGGACTACAGACACATACCACCATGCCCAGCTAATTGTTGTATTTTCAGTAGAGACAGTGTTTCACTATGTCAGCCAGGCTGGTCTTGAACTGCTGACCTCAGGTGATCTGCCCACCTTGGCCTCCCAAAGCGCTGGGATTACAAGCGTGAGCCACCATGCCCAGTGTTTATTGTGCCACATAACTGATTAATACAGCATATCTGTCATTCCTACCCTTTGGGCTCCTTGAAGACAGGCGCTGGTATCTTATCCATTGCTAGCTCCCCAGCGATGAGCACAGCTTCTGGCCATGAAAGGAAAGAGGGAGGGAGGGAAGGGAGAGGACAGAGGGAAGAAGGGGACTTTCAGTTCTCAGGCACCTTTCTACGAGGTTTGACATTCTGAGTTCAATGAAGGAGGGACCCACCCATACACTGATGGGGAAACGGCTGTTGGTACCTACTATTTACTCTGGAGATTCTGCTTGGGGCTACGCTAATATTAGGGGGCTGATTTCTAAGAACACATCCCATATGCTATTGTCCAGGCTGTGGCACCAAGGCTCTCAAATGCTCACTCATCAGCCCGTAGTTTGAGGGTGACCATAAAGCCATCTTTGTCCATTTCTGCCCCCGTGACAGTCAGGCAGGATTAGGCTGGTGAATACCTGAGTACACAGTACCACAGCAAACCTGCCACAGAAGCCTGCTAATCACACCCAGCGGACACTTGCCATTCACGAGCGCAAGGCATTTTAAAGTGTCTCGTTAAAATAGGGAGCAGGATTAAGAGGCCCCTTCTTGATTAATGACTTTCTCTGCCTGAGAGATATAATCCTATCTGTAACCCCAAATAAACCCCAAATAACTAGAAGCGAAATCAGATTTCTACCATGAGATCGTTTAGGGCACGTGTTGACCGTGCCCCTAAATCTTATTTTCTTTACATATTTTATCCAGCTTAAGGACATAAGATATTCTGACACCCCAAACCAGAACTGTTTTGCAAGAGGTAGCAGCAGTGACAGAAGGGGATTTCCCTGGCTTTTGTAAGGCACTAAGGAATTTATTTGTTGAAAAGAACAACCACTCTCCCTTACGGAAGGACGTGTATAGGTGCATACACAATATCTAGAGCACTCATCTCGTCAGATCCTTTTAGGGAAACAGGCAGCCATCAGTAAATCAAAAGTAAAAGCTTCTTCTATTGACTCATTGTTTCCTTCTTTGAATCTGTTATTGTGCAAAAATTCAGAGGGTCATGAACTATTCAAACTGGAAGGAACTTTTAAGACCCTTAGTCGGCCGGGCGTGGTGGCACACGCCTGCAATCTCAGCACCCGGGAGGGTGAGACGAGCAGATTGCTTGAGCTCAGGAGTTTGAGACCAGGCTGGGCCACATGATGAAACCCTGTTTCTACAAAAATGCAAACAACACAATTAGCCAGGGGTAGTGGTGCATGCCTGTAGTCCCAGCTATACAGGAGGCTGAGCTGAGAGGATCACTCGCACCCAGGAAATCAAGGCTGCAGTGAGCAGTGATCGTGCCACTGCACTCACAGAGTCAGGACCCTGTCTCCAAAAAAAAAAATCTCTTAGTGAAACCCTATAACCTGACAGATGAAGGAAGTGATGCCCAGAGAGAGGAGGGTACTTACTCAGAATTACCCAGTAGTCACACACATTCTCTCTCTCTCTCTCTCTCTCTCTCTCTCTCTCTCTCTCTCTCTCTCTTCCTCTCTTCCCCGTCACTCCCCCTAGAATGGGTATCACTCTGTTGCCCAGGCTGGGGTACAGAGGCATGATCATAGCTTCCTGCAGCCTCAAGCTCCTGGGTTCAAGTGATCCTCCTGCCTCAACCTTGTGAGTAGCTTGGTCTATAGTTGTATGCTACTACACCTGGCTAATTTTTTAATTTTTGTTTTAGGAAAGGGTCTCGCTCTGTTGCTGAGGCTGGAGTTCAGTGGAACAATCATGACTCACTGTGGCCTCCACCTCCCAGGCTCAAGCAATCTTCCCACCTCAGGCTCCCAGGTAGCTGGGACTACAGGCAGGCAACACTATGCCTGACTAATTTTTAGATTTTTTTGTAGAGATGGGGTTTCACTATGTTGCCCAGGCTGGTCTTGAACTCCTGGGCTCAAGTGATCCACCCATATCAACCTCATCAGGGTGCTGGGATTACAGGCATGAGCCACTGCATCTGGCCTACATACATTCTTTGCATAGAGAGAGAGGTGCTTTCTCGACACTTTGACTTGTGGGAAGGAATTTCACGAGAGAGAAGGGTCCTGGATCTCAGCAGAGAGTCCGTCTCTTCAGTTACCCCAACCATTCTGTGGACTGGCTAGATCATTTCTACATAAGCCAGAGTAAATTATGTTTTTCTATAGAATAATTGATATGGTTTGGATCCCGTGTCCCCACCAAATCTCATGTTGAAATGTAATCCCCAGTGTTGGAGGTGGGGCCTGGTGGAAGGTGTCTGGATCATGGGAGAAGATCCCTCGTGAATGGCTTAGCACCATCTCCTTGATGACGTGAGTTATGCAATATCTGGTTGTTTAAAACTGTGTGACACTCCCACACATTCTCTCTCATTCCTGCTCTGGCCATGTGATGTGCCTGCTTCCCCTTTGCCTTCTGCCATGACTGTAAGCTCCCTGAAGCCTCCCCAGAAGCCTCCCCAGGGCCATGCTTCCTATACAGTCCGCAGAACTACAGCCAATTAAACCTCTTTTCTTATTAAATTACCCCAGCCTCTGGTATTTCTTTATAGAAATGCAAGAATGACCTGATACAAGAACTCTAATCAGCAATAGGGAAACATGAATTATGTAAAATAAATTCCAGGATTCAGATAGTTCTCTAATCCAGACTGCTCCATGCACAAGCAGTTCAGATTAGACATGATTGATCATATACAGGGGCACTGTGTGAAATGGAATCCCAGGGATTTAATACTATCTATACAAGGAAGTAGAAATGTGCTACTTTCAAGCTGTGTTAATATTTGATGGATCATACAATCATGTTTATTTCAATCTGATTTTTAGAAGAAAGCATAAATTGTTTACAATCACACCTGAGTTTAAGAGAGGTGAGTGGACTTTAATGGCCTACAATTAGGAGTGAAGTCCACAGAGGCACCAATTCAAAACTGGGTCACCCACATGAGCAGCCATTTCCTGGATGCAGGAAGGAGTGGCTCCCAATGCTGTAGAACACAACTGTTGGTATGACACGCAAGCTTCCCAGTCTTCCTCCGTCTGTTATTTACCTCCACGTCTGGAACTTGTGACCCATCATAGTATTTAGTTCTCTTAAATACTGGATAGGGTTGGTCCAGAGGAAGCCATGATGCCCAGGCTGGACCAGTAAGTCCCCTGACCCAACCTCTAGACTAACCGATTTGGAGCTGAAGAACCTGGTGCTAGAAGAACACTGGAAAGTGTCAGTGGCCATCTACCTTGAAACATGGAGAAAGGGCCTATTTCAGTTGGAGAGGATGTGCCACCCAGGAACAAGATGGCATGTGGGATATTTTATGAGCATCTAATACATACCAGGCTCTCTGAGGTGCCCTGATTCCAGTGTACTTTCACAGAGATTATGGGCTAGTAAGGAGTCAGCAGTCCACAGCTCATTTCAAGGAAGAAAGTGATGGGTACAATGATTAGAGGAGGAAACAGACCCACCACAGGGGCACAGAGGGGAAAATATATACAATTCGTAGATGGAAAAAGGCTTTATGAAGGAAGGAACTCAAAAACCTTAGGCATAATGTCTGAGTACAGTAGGAGTCACTGAAGAAGTATGAGGTGTGCTATGATCAAAACTGCTTTACGGAAACACCTACGATGGCATCGTGTGTAGAAGAGTGGGCCTAGAAAGAACAAGACTGTTACGAGCCAGCCATGAGGAAAACTTGGTCCAGGATAGTGCCGGAAAGAAGGAGATGAAAGAATACTCTGGAGTGAAGGTTATAGAAGAGCTTGAAGGGGAGAAACACCCCACAATAGCACTCTGAGTAGGAAGACAGAGAGAACAAATGTGTGCATGAAGATGGCAGAGCAATGCTCCTTGTTCTTTGGGGAATAGGTGGGAGGGTGACGAAGAAATACATTGTGTGCATATTGCACAGTATTGATCAAAGAGAAATCTATTGCATTGGAGGGTAAATGCCAAAAGATTAGTGAGTAAAAAGGATGCATGAAATCACAGAATGTAGAGAGAGCATGGAGGTAATAGAAACATTGCGGGGAAGTAGATAAGGAAAGAAAGATGGCAAAACGTTCTGATTTTTGCAATCACAACAGTGAGTTTAAAGCAGAATGTAGATGGAATCTAACCCCACAAAATCTTCTTGCCTGAAACTACTAAAAGCTGGACAAAAATATTTGAAACTACAGTTGTCAAGAGGCTGAACACTAGGCTATAAAAGATTGTGATCCCAGGGAGTCATAAAACAGACCAAATGAACCTTACAATCGTCCTGACTTGTTGCCTTGGGAGTTTCCTGACTGCAGCCCAAAGAGGGAGAACCAGGCAGCACCTGGGAGAATTCCTGAGTTGAAGAGACAGAGCCGAGAGTCCAAGGAGGTCACAATAGTTAGAATTCACAGGACAGTATACCAGAAAGGAGAGAGGACAGAAAACTCCAGATTTCTGGAAAGTCCACAAATGTTTGGAGATGAAATGATACATTCCTGAATAACTGACAGGTCTAAGAAGAAGTCATAAGGGAAATAGAAAGTATTTTGTAGATATTTAAAATGGAATCTAGGCCAGGTGTGGTGGCTCATGCTTGTAATCCCAGCACTTTGGGAGACCGAGGTGTGCGGATCATCTGAGGTCAGAAGTTTGAGACAAGCCTGGCCAACATAACAAAACCCTGTCTCTACTAAAAATATAAAAATTAGCCAGGCATGGCGGTTGGCACCTGTAATCCCAGCTACTCAGGAGGCTGAGGCATGAGAACTGCTTGAATCCAAGAGGCGGGGGCTGCAGTGAGCCGAGATCACACCACTGTGCTCCAGCTTAGGTGACAGAGTGAGACTTTGTCTACAAAAAATAAATAAAAATAAAATGAAATATAACATGTAAAAATTTGTTAGGTCCCACTAAAGAAGCAGTATTTAGGGGAAGATTTATAGCACTGAATGCCTATATTAGAAAAAGAAAAAATGTCTCAAATTAATGATCTCACCTTTCACCTTAAGAAACTAGATAAAGAAGAGCAAACTAAACCGAAAGTAAGTAGAAAAAAGAACGTAAGAAAAATCAAAGAAATCGATTCCTTGCTCAGATGGTTTCACAGGCGAATTCCACCAATAATTAAAAGAAGAAATAACATTTATTCTATACAAACTCTTTCAGAAAATTACAGCAGGGAAAACACTTCCAAACTCCATTTCTGGGGCCAGCATTTTCCTGATACCAAAGCCTAACAGATATGACAAGAAAATATACTGCAGAGCAACAGTCCTCATCAACATAGACATGAATATCCTCAATAAAATATAAGCAATTAATTCCAACAATGTATAAGGAGGATATGCATCCTGATCAAGTGGGATTTATCCTAGAAATTGGCTTAATAGCCAAGATTGGCTTAATGTTCAAAAATCAGTCAATATCGTTCATCATATTAATAAAGTAAAAATTGAAAAACCATGATTACCTCACTAGACTCAGAAAAAGTAGTTGACAAAATCCAATATCCTTCTCTGTGCCAGAAACTTCAGGAAAAATGAAAAGAAAAACTCTAACAGCCATTTTTAATTTAAAAAAAACAAAATCCCTAGGAATACAAGGAACTTCCTCAATCTTACAAGGGCAAGCCAGTTCCAACTACTTGACAGCTCAGAAGGCTGAGACAGGGGAATCACTTGAGCTCAGGAAGATGAAGCTTTTGCTCTCCTCCCAGGCCCTGGTTCAGCCCTGTAAGAAGACATTTATGTCAGCAGAAGCCAGCTGAGCAGAGTTCATGCTTCTCCTTTTTCTTTTTTTTTTTTTTTTTTTTGAGATGGAGTTTTGCTCTTGTTGCTCAGGCTGGAGTGCAGTGGTACCATCTCGACTCACTGCAACCTTTGCCTCTCGAGTTGAAGCAATTCCCATGCCTCAGCCTCCTGAGTAGCTGGGATTACAGGCATGTGCCACCATACCCAGCTAATTTTTATATTTCTAGTAGAGACAGGGTTTCACCATGTTGGCCAGGCTGGTCTTGAACTCCTGACCTCAGGTAATTTGCCTACCTCAGCCTCCTAAAGTACTGAAATTACAGATGTGAGCCACTGCACCTGGCCAAAATTGTGGAGTTGGTTTATTTGTTTTGTTTTGTTTAAAAACAAGAAAGGTTTGACTGAGACAAAACTGCCCTAGGTACCTCTTCCTATGTTAATAATATTTTAATGGGGGGGAGGGGTGAAAGCTCATGCAAATGTAAAGAAATGGTCACGGGGACCTGGCTGACCCAATCCAGAAGCAGGGGTTGGGGGAGTTGCAGGGGAGGAATTTGGAAGGGGTTGTCAAGGACAGAGAGGGCCAGAACTGGGCTGTGTGGAGGCTGTGTTCTCTGAGACTTCCAGGCACGACAGACCTGTTGAGTCCCTCACTGATGTGAGCACGGCCCACTAGAAGATAGTCTCCTAAATGTTTAGGGGTCCACATGGCCCACTTCTCCCATCTGACGCCATCCTGCATAGAAAGGAGCCCTCTAGGGAGAAAGGCAGGTGAAGCACCTGCATTTCTATTTTTTTTTTTAACATGGGGTGCAGGACCTGCCATTTTATTTTATTTTATTTTTTATTTATTTTATTGCATTTTAGGTTTTGGGGTACATGTGAAGAACATGCAAGATTGTTGCATAGGTACACATGTGGCAGTGTGATTTGCTGCCTTCCTCCCCATCACCTACATCTGGCATTTCTCCCCTTGCTATCTCTCCCCAGCTCCCCACTCCCCACTGTCCCTCCCCTATTTCCCCCCAACTGACCCCAGTGTGTAGTGCTCCCCTCCCTGTGTCCATGTGTTCTCATTGTTCAACACCCGCCTATGAGTGAGAACATGCGGTGTTTGATCTTCTGCTCTTCTGTCAGTTTGCTGAGAATGATGGTTTCCAGGTTCATCCATGTCCCTACAAAGGACACAAACTCATTGTTTTTTATGGCTGCATAATATTCTATGGTGTACATGTGCCACATTTTCCCTGTCCAGTCTACCATCAATGGGCATTTGGGCTGGTTCCAGGTCTTTGCTATTGTAAACAGTGCTGCAATGAACATTCGTGTGCACGTGTCCTTATAGTAGAACAATTTGTAATCCTTTGGATATATACCCAGAAATAGGATTGCTGGGTCAAATGGAATTTCTATTTCTAGGTCCTTGAGGAATCGCCACACTGTCTTCCACAATGGTTGAACTAATTTGCACTCCCACCAACAGTGTAAAAATGTTCCTATTTCTCCACATCCTCTCCAGCATCTGTTGTCTCCAGATTTTTTAATGATCGCCATTCTAACTGGCGTGAGATGGTATCTCAATGTTGTTTTGATTTGCATTCCTCTGATGACCAGTGATGATGAGCATTTTTTCATATGTTTGTTAGCCTCAAGTATGTCTTCTTTTGTAAAGTATCTGTTCATATCCATTGCCCACTTTTGAATGGCCTTGTTAGTTTTTTTCTTGTAAATCTGTTTTAGTTCTTTGTAAATGCTGGATATCAGCCCTTTGTCAGATGGGTAAACTGCAAAAATTTTTTCCCATTCTGTTGGTTGCCAATTCACTCTAATGGCTGTTTCTTTTGACAAACCGATTGCAACAGCACATCAAAAAGCTTATCCACCATGATCAAGTAGGCTTCATCCCGGGAATGCAAGGCTGGTTCAACATCCACAAGTCTATAAACGTAATTCACCATATAAACAGAACCAAAGACAAAAACCACATGATTATCTCAATTGATGCGGAGAAGGCCTTTGACAAAATTCAACAGCCCTTTATGCTAAAAACCCTCAATAAGCTAGGTATTGACGGAATGTATCTCAAAATAATAAAAGCTATTTACGACAAACCAACAGCCAATATCATACTGAATGGGCAAAAACTGGAAGCATTCCCCTTGAAATGTGGCATTAGACAAGGATGCCCTCTCTCACCACTCCTATTCAATGTAGTACTAGAAGTTCTAGCCAAAGCAATCAGGCAAGAAAAAGAAACAAAGGGCATTCAAATAGGAAAGGAGGAAGTCAAATTGTCTCTATTTGCAGACGACATAATTGTATATCTAGAAGACCCCATCGTCTCAGCCCAAAATCTCCTGAAACTGATAAGCAACTTCAGCAAAGTCTCAGGATACAAAATCAATGTGCAAAAATCACATACATTCCTATACATCAATAACAGACTTAAAGAGAGCCAAATCAAGAACAAAATTCCATTCACAATTGCCACAAAGAGAATAAAATACCTAGGAATACAACTAACAAGGAACATAAAAGACCTCTTCAAGGAGAACTACAAGCCACTGCTCAACGAAATAAGAGAGGACACAAACAGATGGAGAAACATTCCATGTTCATGGTTAGGAAGAATCAATATCATGAAAATGGCCATACTGCCCAAAGTAATTTACAGATTCAATGCTATCCCCATCAAGCTACCAATGACCTTCTTTGCAGAACTGGAAAAAAACCACCTTAAACTTCATATGGAACCAAAAGAGAGCCCGCATAGCCAAGCCAATTCTAAGCAAAAAGAACAAAGCGGGAGGCATCACACTACTGGACTTCAAACTATACTACAAGGCTACAGTAATCAAAACAGCATGGTACTGGTACCAAAACAGAGATATAGACCAATGAAACAGAACAGAGGTCTCGGAAGCAACACAACATATCTACAACCATCTGATCTTTGACAAACCAGACAAAAACAAGCAATGGGGAAAGGATTCCCTGTTTAATAAATGGTGTTGGGAAAACTGGCTAGCCATGTGCAGAAAGCAGAAACTGGACCCCTTCCTGACACCTTACACTAAAATTAACTCCAGATGGATTAAAGACTTAAACATAAGACCTAACACCATAAAAACCCTAGAAGAAAATCTAGGCAAAACCATTCAGGACATAGGTGTAGGCAAGGACTTCATGACCAAAACACCAAAAGCATTGACAACAAAAGCCAAAATAGACAAATGGGACCTAATCAAGCACCTGCATTTCTAAACAGGTTTTTGAAGCCCCAACTGTCTCCTTTCTACCTCCCATCACCACTCCCAAGACCCTGCCCAAATGACTGGAGTCCAGGCCTGCCAGAGAACAGGCTCCAGGACAATCCTACCATGTCTCTCTGCCATGCGCAGGGAAGTCCCTGTCATCCCTGTGCAATCACAGCGCTTGCAGGAAAGCTGCTCAGAACAGCCCTGTGCTGTCCCATCCAGCCTGGTCACACCCACTGGGCTGCCCACACCAACAACGATGGTAATCATCAGAGCTGTGACAACATTATTTATTAATGGCAGTAACATGTATTGATTTCTTCCTCTGAACCAAGCCCTTCCATAGGCATTTTACAGCATTGTCTCATTTGCTCCTCATTACAAACCTCTAGGGGTGCTCTTATTATCTCTACCGTAAAGGTGGGAAAGCGAGTCTCAGAGAGGTGAGACGGCTTTCCCCAAGCTGCAAGTCTAATACAAGCTCATAGAGGACACGTGATTTAAATTGAGGTTATTAAGATCCAAGGGGAGATACCTGATTTCAGAAGCCATACCTTGCTCATAGTCATTTCAGGCTACATATAGAAATAAGGATAACAAAGGGCACCTTCAAAATCCCACCCAACATCAACAGTCAGGGTTAAAAACAGCAACTGCCGCTATAGAAGGCAAATGACCTATTTGATATCCACTTAACAATCAGTGTTGCATTCAGTCCTATATTTTGGGCTGTAGAATGGGTTTTGCACATTCCCCCACAACTGTGTATACCCTACCCATCACTGAAAATTGGGACTTTTCGCATTCCAGGAAGGGATTTCCCAGGACACAGAGTCCCAGGCAAACCTGGATGGTTGGTCACTGTAAGTTTTTCAACCTCATCCTGGACATAGCTAAAAGATCCTGGACATCCTGGACACCATCTCACCAGACACAGTGGTGGCCAGATAAAGTCAACCACACTCCATGGTCTCCTTCCCAAGCAGTCACTGAAAGGGTGTCAAGGAGGCTTAGTTCAGCGTGCCGCAGCTTTCCTTCCTTAACATCCGCTCCTAAGAGCATTAACTGAATTTCCTCTGGCCTTTTCCTGCAAAGGCCTGTGAACTCAATACCCAGCAGATCGCATGCAGCAGTTCATAATTAATTTATGCCGCCTGAAATGTCCCACTAGGTCAGTATCGCTCTTCACCCAGTTAATGAAAGGACTGATCTTAAGAATACCTTTGATCATTAAAAGCATGATTAAGACTCCCTCCCTATTATCCTACTCTAGGAATGAGCAATGAGTCTTCCCACAGCAGAACACCTCTGGTTCTCCTAACAAATGTACTTACTGCAATCTTGTGTTTAATTAGTCTCTTTCTTCAGATGAAATGCTTGTGTCCCTGCTCTGGATTTCATTCATAAGATCACTTAAAATATGGCAGGCTCTTTATTGACTCACTCATTATTGTGGGGCCATATGGTACACTCAGACCAAAGCAACAGTGTGTTAGACCTGAACTCAGCAGGGACGTGGGGAAAAGCCAACATGCCTGACCTGAGTCAGGCAGCCAACTAGCATTTAATTGACCATTTATTATGTATCATGAAGCAACCGAGAGATTCAGAAATGAACAAAAGGAACAGATGCTACACTTAAGGCAGTTTCTCAACTTCAGCACCATTGACCTTCAAGGCAGGATCATTCTTATTTGTGAGGCTGTCCTGTGCATTGTGGGATGTTTAGCAGCATCTCCAGCCCCTAACCGCTAGATGCCAGGAGCACTGTCCCTCACCCCATTCCCACCCCAAGATGTGACAATTGAACTTATCTGCAGACATTACCAAATGTCCCATGGGGGTGAATTGCTCTCAGGTTAAAAATCGCTCCCTTAAGGTGTTTGCCATCTGGAAAAGCAAGTATGACAATTATTTGTGTACTTGTGATGGAGGACATCATGGGGCAGTAATGAAGGGAATGTGCTGGTTGCAAACTCCTGTGCCCTCAGAGGCCAGTGATGGGAACGCTGGGAAGGCGGTGAGGATGTGGCTAACTGGAAAGGACAACTTGGTCCCAAGCTCAGTCCAGCCAAGTTTTACTAGATACTACGATATATTTGGGAAATTCTGAAATCTGGACTTTTTTGTGAAATCTCCCAGTTTCTAAATGTCTCAACCAATTGAAAAATTTTTTAAACACCATATAAGCTGAAATTAATTAACTAAAAGGTTGAGGGCCATATTCAGCCAGATGTCCCTGCTGTGTCAAAAATTGGGCAGAATGGAAGGATCTGGGCATCACCTCCAGCTCACCTCCCAACCCTGGGTGCTGAGGCCCATTTCTAGAAATGGGTGGTTATTCATATTTGTTTGCTCTTAATCAGTGGTTCTAGAGCCTGGGTGCCCATTTGAATCACCTGGAGATATTAAAAAGCTCATCAGTGCACTGACCCTCCTCCCAGACCAATTAAGCCGGAAGCACGGGGTGGGGCCCAGGTGTCTATATTTGTAAAAAATTCTCCCCAAGTGATTTGAACATTCAATCAGGCTGGAGAACCACTGGTGTAGAGGAAGGAAAGGCTCATCTACAGGTTGATTAAGGTTCAGGACCCTAACCTCAGGCAACCATGGGGTCTGGGAGAAACAACGTGGGCTTCAGGGTCTCTACCTGTTAAATGGTGATAAAAACACTACCTCCTTTATTGAGTTGGTGTTAAAAAAAAAAAAAAAAAAAAAAAAAAAAAGAATCTCTGAAAGTGGGGCCCAGGCTTTAGGTTTTTGTTTTTTGGGTTTTTTTTCCAGATGTTACTAATGAGCAGCCAGAATTGAGAAGCAGTAAGTAGGTTCCTGTCGTCTCGAACACTCTGGAAATTTCCTTAAGTGGGAAGAGGAAATGAGTTTTGAACACCCTCTAAGGCCGGGGCCTAGATGCCCCATTGGGATCCCTCAAAAGGAATTGGAGAGAAAGAGCCAGATGCTGACTCTACACAACATAAACTCCAAGAGGACACACACCCCAAAACCTCCTACACACACAATAATTAGCTGCTAGGATTAAGAAGTACCTTGAACATCATTCTAAAAGACATAGCTTGTGAATGCTACCTTTGCTAACATGAGGGGCCTTCCACCAAGAAAATTCAAAGAGCCCTGATGTCTAAGCACTGAGCATCTCGAGGTATCTGATCCAGTGTCATCCTGGTAATATTTCCGTTATTCACCTGAACTTCTGTTAATGAGGTAGCTAACTATGAGGCTTCCATTTGGGACACACACATTTATCATTTGATTAGGAAAGATTACCTATTTTTAGATAAAACATATATCCCCTAACAGGGATGGACAGTTATAAATAACTTGGAAAACTCTAGCTGACGCCCAAAACATCATGATTTAGGTTGAAAGAAAAAGCCTTTCTGATCACTGTCGTTTTGTGTTCCCCAGCACATTTTTCATGTTTACTTGCTGTCACCCCAAATAAGTGATCACCCTGGCTATATCCCATTTCCTCACTAGCTAAGATGGGAGGAAGAATTGTCACAATCAAATAGGCAAGATCAAGGCGCAAGGGAGGAGAGCCAGGGATTTAAGACCTGTGCCCTGCAATCAGTTAATTAGCGCACTTCCAATTTATGTTGGACAGTTATTTGGGGAGCCTCAGACATGGCTTCAAGTTAGACTTTTACTCAAGCTGTCAGGTGGAAGAAGGGCTCAGAAGCCCAATGAAGGAAGTCAAACCTTTCCTTCCACATGGAAGTGGATGCCTTGTCCTTTATGAGGTCCCTTCGTTCCCTGGCCCTTGAAGCAGCTCAGGGGGATTCTAACACGAAAAAAATAGACATTTCCAATGACCATAGCTGAAAACTTTTTAGCAAAAAAATAATGTAGTATTAGATTAGAACCCAAAGTTTGAATAAATGTTCATGAATCCAGAGGAGACTTCCACACTGAGGAAGATGAAGTAGACATAATTTTCCCAATTTTGGCCAGGCGCAGTGGCTCACGCCTGTAATCCCAGCACTTTGGGAGGCCAAGGCAGGTGGATCACCTGAACTCGGGAGTTCAAGACCAGCCTGACCAACATGGAGAAATCCCGTCTCTACTAAAATTACAAAATTAGCCAGGCGTGGTGGTGCATGCCTGTAATCCCAGCTACTCAGGAGGCTGAGTCAGGAGAATCACTTGAACCCGGGGGGTGGAGGTTGCAGTGAGCGAGATCGCTCCATTGCACTCTAGCCTGGGCAACAAGGGCAAAACTGCATCTCAAAAAAAAAACTTTCCAATTTCTTCTACTACATACAACTAAAAATCCTCAACATTATGTATAAAGCACATATAAGAAAACTTTGAAAAGTGAAGAGAGGAAGGCAGGCCAGCTAGGGACCCCAGGATCCAAGAAATTACATAGTGGTGAGTTTCTTGGGCTTTCTTTTTGTTCATACATTCCATACATGAAGTGGAAGCAGCCAACAACACAGAAGTGCCAACAAATGCAAACGAACACGAAATCTCAACAAAAGCCTGCCCTCTCTAGCCAAAGGCCATGAAAGAACACATCTAACAAGACAGAAAACAAGACATCTAACAAAAAAAAAGGCCAATAGCCACTTTACTCCAGTTACATACCATAGTAAAAATGGTGGTCCCACCCTTATGATATCAGCAAAGGTCATCTGAGGAAACTGAATTTCCACTTTCATTAGGATGTAACGAGGTGTCCCATTACCCCAGCCCAAGTGGTGCCAGAGGAGGCCAAGTAGGGAGCCAGGACTTTTATCCATCCCTACCATGTGATATAAGCCCTCACCTCTGCCCACCAGTGAAGACCAGATGGAACACCAGATCTCCCACACATCAGTAACAAGGAACCCTCTACCTCAGATGTTAATGGATGCTAATTGGAAAACCTGGACTTCCACCTCCATGAAGGCAGTGCTACAATTTCCCCCATTGAAGCAGCACCAGAAAAATCCAGCTAAAACAAAAAGTTTAAATAAGTTATAGAATCTCAGCACAAAAATGTCCAGTTTTCAGTCAAAAATTACTCAACATGCCAAGAACCATAAACAGCTCAAACTAAATTTAAAAGACAGGCTGGGCACAGTGGCTCATGCCTGTAATTCCATCAGTTTGGGAGACTAAAGTGGGAAGACTGCTTGGGTCCAGGAGTTCAAGACCAGCCTGGGTCACATAGTGAGACTCCATTTCCACAAAAAAAAAATTTTTTTTAATTAGCTGGGCATGGTAGCATGTGCCTATAGTCCCGGCTACTTGGGAGGTGCAGCAGGAGAATAACTTGATCCCAGGAGGTGGAAGCTACAGTGAGCCATGATTGTACCACTGCACTCTAGTTTGGGTGACAGAACAAGACCCTATCTCAAAAAAAAAAAAAGAGTCAAAAGATGCCAACACCAAGACAACATAGATGTTAGAATTATGTTTAAAATTTGTTAAAGCAGCCATAATAAAAATGCATCAGCAAGAAACTACAAATGTGCTTGAAGCAAGTAAAAAACTAGTAAGTCTCTGATGGTGATAATCATTTCGCAATGTATACACACATCAAAACATCACATTGTATACCTTAAACATATATAAATTTTTATTTGTTAATTATATCTCAATAAAGCTGGAAGAAAAAAAAGGAGAAACAAAAAGTCTCAGCAAATAACCAGAATATGTAAAGGAAAACCAAACAAAAACCTTAGAACTAAAAATTACAATAACTGAAATTAAAAGCTCAATGGTTGGGCTCAATAGCAGAATGGTGCAAATAGAGGAAAGAATCTGTGAACTGGATAACAGAACAATAGAAAATATCCAACTTTAACAATGAAAATCTAGTTTTTTAAAAGAAGGAACAGCGCTTCAGGGACTTGTGGTACTATAAATAAAAGATATAACTTTTATGTCATCAGAGTCACTGAGGAGAAGAGAAAGACAGTGGAGTTGCAAAAGTACTCAAAGAAATAGTGGATGAAAGCTTTCCGAATTTAGCAAAAGGCATGAACCTACAGATCTAAGAAGCTGAGTGAACGCCAAACAGAATAAACCCAAAGAAATCCACATGAAGACACATCATAATTAAACTTCTCAAAACTACAGACAAAGAAAAAAATTTGAAAGCAGCCAGAAATAAGTGACATCTTACCTTTAGGGAGGAAACAATTAGAATGAGAGTGGATTTCTTATCAGAAACCATGGAGACCAGAAGGAAGTGGCATCATATTTTTCAGGTGGTGAAAGAGAAAATTTTTAACCCAGAATCTCGTAAACAGCAAAAATATTCTTCCAGAAGAAAAGGGAAAATAAAGACATTCTCAGATAAAGGAAAACTAAGATAATTTGTCCACAAAAGACCTATACTAAATGAATGGTTAAAGAACATTAACTATTTTTTTTTTTTTTTTGAGATGGAGTCTCACTCTGTCACCAGGCTGGAGCACAGTGGCGTGATCTTGGCTCACTGCAACCTCCACCTCCCAGATTTAAGTGAGTCTCTGGCCTCAGCCTCCCAAGTAGTTGGGACTACAGGCATGTGCCACCACACCCAGCTAATTTTTGTATTTTTAGCAGAGATGGGATTTCACCAAGTTGGTCAGGATAATCTCGATCTCTTGACCTTGTGATCTGCCCATCCCAGCTTCCCAAACTGCTGGTATTACATGCATTTGCCACCACTCCCAGCCTAACCATTCTTTTAAAAAGAAAAAAAAAAAGAAAAGAAAAAGTAAACAAGAAAAGAAGAAGCCTTAGAGCATTGGGAAGGAAGGAAGGAAATGAAAAGCAAAAATATGAGAAATACAATAGATTTTCCTTCTCCTCTTGAGTAATCTAAATTCCTTTTGAAAATTAAAGCAAAAGTTATAACCATATTTGATATATTTCTAAATGCATGTGGAAGAAAAAATTAAGGCAAATGTATTATAAATGAGAAAGGGTAAAAGAATAAACATAGACGAAGTGAGGTTTTCTTACCTCAAACTGGTAAGGGAACAGTACCATAAACTATGATAAGTTATGTTCATGTAATGAAATACCTACATTAACAACTAAAAATGCTAAACAATGAGATACACTCAACACTATAGATAAATAAATACCTATAGTGGAATTCTAAAGAATATTCAAGTGACTCACAGAAAGTCTGAAACAAGAAAACAAAGAAACAAAAAAGAAAATAGCACCAGAAAATAAAAGAATAAAATAACAGTCTTAGCCATAACATATAAGTAAATACATTAAATGTAAATGTAAATGATCTAAATATGCCAATTAAAAGACAAAGATTGGTAAGGTAGATTAAAAACATTACCCAACAAGGTGCTGTCTACATAAAATTCACTTCAAATATAACAATATAGGCAGGTTAAAAGAAAAGGATGGAAAAAATGTACTATGAAAACATTAGTCAAAAGAAAGTAAGGGTAACTACATTACTATGAGATAAAGTAGACTTCGAATCAAATGAAATTAGCAGAGACAAAAGAAATATTATATGATGACGAAGGAAACATAGCAATCCTAAATTGCATATACCAAACAACAAAACTGCAAAATATGTTAAGCAAAAACTGATAAACTAGGCTGGGCATGGTGGCTCATACCTGTAATCCCAGGACTTTGGGAGGCCCAGGCAGGCAGATCACTTGAGCCCAGGAATTTGAGACCAACCTGGGCAACATAGCAGAACCCCATCTCAAAAAACTTTTTTTTTAATTTAAAAAACCTGATAAATGGAAGGAAAAATAGGCAAATACATAATTTTAATCACAGACTTTAACACCCCTCTCTCAACAACTGATAAAACAACTAAATAGAAAATCAGCAAGGATATAGATTAACGCAACAACAGGACCTAATTGACATTTATAGAAGCTTCCACATAACAATAGCAAAATATATATTCTTTTCAAATACCCACAGAACATATACCAAGCTAGACCATATTCTCAGCCATAAAACAAACTTCAGCAAATTTAAGAGAACTGAAATCATGTAGGGTATGTTCTCCAACCACAATAGAACCAAACTAGAAATCAGTAGCAAAAAAAAAAATTACAACAAAATATCTAAACAATTAAAAACTAAACAATATGCTTCTAAATAACTCATGGGCTGAACAGGAAGCCTCAGAAGAAAGAAACAAATAATTGAATGTAACGAAAATGAGGATACAGCATATCAAAATTTGTGGCCAGGCATGGTGACTCACATCTGTAATCCCAGCACTTTGGGAGGCCAAGGTGGAAGGATCACTTGAGCCCAGGTGTTTGAGACCAGCCTGGGCAACATAGTAAGAACCATCTAAAAAAAAAAAAATTTGATATATTTCTAAATGCATGTGAAAGAAAAAATTAAATGAAATTTATTTTTGGGACACAGCTGTGTTGAGAAGGAAATTTGTAGTACTAAATGCATGTGTTAGGAAAGAGGAAAGGTCTCAAATCTATAAACTTCCACCTCAAGAACCCAGGTAAAAAAGAGCAAAATTGGCCAGGCGCGGTGGCTCATGCCTGTAATCCCAGCACTTTGGGAGGCCGAGGCAGGTGGATCACGAGGTCAAGAGATCGAGACCATCCTGGTCAACACGTTGAAACCCCGTCTCTACTAAAAATACAAAAAATTAGCTGGCCATGGTGGTGCGTGCCTGTAATCCCAGCTACTCAGGAGGCTGAGGCAGGAGAATTGCCTGAACCCAGGAGGCGGAGGTTGCGGTGAGCCGAGATCGCGCCATTGCACTCCAGCCTGGGTAACGAGAGCGAAACTCTGTCCCAAAAAAAAAAAAAAAAAAAGAGCAAAATTAATCCAAAGCAAGCAGAATGGAGGAAATAATAAAGCTAAGAGAAAAAAATCAATAAAATTGATAACAGAAAAACAATAAAGAAATCAATAAAACGAAGAAAAAATATCAGTAGAGTTGAAAAAAATATCAGTAGCGTTAACAAACCACTAGCAAGGCTGACAAAGAAGGAAAGTGAGAAGATGCAAATTATCAATGTCAGGAATGACAGAGGAGATATCACTGTACACCCTGAAGACATCAAAAAGATAAAAAGGGAAGCTATGGACACCTCCACACACATAAACTTAACAATTTAAATGAAATGGGGCACTTTCCTCAAAAACACAAACTACCACAACCCATCCAATATGAAGTAGATGAGTGAATAGTCCTCTGTTAGGAAAAATTAATGTATAATTTTAAATCACCACCCCACCCCAACAACAACAACAAAAAACCCAGAGATCTCTAGATCCAGATGGTTTCACGGAAGAATTCTACAAAATTATTAAAGAGGAATTGACACAGATTCTATACAATCTCTTCAAGAAAATACAAGAAGAAAGAACACTTTCCAATTAATTTTATAAAGCTATTGTTACCTTGATACAAGAACAGACAAAGGCATTATCAAAAAAGAAAACCACAAACCAATACCCCTCATGAATACAGACATAAAAATTTTTAACAAAATATTGGCAAATAGCATTCAGCAATATATAAAAAGAATTATACTTTGTGATCAAGTGTGATTTGCTCCATGGATGTGAGATTGGTTCAATATTCTAAAATCAATCAGTCAATCAATCTAATTCACCATAATAACAGGCTGAGGAAGAACAATCACATGATCTTGTCAACTGATGCAAAAAAAAGCATTTTGCAAAATTCAAAATGCATTCATGATAAAAACTCTCAGAAAGGTAGAAATAGTGGGAATTTCTCCTGCTTGACAAAAACACCTACAAAAACCTACAGCTAACATTATACTTAATGGCGAGAGACTAGATGCTTTCTCGCTAAGACTGGGAACAAAGCAAAGATATTCACTCTCAACTCTGAGTTGTTAACTTTTATTCAACATAGTGCAAGAAGTTCTAGCCAGTGCAACAAAACAAAACAAACAAAGGAAACAAATGGCAAACAGGTAGAAAAGGATCTAGAACTGTCTCTATTTGCAGGTGTGATTGTCTAAATAGATTCCAAAGGAATCTACAAAAAATTCCTAGAACTAATAAATGAGTCCAGCAGTGTTGCAGGACTTGAGATAAACATACAGGAGTCAATTGTATTTCCATATACTAGCAATAAACATGTAGACATGGAAATTTAAAATATAGTGCCATTTAAAATTGCTCAGAAAATAAAATACTTCAGTGTAAATTTAACAAAACATGAACAGGACTTCAATACTGAAAACTACAAAATGCTGATGAAAGAAATTTAAGGATGTCTAAATAAATGGAGAGACATACCATGTAAATGGATTGGAAAACTCAACACAATAAAGATGTCAATTCTCCTCAAGGTGATACACAGTTTTCTTTCTAAACCCCAGCAAGAATTTTTATAGACACAGACAAGGTTATTATAAAATCTATATGGAAAAGCAAAGGTACTAGAAAAGCTAAAAACAATTTTGAAAAAGAAGAACAAAGCTACTAAAATCAAGACTGCATTTGTTGGTGGAGAAATAGATGCATAAATCAATGTGATAGACCAGAAAACCCAGAAATAGACTCACACAAGTATGGCCAACTGATTTTTTACAAAAGTGCAAAAGCAATTAAATGGAGAAAGATAGCCTTTTAAGCAAATCATGCTAAAACAGTTGTATATCCATAGGCCAAAAAAAGGGGGTCATTAAAGAGAACCTCAAGATAAGTCTCACACCTTTTACCTTACATAAAAAACTCAAAATGGATTATAGACTTAAGCATAAAATATAAAAACTATAAAACTTTTAGGAAAAAATAGAAGAAAATCTTCAGTATTTAGGAGGAGGCAAATAGGTTTGACACTAAAAAGAAAAATTGATAGGTTTGAATTCATCAAAATTAAAAACTTCTGCTCTGCAAAAAGATCCTGTTAAGAGGGAAAATATACAAGCTAAAGAGTAGGGAAAAAATATTTCCAATCCATATGTCAAGCAAATAGGACTAGTTAGAAGATACAAAGAACCAAGTGTGCAAAGAATCCAATTAGAAAATGAGCAAAAGATATAAACAGACATTTCACTAAGAGAATATATAATGGCAAATAAGCACATGAAAAGATATTTAACATCATTATTCATTATGGAAAGGTAAATTAAAATCATTATATCACTAGGACATATCAAATGGCTAAGATAAAAAATAGTGACAACACCAAATGGTTACAAGAATGCAGAGAAACTGAATCATTCATACACTGTCAATGTCAATATAAAATGGCAGAGTCGCTCTGGAAAACACTGTTATAGTTTATTTTAAATACGAAACATGCAATTACCATAAGACCTAGAAATTGCACTCATGAACATTTATCCCAGAGAAAGACATGTTCACACCACCATACGTGAAGGTTTATAGAAGCTTTATTTATAAGAGCCAAAAGTCGGAAACTATCCAGATTCCCTCCAATGGATATACAGGTAAACAAACTGTGGTACATACAGTGGAATACTAATAAGTAATAAAAAGCAATAAACTATTGATATACACAACAGCACAGATGAATCTCCAGAGAACCGTTTTAATTGAAAAAAGCCAATTCCAAAAGGTTATACACTGTGTGGTTCCATTTATATAACATTCTTAAAATGACAAAAATATATAAATGGAGAACAGATTAGTGGCTGCTAGGGGTCAAGAGAGGGGTGGGGACAAGAGAGAATGGATGTGACTATAAAAGGGCACATGAGGGATCGTTGTGGGATTAGAAATGTTCTGTATCTTGTCTGTATCCAGGTCCTTGTGGGGGTGGAAATGTTCTGAAGCTTGACTATATTAATGTTACTATCCTGGTAATTATATTGTGCACTATAGTTTTACAAGATGTTACCGTCTGGGGAAACTGTCTAAAGGATATGTGAGATCAGCTGTATCAATTCTCACAATTGCAAGTGAATATACAATTGTCTCAAAATAAAAATATATAATATAACAAAACCATGGGAGGTCTTGGTACTTTCCAAAAGGGCTCAGAAAATAAAATCTGATGCTGCCCTTGTGCAAATAACAAATGGAAACCAGGAGTTTGCTCAGCTAAGGGATGTCAATACTTTCATTCCAATGAAGGGAAATGGCAGTTTCTCCATGATCTGCTTCAAAATATTGCAATAAAGTTTAGTGATTCTGGGATGGATGAGAACATTTGACAGAGGCATTGCTTTAGTTTTTAAGTTTTCCTCCAAGGCACAAAACAGCTTAAGAATTTCCAGAGCATATTGCTTTACCAAGTTTTTTTGTCTAATGCAACAAGCAATCTTGCAGAATGGCTCAAGACAATACTCCTATATTAGGGAAAAATCCAATGTTGGCAAAGATCCAGATTTTTTCAGTTGAACTTTTACTCTGACAAAAGAGACATACCATGTATTTTCAGGACATAAGGAACTACTTTAGCTTCCTTAACTCCATATTTCCATGAAGACTCTTGATACAAAAGATACTGTCTAACTTTTATGTTATGTCATGTTCAATGATACAAGTAAAATCCAAGAATATACGGATGTTGTCATGCACTCTTTTTGTGATATTTCCCAGCCTAAGATGGCATCAAGGTATAAAATAGACAAATGAGCTGGCCTTGGTGGCTCACTCCTGTAAACCCAGCACTTTCAGAGGCCGAGATGGGTGGATCACGAGGTCAAGAATTCGAGACCAGCCTGGCCAACATGGTGAAATTCTGTCTCTACTAAAAATACAAAAATTAGCCAGGCATGGTGGCACATGCCTATAGTCCGAGCTACTCGAGAGGCTGAGGCAGGAGAATTGCTTGAACCTGGGAGGTGGAGGATGCAGTGACCCATGATTGCACCACGGCACTCCAGCCTGGACAACAGAGCAAGACTCCATCTCAAAATAAAATAGACAGATGCTCATAATTATAGTGACATGACATGCTATATTCTCAATTCGTATAAAATAAAACTGTTTTAGATATCATAACATGTCAATGGTAAAAATTATTGGACACTGAGCTATTTACTGCTTTGCATACTATCTTTGATTTATTAACATGAAAGAGTATTTTAATTAAAATATAATTTGTATGGAAAAACATCCTACGTTTGTGGATCAGACTTATTATTGTTAAGATGACAATATTCCCCAAAGTTCTCTACAGATTTACCACAATCTTTATCAAAATCTCAGCTGACTTCTTTGCAGAAATTGACAAGCTGATCCTAAAATTCATATGAAAATTTGAGGCACTTGAAATGGCCAAAATAACCTTGAAAAATAACAAACAATAAATTTGAAAGATTCACACCTCCTGATTTCAAAGCTTACTACAAAGCTACAGTAACCATGATGGCGTAGTACTGGCATAAGAATAAACATCCAGATCAACGAAATTGAATTAAAAGCTCAGAAATAAACCCTCATGTTTATGATCAATTGATCTTTGATCAACTATTCCACAGGGAAAGAATAGTCTCTTCAACAAACACTGCTGGGACAACTGGCTATCTACATAAAAAAGAATGAAGTTGGACCCCTACCTCAACCCACATACAAAAATGAACTCCAAATGGATTAAAGGTCTAAGTGTAAATGCTAAATTTATAAAGCTCTTAGGAGAAGACACAGGCATAAATCTTCAGGGCCTTGGATTACACAAAGATTTCTTGAGTTTGACATCAAAAGCACAAGCAACAAAAGAAAACATAAGTAAACTGGGCTTCATCAAAATGTAAACTTTTGTGTTTTAAAGCATATCAAGAAAGTGAGAAAACAACCCACAGAATGGGAAAAGATACTCTCAAATCACATCTCTGATAAGGTATTTGTATCTAAAATATAAAAAGAATTTTTACAATTCAATAATAAAAAGACAAGTAACCCAACTAAGAAATAGGCAAAAGGTTTGAACAGACATTTCTCCAGAGATATGCAAATGGCCAATAAGCACATGAAAAGATAATTGGCATCTTTAGTGATCAAGAAAATGCAACTCAAAACCATATCATCTCATACCCATTAGGATGGCTACTAAAAAAAACAACAAAAAACAAAACAGAAAATAACAAGTATGGTGAGGATGTGGAGAAATTAGAAGTCTTCATATACTGCTAGTGTGAATGTAAATGGCACAGTCACTTTGGAAAACAGTCTGGCAGTTTCTCAAAAAGTTAAGCACAGAATCATAAGACTATGACTATATCAAGCATATATTGGGCGATTTCACTCCTAGGTATATATTCAAGGGAAATTAAAAGCATATGTCCACACAAAAACTTGTACATGGTTATTCATGGCAGTATTATTAATAATAGCCAAAAAGTGGCAACAACACAAATATCTATCAACCGATGAATAGATAAAATGTAGTATACCAATTTAATGGGATATTTGGCAATAAAAGGAAATGAAGTACTGATACATGC
This sequence comes from Sapajus apella, assembly GCF_009761245.1. NCBI lineage: Eukaryota > Metazoa > Chordata > Mammalia > Primates > Cebidae > Sapajus > Sapajus apella. The sequence goes on from NW_022436953.1 coordinate 22,198,314, forward strand.
TACAATTTGGATGAACCTTGAAAACATTATGCTTAATGAAAGAAGCCAATCACAAAAGACCACATACTGTATGTATCATATAAAATGTGGAAAGTAGGCAACTCGATTGAAACAGAAAGTAGATCAGTGGTTGCCTAAAGCTGGTGAGACGAGGAAGAAATGTGGAGTGACTGCTCATGAGCAGTCTCTTCAGGGTAATGATAATGTGCTAAAATTGATTGTGGTGATGGTTGTACAACTCTGTGAATATACTAAATACCAGTGAATTGTAAACTTTAAATGGATACGTTGTATAGTATGCAAATTATTATTATTATTATTATTTAGATATGGGGTCTCACTGTGTCACTTAGGCTGTAGTGCAGTGGCAAAATCTCAGCTCACTGTAGCCTTGACCTCCCTGGCTCAAAGGATCCTCCCACCTCAGCGGCCCAAGTAGCTGGGACCACAGGTATGCACCACCATGCCTAGCTAATTTTTGTATTTTTTGTAGAGATAGGGTTTTGCCATCTTTCCTAGGATGGTCTAGAACTCCTGAGCTCAGGTAATCCACCCACCTCAGCCTCCCAAAGTGCTGAGATTACAGGCGTGAGCCACTGCACCTCTCTACGGTATGCAAATTATATTTCAATAAAACTGTTATAAAAATATTTATGTAGAATTTGTGCCTAAAATCTATGAGTTTGTACTGACATAAACAAATGAGCAAATGAATGAATACATGGGGGAGAACAGGCAAATATTCTGTGCAGAACAATTCCAAATAATTCATGCAGATACTTGCCCTCAAGGAAGTGGAATATTGTAACTCCATTCCTTAAGCCTGGGCTGCCCATAGTAACTTCTATCCAAAGAGTGTGTATAGAAAGGAGGAAAAAGTAACTTTATGATGGAGAAACCTGACAAATACAACCTCAACCAAGTGACCAAGGTCAACATCAATAGTGATAGGTATGCTGACAGCATGCACCCTTGACATAGTGAAGACAATAGTTTACCTCTGTGGTCTTACTCCCAAAAATGCATAACTTCAGTCTAATCACGAAAAAAATAGACAATTCCCAATTGAGGGACAGTCTACAAAATATCTGACCAGTATTTCTCAAAACTATCAAGCTCATCGAAAAAAAGGAAAATTCTGAGAAATTGTCATATCCAAGAGGAGGCTACGGATATATGAAAATTAATGCAACATGGGATCCTATATGAGATCTTGGAACAGAAAAAGGCCATCAGGCAAAAACTGAAGAGATCTGATTAAAGTATGGACTTTAGTTAACAATAATATATTAATATTTGATCATTAATTGTGACAAATGTACCATACTAATGTAAGGTGTTTATAACTGGGAAAACGGGGTTTAAAGTATGAGAACTCTTTGTACTATGTTTGAAATTTGTCTGTATTATCTCAAACTATTTTCAAATAAAAGATCTTTTTTTAAAAGAAAACACAGAGCCTTCTCCTTACAGAATGGGTGGCTTAAACAACAAACATTTATTCCTCATGGTTCTGGAGGCTGGGAAGTCCAAGATCAAAGCACCAGCAGATTTGGTTCCTGGTTATGTGTTCACATGGCAGGGGTAATGAGGGGATTCTACCCTATCTCTTCTTATAAAGTCACTGATCCCATCATAAGAACTGTACCCTTATAACCCAGTGACCTTCCAAAGACTTCATCTCCAAATACCATCACGTTGGAGATTATAGTTTCAACATAAATTCACCAAATTCTGGGGGGACACAAACTTTCAGTTCATAGGAATCAGCCCATATCCAGGTTAATTCGACACCAGCTGCTGCTGCCATGCATCATAGGAAATTGATCCCACGTTTGTCCTACCTCCTACTTCTATTCCAAAATGGGTTAGTGACATCGCCAAGGCAACTGATTATAGGAAAGTAACTAAGAACAGCCATGAAGTTAACCCTTCAGAATTGGATAAGCAGGACTCTTTTCTGATCCTAAGAGCCCTCAAGGAAGCAACCAGTGACAAAGAGAAGCAGGAAAATATTAAGAAGGTAGAAATGTTACTATTGACAAGACGGTCAGCATCACCCAACACATGAGGCACAGCTTTGAATGAAGATCTTCTCTGAAACATTAATGAGATGAAGGGGCAGTGCCCAATCTGTGGGCAACAATGCCCATGGCCCCATCCTCTCAACAGCACATGACATCAGCCATGTGGTCAAACATTGGTTAGCCAAGAGGCATGAGGAGATTGTTTCAATGAACAATCGTTCCACCACCGCCAAAGTAAAAACAGACATGATGTTTTCATTGGTTTTGTTTGTTCATTTGTTTCTTTTTTTGAGACAGAGTCTTGCTCTGTTGCCCAGGCTTGAGTGCAGTCTCGCAATCTCAGCTCACTGCCAACTCCGCCTCCTGGGTTCAAGTGATTCTCTGCCTCAGCTTCCTGAGTAGCTGGGATTACAGGTGCATGCCACCACATACAGCTAATTTTTATATTTTTAGTAGAGACAGTGTTTCACCATGTTGGCCAGGCTGATCTCAAACTCCTGACCTCAGGTGATCTACCTGTTTCAGCCTCCCAAAGTGCTGGGATTACAGGCGTGAGCCACCGCATCCAGCACATTATGTTTTTAAATCTCTGTTTCTTTTTACTCCAGGAGAGAGTGAGGTGAGTCTACTTTCAGAAAAGCAATTCAGCATTGAATTTGAAGAAATGTTAATATTTCAGCTCTCGTGAACCAGGAGTTTCACTGCTAGGAACCAAATCTGAGGAAATAATCCAAAATGAGGTCAAAGCCCAGGAAATTTTCTTTATTGTTAATAATGAAAAATTGTTAACAATTTAAATATTCACTAGAAATGAATAAGTAAATCACGGTACACATAATTATAGCTACATGACAGAATCTTACGTCATCATTAAAAATATTTATGAAGAATTTTCAATGGCATGCAAAAATACACACTGCAAAAGTAGGATATAAAACCAAATTTAAGATAGAACCTCAGACAGGCGCGGTGGCTCACACCTGTAATCCCAGCACTTTGGGAGGCTGAGGTGGGTGGGTCAAAAGATCGAGACCATCCTGGCCAACATGGTGAAACCCCATCTCTACTAAAAACACAAAAATTAGCTGGGCATGGTGGTACGTGCCTGTAGTCTGAGCTACTCAGGAGGTGAGGCAGGAGAATCACTTGAAACCCGGAGGTGGAGGTTGCAGGTGAGCCAAGCACTTGAAACCCGGAGGGGGAGCTTGCAGGTGAGCCAAGATCGTGCCACTGCACTCCAGCCTGAGCGACAGAGCAAGATTCTGTCTCAAAAAAAAAAAAAAAAAAACAAAAAAAAAAAATATTATATATATATATATATATATATATATATATGTATATCTCCTCAATATTGGAGAGTGGAAAACTTTCGTCTACAGTGCTGATAATGTTTATCTCTAGGAAGTGGAATTAGTGGCCATTGCTCTTTTGAAAATTGTCAGTATTTTGCAAATTTGTATCCGTGAATACAATGGCCTTTCATATTTTCAAAAAAGAAAGAAAAGATATCTTGTCCAAAGTAAAGTAAGGGGCATTGTGACCAACCGCTGGTGACCTCTCAGTACCCTGTCTCCATTCTCCCCTTCTTCCTTCAGAAGACAGCCTGATGTTCAGGTGAGCTCAAGACACCCAGGTAGGCCGGGCGCGGTGGCTCAAGCCTGTAATCCCAGCACTGTGGGAGGCCGAGGTGGGTGGATCACGCGGTCAAAAGATCGAGACCATCCTGGTCAACATGGTGAAACCCCGTCTCTACTAAAAATACAAAAAATTAGCTGGGCATGGTGGCGTGTGCCTGTAATCCCAGCGACTCAGGAGGCTGGGGCAGGAGAATAGCCTGAATCCGGGAGGCGGAGGTTGCGGTGAGCCGAGATCGCGCCATTGCACTCCAGCCTGGGTAACAAGAGCGAAACTCCGTCTCAAAAAAAAAAAAAAAAGAACACCCAGGTAGAAGACTTACCTCCCTTACCGCTGGGAGAGTCACGTGACTAAATTGTCTAGCTGTAGAAGCCTTATAGGTAAAGGGGTTTAAAGCTAGTGAGAGCCAGGCGCGGTGGCTCACGTCTGTAATCCCAGCACTTTGGGAAGCCAAGGCAGGTGGATCACTTGAGGTCAGAGTTCAAGACAAGCCTGGGCAACATGGTGAAACCCCATCTCTACTAAAAATATAAAAATTAGCCAGATGTGGTGGCACATGCCTGTAGTACCAGCTACATGAAAGACTGAGGCAGGAGAATCTCTTGAACCTGGGAGGTGGAAGTTGCAATGAGCTGAGATCGCACCACTGCACTCCCGCCTGGGTAACAGAGCGAGACTCTGTCTTTTAAAAAAAAAAAAAAAAAAAAAAAAAAAAAACGATGATGAGTTTTGCCTGAGTCCTTAGGTCTGGGTGGGAGGGTGGTTGTTGAGCAGAGTTAGCCAGTGGGTTTTGGTGGCAGAGAAATAAGGAGATTAAAGGTGATGGCTCCAAAAACAGGCAACCCCCAGCCCCAGGCCCCAGGAGCCCCACCGAGCTTAAGCACCTGGCAAAGTGCTGATGGAAGCTCCTCTGCAGATCAGATTTGGCCCTGGAGGACCTGGAAGCAGAGGGAGATGAGAGCCTGAATGGGCAGCTCTGCCCTCCTGGGGCTTTCCCAACCCCTCCTCTCCAGGCAGTCCCTGGGCTGCCCGCAGGACTCTCACCATTTCCCTTAAGTCAGGTGACATCTCCCAGACAGGCACAATGCCTACTGTCTTGCCTTCCATACCAAATGCCTTGGTCAGCCTGTCATTTAACAACCAAAATCACAAGACTGTGCAGTCTGACAGTCTTATCCAGAGCCCCCCTGAAACCTACAAGAATGTCTGGCCTTTGGTAGGGGACCATATTCATCAGCAGTCACAGTGCGTTGCTCAGTGCAGCACTCATGCAATGTTAGTTCCCCCCATAAAAGCCATGGGAGTGTTCTTACAGCCAAATATATTTGCAAAAGACCGCATGTTCTATCTCCTTCTAGGAAATTCACACTGTACATTAACATATTAAAGCCTCTGAAAAGTCCCACAGTAAAGACAACATTCATACTTGAATATTTTCCCAAATTATGTAACCAAGAACCCTGTTTTCATAGAGCATCTATTAACTTCTTTTAGAACACATGCAATTAGAAATGCTATCTTAGATGCTTGAAAAGCAGCGTATTTTGTTCCCTAATTAGATAAATTTCCTACCTGTTGGGATCTGAAATTTTTATGTCTGTCATTATTATTACATTTGGAATTACTACTTCTTCATCTTGGAGTAAATTTCCTTTTGACTGAAAAATGCATCGTTTATTCGACAGCAGGGCCAGGGAAGACTTGGGAACATTCCGTCACCTGCTTTTCTGATTGCATCAGTGTGGCATGGGGAATGTTATTTGCATCTGAACTGTATCTCCTGTTTCAGCTGGGAGTGATACAAAGTTCCAACCACTAGCTCATTTGTGCACCATACACGTATTAAGTCTCTACTACATGTCAGGACTGTGCTAGCCACTTTATATGCAGTATTTCAAGCCCTCATGACACTGAAAGTAAATGTTATTATACCCATTGCACAGGAGGGAAACTCAGGTCAGCTAAGGCTGAGTTACCAATCTATAGCACATGGGGACCGGGGTGGCAGGAGCATAATGGGGATGGGGCGGCAGGTGCACAGCTTGCCCCGCTTCCCTCCAGAAGCCTGCATTCTCCCTCCCTATTATCCTGTGTCACAGGGCTCTCAACTATTGCCTGACCTGCATCTTTAACACTGCCTGGCTTTCAATTTGGTGTCCCTAATTGGAATCAAATATTTCTGACTCTGGAAATAAATACTGTTAAACAGTGGCTTGTGCACAGAATAAATAAATATTTGTTGCTAAGGAGACATTGGGAAGATGAAAGAGCAGGAGGCAGATTCCAGCCTCTCCGAGACCCCCAATTTGGCTTCACCTGAACTAAGGCAGGGGCTGGGCAGGTAAAGAACTGAGTGAAGTACCCAGGGAAAGGGGGCAGCTGCCTTTCCACCCCAGATGATTGCAGGCCCATGGGCCGTATGTGTTGTTCAAGAGAGGTTAGGAATCTCTGTTTTTTTGTGAAATCCACCAAGTTGTAACCACCAGCAACTATAGTGGGTTGAACAGTGTCCTCCAAAAATTCATGTTCACTTGGAAATTCAGAAAGTGACGTTATTTGGAGATAGAGTTCTTGCCAAACTAATCAAGGTAAATATCGAGATGAGATCAACACATGCACAAGCCAAGGAACCCTAGGATGCCAGCAGCTACCGCAAGCCAGGAGAGAGGCATGGGGTGGTCTCTCAGAGCCTCCAGAAGGAACTACCCCTGCTGGAATCAGAAGGAACCGACACCTTGCTTTCAGGTTCTCGGATGTCTGGCTTCCAGAACTATGAGAGAGTATTACCACAAGCCATCCAGCTTGTGGTAATTTGTTACAGCAGGCCCAGGAAAGTAACAGAGCAATAAACTTTAATTTTTAGAAATACCACTTGAGCCAGCAAAATCAACCTGGGAGCCAGATTAAGCCTGCAAGTCATCCTCACCCTGGGTAGAGTCAAAGGACAGTCATGCCATGTCATCATTATCTCATCATTATTTTCTCCAAAAATGATGCTACTGCCTCCCCAACAACTCTACGTAGACTGAACCTGAGTCCCAGAGCCATATTTCCAACATCCTCCGGACATCTTCATTTGCAGGACCAGCAGGCAACTCCAACTTAAGGTGTCTAAAATCCAGCTCCATTCCTCATTGTGTGAAATGCCACACCACTTTGGAACACTGGTGTGCCGAGACAGGTTGTGCTGGCTCCCAAGAGTTGACTATGAAATATTCAGGAAATTTCCCTGCTGATTGCCAAACTGTTGGTCCCTTGAAATCTGCCATGGTGGCGTATTTATACCACAGAAATTGGCAAACACTACAATCAGGGGCTTTGTGTTTGGGGAAAGCCAGTTCTCCAGCAAACCACCGAAACCTCCACCCAACTTCCAGGTGAAAAAGCCACTTCTATTTTATTTCACTCTCTCATTATAGCGCACACCCAGCCAGCAAATCCCATTAAATCTCTCTGCAAAGTATTACCTGTGTCAACCACTCTCCCCTTCACTGCCCTGCCCCTCCTAATTCGGGTCTAATCATTCATCATTCTTGCATTTGAACGACTACAAGGGTTTCAGAATTTTCACCCTTCCCCCAGTTATATTCCTCAAACAGCGAGTTGGATTATACTGGTTCTCTCCTCAAGCATTTTTAACATCCAAACGCCTTTGCCTGGCATTCAGAGCAATGTTAGTTAGGCATTTTTCCATTGCAACTGGCAAGAACCCAATTCATACAAACTGAATCAAAAAGGGAACCCGCTAATTCATAGAAGCCCAAGGGGAATGAGACTGCAGGTAAAGCTGGATCAGGTCTCTGGCTTGTTCCCCACTACTTAGCTCATCCTCTTTTTGCCTGGTTTCATTCCCTGGTATGTTGTCTCCTCGTGGGAGGCAAAATGGCCAGCAGCTGCCCTTGAATCACATCCTCCTAGCCCAGTGTAGTGTTAAAGAGTAAACTGCCTTCATCTTTCCAATCTTTCAATCATCCAAAAGCCATGCCTTGTCTATGTGACTTTGCAGTTCCTCTTACTGAGGAGGTGGAGTCTATTTCCCCATTCCTTGAGTCTGAGTTTGGCCATGTGACTTGCTTTGGCCAATGGGATGTTAGCAAGAGAGCCTTGAAAAAGCACTTGTGCATTTCTATTTGCTCCATCAGGACATGCTGGGCTAGCCCAATGGGGTTGATGCACGTGGGGCTGCACTGAGCTATCCCAGCCAAACCAGTCACAGCCAGTGCAGATCAGCAGACACACAGCCAATGTTCAGCCACGTGAATGAGCCCAGCCAAGCCCCACCAAGCCACACAGACTTGGGAGCTAAATAAATGTTCATTGTGGTATGTCACTGAGGTTTTGTGGTTGCTTGTCACACACCATTATTGTGGCAGTAAATAACTGATACATTTAGTGAAATCACTGGAAAGAGAATTTCTCTCTGTGTCTACATAGCAACCTCAGGGAGCACCAATTCGCTCTGCTGGCACCCCATGCCCAGCCTGTGAACAAGAGGATCACAAGGTTTGGTTGAACATGCTGGGCCTCAGGAATGTGGGTCACCATGATGACAACCTCACAAGAACTGTATGAGGCTGAGCGTGGTGGCTCACACCTGTAATCCCAGCATTTTGGAAGGCCGAGGCATGCAGATTACCTAAGGTCAGGAGTTCGAAACCAGCCTGGCCAACATGATGAAACACCGTCTATACTAAAAATACAAAAATAGGCCAGGTGTGGTGGTGCTATAATCCCAGCTCCTCATGGGGCTGAGGCAGGAGAATCACTTGAACCCAGGAGGCAGAGGTTGCTATGAGCCGAGATCACGCCACTGCACTCCATCCTGGGCAAGAGAGCAAAACTCAATCTCGAAAAAAAAAAAAAGAACTACATGGAAAAGGAGGGCAGAACTGCATGTCCCTGAGAAATTTCCTCCGTGGCCTGGCTGCCTTTTCCCTTCTCTCTCATCTGCCTCTCGGCCTTATCCTCTCTCTCTCTGCACAAGCATCTTAGATTCCCTCAATCTGAACTACTTGCCCTTTCCCAAACCTGCCATCCGCTTTTGTATCTCTTTACCTTTGCTCAACTGCTTCTCCTACCTGGAAGGCCTTCCCACTCCTCCCTCTGCAAATCCAGCTCTAATCCTTCATCCTTCCTTGAGGAAGGACTCCAGTCCCAAAGAGAGAGACAACCAGGGGTTGGCAGAGAACACAGAGCAAAACCAGCAGCGAAAGGACAGGGCCCAGGGAACAGGGCAGAGCTGTGCAAGGACCCACTGCAGTCCATGCAGAAAGCTATGACCTGGATCTGGAGCAGTGACAAGAGCTAAGACCTCAGGGCCAGTCCAAGGACTTGCAGCCCCCTGCCAGGAGTGAGGAGTGAGGCAGAGGCTGCAGAGTGCAGACAAGCCACGGCAGAGGGGGCAGGAATGGCAGGGGTGGCAGCTGGCAAGGAGCAGCACTCCTGGCATCGAGCTCACATTGGACAAAGGCTTGGAGGCAGGATCAGAATCCAAGGGATTTAACGCAATAAAAAAATAATGAGGACACAACTTTTCAAGCCCTTAGGGCATGCCAGGTACTGGGGTAAGAACTTAATTACATTATCTCCTGTAATTCTCACAACCACCTTATGAGGCAAAATATAACCAACATCCACATTATACAGGGGAGGAAACTGAGGCCCAAAGAGGTGGCATGGCTCCCCAGGTCACACTGGTGACCACCAGAGGAGGAATGCAAGTCTCAGCCTTCTCAACTCCAAAGCCCTTTTTTTTTTTTTTTTTTTTTTTTTTTGAGATGGAGCCTCTCTCTGTCGCCCAGGCTGGAGTGCAGAGGCACAATCCTGGCTCACTGCAACCTCTGCCTCCCAGGTTCAAGTGATTCTTCTGCCTCAGCCTCCCAAGTAACTGGAATTACAGGCGTGTGCCACCATACCCAGCTAATTTTTGTATTTTTAGTAGAGATGGGATTTCGCCATGTTGGCCACACTGGTCTTGAACTCCTGACCTCAGATGATCTGCCTGCCTCGGCCTCCCTAAGTGCTGGGATTACAGGCATGAGCCACCACGCCTGGCCCAGAGCCCCTTCTTAACCATTCTGCTTTCTTGCCCAGGGCGGAGTTGAACTTCTCACGTCTCTGATTTTAACCGAAGGGAAACTTCTGCTAAGTACAGCTCCAGACAGGCCTAGGTCTTGGCCTCCAGGCAGCTGTTCTAATCTTAGCTAATCTAATTAAATTCACAGCCACCTCAAAGATGAGCCGAGAATCCCCCTCCTCCAAGAAGACTTCCCAGACTCCCCAGGTGAAATTCATGTCTTCTTTCTTTCCGTTCCCATGCATTTCGTCTCAGCCTCTGCTCGACATTTGGCTGTGTCTGCTGGTTTTAGGATGACATCTGTGCTCAACTGTCCCAACTGGCAAAGCCATCCTTCAGGAATGACCATCCTCTGGCTTTGGGTCCCCCAAGACACTTGACTCATGGCCCCGAATGCTGAATTCCCACATGTTGAATTGAATGTGTGTGTCGGTATTTACCTAGCTCCATCCCCCTGAATCCCATCAAGTTGTCTCCTGAAGGCATCTTCTGCCAATTACCAGATTTCTGTGAATTGTGTTACAGTAGAGATTACAACAGCAAGGTTGCCCTCAGCCAGGGCCAAAGTTCACAGAACCCCACCTTTTTGGCTCTGGATTGAACATCAAACCACACAGATAAGCCTCAGGCCTTTCCTCTGGCCCAGCTCCCCAAAGAACTGGGGATGGGGAGTTCTTTCCCTAGAAGGGGATTCAAACCCTCTTTCAGTGGGGGGCAAAAACGGAAACAAAAGCTTTCCCCCATGCAGTGGCCATGCCAGGTGGGTGTTTGGCCATTTCCAAGTGAGCAACTTTTTTGAACTTGATTTTGTGGGTGCTTTCAGCAAATTAGAGCCACAGTTACACTGTGACTTACCAGGATTAGTCATGCACACATCCTGTGCATGCACTTCAGTCCCCCATTAAAGGAAACGCAAGCGAGAGGCTGGCAGGACAGGTTAGAGAATTACCTCCCATCTCCTCAGACCCTTCAGCCACAGAGCGACAGAGTAAATACAGGGCTCAGGCACATCAGAATTCCAGATCATCAATGGCTAATTTCAGTATAAGATGGTGCTCAAGACATGGTCTCTCGTGCAAAATTTGGCACATACTTACATTAAAAAATATTTCAATTTAATCGGGCATCCTGTATTTTTTATTTGATAAATTTGGTCATGCTACTCAGGCAGGATCTTGTAATGCTGAAGTCCAGGACCCTGCTTCCAGGGAAAGTTCTCATTGATGACAGAGGAAGATGAGAGAAACCATAATATGGAAATCGTCTGGGTTCTATGGGGCTCACAATGGATGTCCAAACACACGGCATAAAAAGCCTAATCAGACACTCAATGCAATTTACACAAAATATTTTTCAAGGGTATAATAGCTTAGATAAAGCCGATTAGCATTCTTAAATTAATTCTTCAACTGGCATAATAACACATCCTCTCTCCCTTACTTGCTTTTCCCAGGGGAAATATTTGATCACTTCCGTCAGTCACCTGCTTGAACGCCCCGTATACCAACTGTGTGACAGTTATTGATTTTTGATGAATGATACAGCTCTCTCTTCTGGGCTATGACTGCTTTGTTTTCAAACCTTACTTAATTGTGCGATGATTTTGGGGTGGTTTTTTTCCCTTTCCAGAGAAATAAATGCAAAGTGTTTATTCTCCAAAGGCCGTAAACAGAGCTTGCGGGTCTGGTTTCTATGACAACCCCACTCGACACAGCAAACCTAGATTATCTCTAATGACAGACATGAAGTTTAAATTGCACATTCTGAACAAACAGTGCTCTGCTGACCTTTTATTGAAAAATGGAATACAGGGTGATTAGCATAATGTGTTATATAAAAAGGAAAACCGTGTATTCATGGGCATTATGCACCAGCGATTAGCCGCACTGCTAGTCTTTAACAAACTGCTTGCCGGGATGGAGAGCTTGGGAAATTAAGATTCGCCATCTATCATTTTCAAATTCAGTAAAATCTGCAGCAGTAATTGCACTAAACAGTTTTCAAATAACACATGCTGCTGTTTCTCTTACTTATTCAATTGAGGCTTTTAGCAGGGGAGCAAAGAAGGAGAGGAAAATTTTTCCCATTGTACAAAAAAAATAATAATCGTTGGCTCCAATAGCTAGTCTGAAACAATCTCTGCCTCTCAATCCGCTAATGCAATTCCTGGAGGAAGCCTAGGGCCTGGTGTAGCCTGGCAGCTGCCTCCTGGAAACTGCTCTTTAGCAGTGTGGTGCAGTGGGGGTCCTGGCTGGTTAACCAGAGGTGGGGGCTAGGCACGGTCCACCCACTGGTTGACTGGCCCAGCTTCCATGCTCCTAGCAACCGCAAAATGAAGGGTTGGAGAGTTTGAGCTGTGAAGTAAACGACTTGGTTCAAATCCTAGCTTTGCCTCTAACCTCCTTATGGACAAATTACCTAGCCTCTCCAAGACCCTTGGAGACAAGTTTCCTTGTCTACCCTATGGGAATGAGAGTAATAGGTCCCACTTTATAGCATCATTGCAAAGATCAAAGGAAGCAATACCCAAGAGCTACCTTTTGGTAGCTACTCATTGCTCACAGTTCAAGTTCTGTCTTCTATTTCCACGGGAGTGTGTTCATAACAGGACTTCACCAACTGGTACTTTTGAGCACTAATGAGATAGTATGGAATGATGGAAAGAACACTTGCTTATTCCTTCAACCACCTTTACTGAGTCCTGGCTAGGCAGGAATGCAAACTGGAATAGGACAAGGTCAGTCAGGGGCCGCCACCCATGCTCTTGGCTGTGTTACTTTGCACTTGTCATTTCATCTCTACGAGAAAATAACATTTACCATTCGATTCTCGTAACAACCCTGGGTGAAGGAGGTCATTTTACACATGGGAAAGCTGAGGCTCGGAGTCATGAAGAGGAGGCTGAGTAGAGGGCACTGGAGATTGTCATGGCACCTTTGAGTGGTCGGAATGCCTTCTCACAGATGTTGTCATTGACCCCCAACCTCACATGGCAGGTCATAGAGTGGCCCAAGCGTCCTTGGCTGCCCTGCAGGTGGGGATGGTCTCAGTGTCCTGACACCACCCTTGGGGTCTCAGCCTCACCTCGAACCTCTGCCCTGGGTGCTCCCAGACCCTCTTGCATCTCCCATGGGCTTAGGCACCATCTCACCTTTCTCCACTCTGGCCTCCTCACTGCAGCCCACAAGTCACTCGGGCAAAGGCTTCACCTGCCCCTGGTGATGGTGCTCAAGACACGGTCTCTCAGTGTGCCCAGCGCACAGAACCTACCAGGTGCCAGCCAGCCTTTGCTCTCTTGGCCCCTCTGTATCCAGGCTCCAGTGGCATAGGGGCCTTCTCAGTTAGGGCCACACATAGTCCTCCAAACAGGTGCCTAAGCCCTAAATATCACAATGTTTTACCAAAGCAGTTATTTGTGTTTCTCACTTCTAGAAGGGCTCAAAACCAGTTGTTCGATCCAAGGGCTGGAGAGACAGGCAGTATACCCCCCCCCAGTGTGCATCTCCACCTCAAAACAAGCCTTGTTTCTCTTTCTTCCACCAAACAGAAAATATCCTTTATGCGTAATTTTTTCTTAATTTCCTACCTCAAAGTCAAAGGTGCTTGAGTTGCAGGGCTGTGTGGCTACACTATTGTTACCTCTTTTCTCAGAGGAGACGTGAGGCTCAGGAGGTCACGTGGTTTGCTCAAGGTCACACTAGACTAATAAAAGGTACAGCCAAGGCCTGAACTTCCCTGAGCTGACCCCAAACCCAAATCCAGCGTTCTCTTCTCAGCCTGTCCTTCAATGCCGATATGAACTAAAGTGACTGAATTCCACAAGCGGTTTGAAATGCACAAACCTCCAATTTTTCAGGGTCATCAACCACAGTGATTGTAACAGGCTGTGCTTCTTCTAAAAGCACAGAGTCTCACTCAGCCTAATAATTGGCTATCCTCCGAACATAACTGCAAACAAGACCTGAATGAATCTGCAAATTGTGTCGCTTCCGAAGCAGCCACAGGTCAGCAGATGACCTGACAGGCTGTCACAAATGGCTTCCAAGTTGGGCCAGGGCTAGTGTCATGGGCCCTGATCCCTGTCCCTCAACTGTGACCCTTCTACTGGGTACCCCCGCCTACATCACCCCTTCATTTCAATAGAGACATCCATCTTCTCCTAGCAAGTGAGAGGCCACCAGCTGCCCTCCTAGGTAACTCTGTTATTCCCAGCTCCTTGAGCAAACCCTCTTCATTACTGAGAAAACACAAACTTTTGCTAAGTTGGGTTGAGACCACATCTAGCTTTGGGCCAAGTTTTCCTATTAGAAGCCAGATGTGCACAGCTCAAGCCCCAACTAGCTGCATTTGAAACACACCAGTTCTGTTAAAGGGCAGATAGTGCAGCCCATTCTCCCCTTCATGGAGAAGGATGGAGCTGAGATTCAGAGCCCCTCATTGCCAAGACGCCACAGCCGGCCCTCCCAGAAAGTGACAGAGAAAACAAGGCTAGTGTCTGCTCCAATATCTGGCAGCAGATGTAAGTGGAGCCCCATTCCTAAGAAGAGCAAGAACTGGGGAGGGCAGAGAGAATGTTGGCTACTCCCTTCCTAGGGAGGGCAAAACTCATCCACACCCCAGCATTCCAAGTAGAGTATGGAAGGAGAAAACATTCACAGCAGAGAAAGCTGGCAGCCAGCCCCTGAACCAAATGAACACCTGGTTAACATCATCAGTGATAAGGCATGTTGATATCTCATACTCCCATGATATGATGCACTGAAGACACTTCCCCTCTGTAAGCTTCTTCCCCAAATCCAATCCTCAATCCGCATATGAGGAAACATCAGGTTAACCCAAACTGAGAACCATTCTATTCAACACCTGACTGCTCCTCTTCAGAAGTATCCAGGTAATGAAAGGCAAGGAAAGATGGAGAAACTATCACAGACTAGAGGAAACTAAGAAACAAGGGCCAGGTGTGGTGGCTCACGCCTATAATCCCAGCACTTTGGGACGCTGAGATGGGAGGATTGCTTGAGGCCAGGAGGTTGAGGCTGCAGTGAGCCAAACTGCACCACTGCACTCCCAGCATCGAAAGAAAGAGAGAAAGAGACAGAGAGAAAGGAAAAAGGAAAGGAAAGGAGAGGAGACATGACCACTAAAAGCAATGAGGGATCCTAGATTAGCTCCTCGAACAGAAATGGACATCAGTGGGGAAAACTCGAGGAATGTGCATCAAGTCTGTAGTCATTTAATAGTAATGATGCACCAATGCTCATTTCTGAGTTTTGATAAATGCAGTGTGCTATGTAAGACAGTAACATGAGACTGGGTGGGAGTGAATAGGGACTCTCTGCATAATCTTTGAAACTCTTGGGTAAAATTATTTCAAAATCGAAAGTTGTAAAACTCCAAAACAAAGCAAATCCTTTTTACCCCCTTAATTTTAAGAAACTCCTTACCTTCTCATAACAGAGCATCAGGGCAGGCATTTGACAGCCTGGGCTCCACAAGAAAGCCCTCTACACCTTTCCCTCCCCTCCGCCTGTGGCTTGTGCCTTCCTCTCTTGATTGCCCTGTGCTCCTCTGGCTCTTGTCAACCCAAAATGCCCATCCTCACCAGCTGCTCTAACCTCTCAAGCCCTTTTCCACAGGTGACAAAGCCCATCTTTCAGGAGGAGACAATGCCCCCTTCTCAGACTCCAGGGTTCACTTCTTAGAAGCTGATCCCACTTTGACAGTGAGGACTGGAACTTGTGCTAAAATTATCAGAAAAGAGGCATAGACTTTCTGTTGGGGTTGCTAAGCCGGTGGAATATAAACCTGGGGCTGGGGTAGGGGGCACCAGGTGGAGAACATCCCCTCTGCCTGAGAGTGAAGCCAGCCACAAGGGAAGCAGAGCTGGGAGATGACAAGAGATGTAATGACTTTGCTTGAGCCCCTAGGGTCCAACCATGCCTCAAGCTGGTGCCATCGCCAGAACTTTTCAGTTGCATGAGCTGGTATTTCCCCTTTTGGTTTAAACCAAAACTCGAGTTGAGTTTCTGTTGCTCAAAACCTCCAATGCTGAGCCTTCCTTGGTGGCAAACGGAGTCTCTCCTCCCTTCCCCATGGGCTCCCACTCCTCTCTTCCCCAGGCCCTGGGACCAAGTGTGCCTGAAGCAGGAGGGAGGAACAGGCCCCAGCCAGCCCTCTGGAGTCTGACCCCAAGATAAGAATGTGAGTGCCGGGAGTTTATTTAGGAGTTTTCCAGCTCCCAGGAAACACAGCTGCAACAAGGAGGCAGGAAGCGTGTGTTCTGGACCAGGTTACTGCCTGGCAAGGGGGGCCCAGGACTTCTGGGACCTCCAGGAGATGGCACAGGCCACTCCTTAAAGTTGCCCTCCTGAAGGGAAGAAACCTGGGGGTAAGGGCACATGGCAGGGGGTAAGGAGGGTTTATACACCAAATTTCATCCAGCCTGGGTTGGGGACTGTTCCTGGAAGTCCCCAGAAGGAACATCCTGGAGGCATCCGTTCATCTGTTAGTGTCTTAGAGCACATGCCCAACAGAGCAGCAGGTGCTTCCAGGAAGGACTCACCTGCCTTCAATGGAAAGGTAAGTGTGCAGGTGAGATGGGCAGGGATCAACAGCATCTGCAACATCTGTGGACCATATCAAGAACCCTGGACTCCTGGTTTCCTGCTTGATTCTCCAGCCTCTGGAGAGTCCCTCTGGTTCTCCTCCCTAATTCCCAGGCCTTGTGCTCTGCCTTCCCATCAATACCCCAGATCTCCTGTGACAGTCACTTGGGACATGGGCACACCCTGCTCATATGGACTCCCTGTTCCAGCAGCTCATGCCCCACCCCAGCTGGAAACTCCAGTTCCATGAGGGACCCCTCCAGGTGTCAGTGGAAAAGGCATCTGACAGCGGCATGGTGAATTCCTCTGAAGTCCGACTGCTCATTTCCACCTGAAGCCACACAGCACAGAGCATTACGGTGCAGGCACACTGACCTGGGGCTGAACTCCAGCTCACCACTGACTTGCTGGGCCATTTAAAGTGGGAGAATGATAGACTCCAGCACTCAGGACTGCAGTAAGATTCCATGAGATGGTTCCTGTAACGTAGCCAACACCATGACTGGCATGCAGTAAACACTCACTAGACACAGTGGTGTCGCTGCCAGGTTTTAGAAAGTAGAGAAAGCCCCTGGGATGGACACAGTAACTCCCAACCCAGAGCCACCTGCTACGGATGGGTTTTTGTTATGGTTTGAATTATGTCTCATAAAAAGATATGTCTTAAGCTCTACTACCTCAAAAAGTGGTCTTATTTGGAAATAAGGACATTGCAGATGGAATGAGGTTAAGATAAGGTCACACTGGAGTAGGGTGGGCCCCTAATCCAATATGATTTGTGTCTTTATATGAACAGAGGAGACACAAAGACAGACAGAGAGGCAAGACAGCCCGCTGAAGACAGAGGCAGAGATTGCACAATGCCTCCACACGCAAGAAACACTCAGAACTTCCCACAGCTTCCAGAAGCTGGCAGAGCAGGAAGGATCCTCCCTTGTGGATTCAGAGGGAGCACAGCCCTGCAGACACCTTGATTTTGGACTTGCAGCCCCTGGAACTGTGAGATGATAAAGTTCTGCTGTTTTAAGCTGCCCAGTTTGGAGTACTTTGTTGATAGCAGCTCTAGGACACTGACACAGATTTTAATTGATTTCTTTTCAAGTTTCAAAAAGTAGATTTAACCATTTGAATGGAAACCACCTGCCAGCCACTTTTGAGGGGGGTTTCCTAAAGTACATTCTGGAACTGCAGGATGTTGATGGCTGTGACCTGGAAAAATATGTGAAAAAGGGTTCCATGGTCGACACGGTTTGAATCCGTGTCCCTGCCCAAATCTCATGTTGAATTATAATCCCCAGTGTTGGGGGTGGGACCTGGTGGGAGGTGATTGGATCACGGGGGCGGATTGAATGGTTTACCACTAGCCTCTCAGTGCTGTTCTCATGATGGTGAGTTCTCACGAGATCTGATTGTTTAAAGAGGTGCATGACCTCCCCTCTCTCTCACTGGCTTGTGCTCCTGCCATGTAAGACCCCGGCTCCCATTTTGCCTTTCGCCATGAGTAAAATCTCCCTGCGGCCTTCTCAGAAGCAGATGCTACCACACTTCCTGTACATGCCTGAAGAATCACAAGACAAGTAAATCTCTTTTCTTGGCCGAGCGTGGTGGCTCACACCTGACATCCCAACACTTTGGGAGGCCGAGGCAGGTGGATCACTTGAGGTCAGGATTTTGAGACCAGCCTGGCCAGCATGGCAAAACACCATCTTACTAAAAACTACTAAAATTAGCCGGGCATGGTGGTGTACACCTGTAATCCCAGCTGCTTGGGAGGCTGAGGCGCAAGAATCACTTGAACCCAGGAGGCAGAGGTTGCAGTTAGCTGAGATCACGC
This sequence comes from Sapajus apella, assembly GCF_009761245.1. Classification (NCBI taxonomy): domain Eukaryota; kingdom Metazoa; phylum Chordata; class Mammalia; order Primates; family Cebidae; genus Sapajus; species Sapajus apella. Next base: position 22,216,491 of record NW_022436953.1, read on the forward strand.
CACTGCACTCCAGCTTGGGAGACAGAGCGAGACTCCGTCTTAAAAAAACAAAAACAATTTTCTTATAAATGACCCAGTTTCAGGTTTGCAGCAATTTGAGAACAGACTAATACAGTGGTCAAGTAATCAGGGAACAGTTAAACAGTTTCTTGCAGGACTTCTCAGGGCCTTTAACAAGCTAGTTGACTTGTGAATGCCCATGAGAGCATACAGGAGTGGCTGTCCTACTTTTATTTTTTTGTTTGTATTTTTTATTTTGTCCTACATCTAGGTAAGCACAGAAGCCTCTTCTCAGAGCCTCTGGTGGGATTTGCCTCTACAGAGTAGGGCTGGGAAAAGCCCGCAAGAACGAGTCAGTGGAAATGGAGGAAAAGGCCCAAGTTCCGCGAGTTCATAGTCCCCCACATGGAAGCTGCATTTGCCTCCCTGTGAGATCATCTCAGGCCACTTTAGGTTCATGGGGCTGCAAGCCGGTGCTCTAAAGATCTGAAGCAGGAGTGTGACTTCCAGTTGTGTGTTGCACTGAATTCCAGGCACCGCGGGTATCCCTGTTCCCCGCCCCAGCCACCCCCCATACACATAGTTGGCATTTAACCATGCCAAATATCTTTGGTATGGCAATAGAAGGATCTGGCTCCTAAAGAAAGAAGTCAGATTTCAAAATGCTGAGTCATTCACCACGAGAGCCGTGCCTGAGGAGAAGTAGGTCAGCCTGGGCCCAGCCTCCCCACCCCACCTTGGCATAAAAAGCATCCAGTACGGTAATAGCAGCTCACACATGGCCAGGGCCATTCTACAGGCTCTACCTGGATTCACTCTTTTAAGCCTCATGACAGTGCTACAAGGGGGAACTGTGAGTCTCCTGAAATTCCAGATAGGAAACTGAGGCACAGGGAAGGGAGGAGGGATGGGGCTCCAGCAATCCAGCCACGTCGCTCACCAGAAACAAAGGGTGGGTCATCCCAGACACTGCAGTGAAAGACGAGTTAACCAGACACTCATTCCCCAAACACAGGAGCAGGCCCTACCCTGGAGAAACTTGCATTGGTGGAGACAGACAAGCGGCACGCCGGCCGCAACAACAGTGGGCAGCAACCTGCTGGGAAGAGGCCCAATGCCATGGGAGTGCCAGTCGGGGTACCCCACCTGGACTTTGGAAGTGGTGGTACTCAGGGAGAGCTTCCTGGAGGAGGCAGTCTCTAAGCCAGGTACTGAGAACTAGTAGGAGTTAGCCAGGTAGAAGGGCATGTCAGCCCAAGGATGCACATGTGCAGAAACTTAGAAGCCAGGCAACAGCAAGGGCCTATTGGGGAACCTGGGGAGGAACAGAGCAGCAAGAAGCTGAAGCCAGCTGCCGTCAAAGAAGCTCTCTGACCCACAACCACACTGTGAGTTGGAAAGTCTGGATTCAAATCCTGACTCCCTTTATTCCTAGCTGAGTGACCTGGGCTGTTGAACAACCTCTCTGGGCCTCAGCTTCCATATCTGGAAAATGCAGAAAGGAATGGTACCTTCCACAGGGGCTGCTGTGGGGTGAAGGGAACTGCTGCATATCGAGCACTCGGCCTGTGCATAAGGAACCACTCACTAAGTGGGGTCCTCATCGTCATCAGGTAGGAGTCAACCCAAGCATTCCAGCAATTCAGCAAAAGTTACACAAAGTTACAGTCAGCCCTGAAGACAGGGTCTATCTAAGTGCAAAGGCAGGCTTGGGGCTTCCAGGAAAGGGGAGAAGCAGCCAGTGAGACCACAGGAAGATCCGCCCTCCCAACCCTGGCCCCGGGCCTCTGGGTGGCCTCCTCCTTCCCAAGGTAAGACCCTGCCAAGAAATTCCACTGAAATTCCAAGAAAGTTCATTTTGAGTTTCATGCAGTCCCTAAATGGAAACACACATGCACACGTGCACACACACATGTGCACACACACACAGCATGAGTGGAAACCTAGAGCATCTTTATTTTCTCCCGACCATGAAGCTGAGACTAGCATGGAAAAGCACACCCCCTGCCTCTTCACAGGGCCAGGTGTGGTCCTGAGCAAGAGGGCAGGAGGCGGACATGAAACCTATCTCTTCCCCAGCTGTGGGGACATCATTTCTCATTGGGAGTTGGCAGAAGCAGCTGTGGCAAGGGGTATCCTCTCTGCAAGCCTTGGGGATCTGGAAGGGATGCAGGTGATTCCATCCATAAAAAGCATCCTGACAGGTCCCCAAGCTGGGCCACCTGCGCCTGTCACATTTCCCATGAGGCCTCCCCATGAAGATTCATGGAAAACTTTCTAGGGCACTTTTCATGTGGACATTTGATTATCCCAAGCAGGTACACCCCTTTAATACGGGATCTGGAGCCGATGGCCCCCGCCGTGAGTGAGAAGCGCGCCTGACGCGGGAACTTATCACCCATGGCCTCGTGCTGTTAAGCGGCCGCTCTGGCCCCTTGATGATCTTGTGCTCTCGGCTCTCCAGACTGGTGGCCGCAGGTCAGCAGCAGCCGTGGGGAGGAAGTGCGCCTTATTCTAGTTTAGAAAGCACTCTGGTGCTTCAGCTTCTGAGCACCTATACTTTAAAATGCCCCCTAGTTACAATAAATCGTACAGAAGAAATTTTGTACTGTGCAAAAGAAAGGTTTAATTTCATTTATTTAAAAAAGTACAGTGACTCACTGTCTCATGAATGCCACCAGCTCCACTCAGTAGCACCACAATTTGGAATTGTGCCTCACCTGTCAGAAGAGGCAAGGTGACGCTGAGGAGAAAGGTGAGAAACGTCCAGTGAACTTCGTGAAGCCTGGATCCCCAAGCGCCCCTCGCTGTGACCTCTGACCTCCCCCAACATGGGCTGTTCCCGTTCCATTCCACGCTGAAACAGCTCGCTGAACACCTACCTCATTCACCAGCCTAGACCTTGCCTCTGCTTGGCCCTGAGGGACCCTAAGACCAGTCTCCTCCTGTCTACCTCACGGTCCCCACCTGGCCCCCTGCCCCTCCTCTAATCCATCACTCAGATTCTTTCCTACAAAGTGCAAGGTGGGCTCACCACCCCAACGCTTGCCTCACACTGGCGTTCAAGGCCATCTGCTCCGGGGGCCCAACAGGATCACTGACAAATGGAAGGGGACAGACAGGGAGCCACACCCAGTTCTCAGGTCCTGCAGGGCTCTCAGAAGCCTGTGAATGGAGGGGAGGGGGCAGTTCCAAGAAACTGAAAAAGCCCACTGTACAAAACAAAAAGTACTTACTGGAAGTTTCCATTTACATAAAAGTCTCGAAAATGTAAATTAATCTAATAGTTGTCTGGGATGGGAGGGGGGGCAGTAATGAACACAGGGGCATGGGGAGCCTCTTGGGGGACTGATCTGTTCATTATCTTGACAGCAGTGACCGTCGAATGGTTGCATACATGTGCCAAAATTCAAATTACGCACTTTATGTGCAGTTTATTGAAGTCCATCATACCCCAATAAAGCTGTCTAAAGACTGACTATGTACAAGGCGGGTGTGGCTGGAGCTCACAGAGGGGCAGACAGAGATGAGGCCAGAACAGGAGGGACCAGCTCAGTGGGCTTTTGAGGCCCCTGGGCCTAGGCTTACGAGCAGCATTGCAGTTTTCTAGCGATGCAGTGAGAAATGGACCACTGACCATGTGGCTTAAGCAACAGAAATTTATTGTCTCCATTCAGGAGATGGGAAATCCAAAATCAGAGTGTCATAGTGGCAGAGGCATTTGAATCAGAGTAATTCCATCTTGAATAGGGGCAAGATAAAATATGACTGAGACCTTCTGGGCTGCATTCCCAGGAGGTTAAGGCATTCTTAGTCACAGAATGAAACAGAAGGTCAGCACAAGATGCAGGTCATAAAGACCTTGCTGATAAAACACACTGCATTAAAGAAGCTGGCCAAAACTCACGCAAACCAAAATGGCCACGAGAGGATGACCTCTGTTTGTCATTGCTGCTGTACTCCCACCAGCACCATGACAGTTCACAAACGCCATCAACGTCAGAAAGCTACCGTATATGGACTAAAAATGGGAGGCCTGAATAATCTACCCTTTGGTTAGCATATCATTAAGAAATAACCATAAAAATAGACAACCAGCCGCTCTCGGGGGTGCTCTGTCTATGGAGTAGCCATTCTTTCATTCCTTTACTTTCCTAATAAACTTGCTTTCACTTTGCAGACTTGCCCTGAGTTCTTTCTTGCAAGAGATCCAAGAACCCTCTCCTGGGATCTGGATGGGGTCCCCTTTCCTGTAACAATAGGATCGGCTCCTTCTGAGGGTTGTGGGAAGAATTCCTTCCAGGCTTCCCTCCTAGCATCTGGAGGGGGCTGGCAATGTTGGCGCTCACCCCACCTCTGCCTTCGCCTTCCTGTGGCCTTCTCCCTGTGTGCATCTCTGTCCAGATTTTTTTCTTTGTATAAGGTTCACCCTCATGCAGAATGCCCTCATCTTAATCACATCTGCAGTGACCCTGCTTTCAAATAAAGTCACATTCTGAGGTTCTGGGGATTAGTACCAAAACATGCGAATTTGGGGTGGGGGAGGGGAACACAGTTCAACCTTTACCAGGCCATTTGTGGAATAAATGAGTGAGAATGGGGGAGAGTGGGGCAGAGGCAGGGGAGGAGCCCAAGTCTGAACTCCACTCTGAAACTCCCCACAGGAGCCTGGCATCCCCTTAACTTCTCTGCGCCACTGATTTTTCTTCTTTGAAATGGGGACTATAATAATCTGTTTCACTGTTGCCAAGACAGTCCACGCACCCACGAAAAGGGTCCATGCTGATGTGCTTGGGCAGGTCCTCTGCTCCCACTGGGCCCCCCAGAAGCCCTCAGTTCCCCAAGAGCTTCTGAGCTTCTTCCCAAGCAGCCTCTGTGCTCATCTGCCACCCCGCAGACACTGGGCACCCTAGGGGAAGAAGGTAAGGTCTCTACCCACCTGTTCCCAATTAACAGGTGAGACCTACCCATGGGCACTGTCACACAAGCATGACAAGTATGCTGGGGGTGGGGGGAGCCAGAGGACAGGGCAGTCACCTCTGCCTGGTGCAATCACAAAGGGTTCCAGAGGGGAGCTACCTTTCTAGCACCTGAGCGGAGACCCCAGAGGAAAACCATTATGGTGCCCTGCCCAAACCCCAAGCCTCAGATTGCGTGGGGTAGTAGGCAGAAGAACGCTCCCTGAAAAAGTATCCCCAGCCTAATCCCTGGAACCCATGAATAGATTTCCTTACATGACCACAGAACTTGCAGATGTGAAGAAAGTTAAGGCTTTGAGATGGAGAGATTATTTGGCATTATCCAGATGAGCCCAACCTAACCCATGAGTCCTTAGAAGCGGAGGAGGTGGCAGAGAAGGTTAGAAATGCAATACAGGAAGGGTAATGGAGACTCAACCCCTGGCTTTGAAGATGGAGGAAGGGGCCGTGAGCCAAGGAATGAAGGCAGCCTCTAGAGGATGGAAAAGCAAGGAAGTGTGTTCTCCCCTTGATATGGATTGGCTGTGTCCCCAACCAAATCTTATCTTGAATTGTAGCTCCATAATCCCCACAAGTCGTGGGAAGGACCTGGTGGGAGGTAGTTGAATCATGTGGGTGGCTCTTTCCCAGGCTGTTCTCATGGAAGTGAATAAGTCTCACAAGATCTGATGGTTTTATAAATGGGAGTTCCCCTGCACAAGTTCTCTTGCCTGTTGCCATGTAGGACGTCCCTTTGCTCTTCCTTCACCTTCCGCCATGATTGTGAGGCCTCCCCAGCCACGTGAAACTGTGAGTCCATTAAACCTCTTTTCTTTATAAATTACCCAGCCTCTGGTATGTCTTTATTAGCAGCACAAGAACAGACTAATACACCCCTAGAGTCTCCAGGAGGAGGCAGACCTGCCAGCACCTTGGTTTTAAGCCAGTGAGACTCATATCAAACTTCTGACCTCCAGAACTGTAAGATAATACGGTGTGGGGTGGTAAGCCCCTAAGTTTGTGGTAATTTGTACAGCAGAAACAGAAAGCTAGCTCAGGTGAGTTATACACTCCAGTGCCCCAGAAGGGGACAGGCTCAGGCAGGGGTCTAAGGAAGTGACAGAGCGAGGCTCCTCCAGGGAGCGAGGAGCCCACACTGCCATGCTGTAGAATTTCCGGGAGTAACAAGGCCATGAGGGTTGAGGCACAGGAAGCCTTGGAAACAGCTGGGGAGCCTCAGGTGCACAGTGCTGCATTTACTGGTCTGGGACCAGGAGGTCAGCAAAGGGATCCCAGGGTGACAGTGATGCTGGGCTATCGGAGCCAGTAGGGACTCATGTCCTTATCCAACTCCTGGCATTGCTGATGAGAAACTTGAAGGAGAAAGGAGACTCTTCCAGGGTCCCAGCAGAATTTGGAGGCCAGAGCCAGGAAGAGAACCAAGATCTTCTAGAGTTCAGATTGGAAAACAGGAATCTGCCTGGAAACGCTGCAGCCCTCACAGGAGGCTCCCACTTCACAGCCCGACTCTGGACTGGACACAGTTCTCTGCCCAAGCACAGATCTCAGACCACACAAGAACTCTATGTCCTGCACTAGCTCCTTCTAAAGACCCAGCTCAGAGACTCCCACCAGGCACCCCACAATGAGCCACCCCCATCCCAATGAAGCCTCCAGCTGCTATCCAGAGCTGTCATCCCACGCCGAAGGCCACCAGCTAAGCTGTTACTCATTCCCATGTCGGGTTGGAGAGGCTTATTCTGTACAAAGATTCATTTCCACCCTTCAGCCAGGAGGGAGCCAGCAGGCCAGTTGGGGATGTGAGGATCAGGCCATCTGGACAGGCAGAGCTCCGAGGGGGGCTGAGTGCTGCAAGCGGAAGGAACACACATCTCACTTAGAGCCCGGAGATCCAGCCTCCTAGTTAAAGGCATCTTTCAGGTCTCTGAAAATCTACTGAACATTCCAGATGCATCCACTGGCAGAATCCTTCCCACTCCATAGACTGACGGAGCCAATTCACCATCGGTTCTTGGCATTTTGTGTTTGGTTGGAAAAGACATTGAAACAAGGGTCAGGTGTGGGCCATCATGTTACTCAATGCGGGGAGGTGGGTTTTGCACAAATGTCAAAGGACTTACAAACGCAGCATTGGAGGGGCCAAAGCAACAGGAGCCAGGGCGCCGGGGGAGGGAGGCTGGGAATGAGTCACGTTGCGATTTCATAGGAAGACACTGGGGCAAGCGAAGCATCACTCGAGGCAGCTTCTCCTTTCTCCTCCAAGCACCAGGATATTTTACTGCAATCGCGTGAAGGTCCATTAGCAACGGTCCTGGAAAATGGCTCTTTCAAGGTCGGAGAAACATGAGCAATGGCACGAACAGAGCAATTATTCCAAATGCGGGGCTGTTCGGTTGCTTTAGAATTAGAGAAAGGAAGGCAGCCAGTTGAAAATAAAGCCACACACCAAGTTCTGGGCCTGGCACATTCTCTGATTAAACAGGAGGTCATATGGTTGCAATATCAGGCTGCTGCCGTCTGTACCGGACATTGCCATGGGAAAATGCAAGCCAGACCACCGAGATGCCCACTGACTGGATGTCTTCTGTGGACTCCCCCATGTCCCTAACCCAGCTCTGTGCCCCAGGGCTGATGTGACCCCAGGCCTCAGTTCCTAGTTGAGCTCATCCAGAGGAAGGTGCCAGCCAGAGGCTGGAGGGTGGGAGAAGAGGGCATCTGGGCTGTGGATTGGCAGGGGCTGGTTCTTCACCTTCCAGCCAGCAGCTCAAAACAGGAGATCTTCGGCTGCAGCCCCCGGCTCTCACACCAGCTCTGATGCCCCTGCATCCTCCGGCCAGGGTGGCAAGAGCTTCACTCTCTGTGCTAGTGATGAGGTCCTGCCCCATTCTAGGTGGGTTTACTTGTGTTCCCCACCTCCCCTTTTGCAAACGGTTCCCAGTCTCTCCTCAGAGATCCCACTTGGGTGTCCCGTTTCCTGCCAGAGCCTAATCTTTCTCTCTTCAAGAAATTCACCCCGGACTACTCCAGCCTCCTTCTTGAGCTGCCATCAATGCTGAGAGTCTCTGTCTCTCAATTTAGAACAGAAATGTCCTCAGCCTCGAGTGGTTTGCAACTGTTCCAAGGATGCCTATCTAGTTTGCCAAGCCAGTTTCTGACCTTCGGGCTAGGGACCAAGATGTACATCCCCTTCCCGTCCGCACAGGGCCTCCCAAGCAGGTTGAGCTGGTCACACCTTTCAAAGAAACTTTTCCTGGCCAAGTTTGTGGAACCTGAGGGCAGTGGCTAAATGCCAGGTGGAGCCGAAGGTTGGCCTGGGAAAGAAGAACCCAGCCTGAGTGGCCAAAGGCAAGGCTAAGGGACGGCATCCCCCAAGTCCCCTCCCCACCACTCACCCCCATCTCTCCCCCTTCTGCCAACAGCCTGACCTGAAGCCAGAGGCAGAAGTTATCCTCAGGCCTCTTCCGGCTTCCTGGAAAGCAAACATCTTCAGTCAGCAAACACTACTGTAAGGTCACCCAGGCCACACTGAAGTCCAGTGCCTTACAAATCAGGGGCTTCTGACCTAGACCCGACAAGCTTCTCCTGACCCAGCCACTAACAAGACGTGAGAGGCTAAGCATCAGCCTGACCTGGCTCAAATCGAATTGCCCCCTGCAGCTGTGGGTTCTCAGGCAAGGGTCAGTTTGAGCTCCCCAGAAGTCAAGCCTGGTGCAAGGATGTGGGTGCAGGTGGCTTATCTGGGACATGATCCCAAGAAGCTGGGGAGTGGGGCAGTCAACAGCAGGGAGCCATGCGTGTCCTCCACCGTGGCTGGCTCACCCCACAGAGAACCCTTCAGAGATGGGCTGGAATGCCCCCGAGCCATCCCACTGAGGAGCAGGACTGTGGTGTGAGTCTACCACCCATCCTCAGTGGTTGGGGATTTAGGGCATGCTCCAAGGTGTCAACTCCCTGGCACCTCAGACCAGGCCAGCGCTGAGGACGGCACACTCCCTCAGTCAGAGGACAGCCTTGGGAAGAGAGACAGGAAGCCACCAGTGTGTGCAGGGACTGTTCGCGGGTGACCTCTGGGATGGCCTGGGGAGCTGACAGCTGGCCACCTCCCCTCTCTGAGCCACACTGTACACTGGGGCAAGGAGGCTGTTGTGAGCGCCGAGCTGCACACATTGCCAGGTGTGCCCTTAGTGCTGTGCCCGTGCTCAGCCAAACTCAGTGCAGCTGCTGTTATTCTGGGTCACAGCCATACCCTGTGCACAATGTGGCTTGGAGCTTGGAGGTTCCAGAGAGGGATTCTGAGTCAGAGCTGGAGGAGACTTCCAGGCAAGGAGGCATTTAAGGAATGGGTGGTGGTTTTTGATCAGCCAAAAAAAAAGATCTGATTTGATAACCAAACATCTTTTGCAGAGTCCATGACATTCTTGCTCTGGAAGGGACCTCAGCGGGAACCTCAGAGTGGGGCACTTCAGTGGGAACAGGAGGGGCCAGGCCCACAGTGGCAAGGTGGCTCCTCAGTGAGCCCCCTGCCTTCCAGTGTCATCTCCAGATTTGGACTCAGCCCTCCACCCCGCAGCTCCACCTCCTCCAGATGGCTGCAGTGAGCCTGGGGCACTGGCAGGACAGGTGCCAGTTCTTAAAGGACCAGCTGGGTCCCACCCCCACAAAAGAACAGCAATCAGAAACTCTGGATTGAGAGTTTCACAGCAAGCGCAGCTGAACCCGGGACGGTCCAGCTCTGTGGGGGAGGGGTGTCCACCATTACCGAGGCAGCCTGCCACGACAGAGGTAGTCGGCCAACGCTGAGGCAGCCCGCCGTTGCCAAGGCAACCCGCCACAGCAGAGAGACTCTGCCTCAATAGAGGCAGGCCACCATCGCCAAAGCAGTTCTAACTACACCCATATAAACAGGACTGCAGGGAAGTTCACTCAGCAGCTGGGCAGAGCCCACAGCAGCTCAGCAAAGCCTCTACAGGCAGACAGTGACTAGGCTGCCTCCTTGCTGGGCAGGGCAGGTCTGAAGAAAAAAAAAAAAAGGCAGCAGCAGCAAAACGGAAACTCATAAATAAAGCCCTAAATCCCTGGGACAGAGCACCTGGGAACAAAAAGCAGTTTATGAGTTCTGCTGCAGCAGACCTAAACGTACCTGCCCAGCAGCTCTGAATGAACAACAGAGCTCACAGCTCACCACTTGAACTCCTATAAAGAAGAGACCGTCTCCTCAAGCAGCTCCCTGACCCCTATATATCCAAAGAGACACCTCATAAAGGAGAGATCAGATTGACACTAGGCGGGTATCCTTCTGGGACAAAGATAGCAGAAGAAGAAAACTGGTAACAACCCTTACTGTTCAGCAGCTGCTGCAGGTGAACCCCAGGCAAGCAGGGCCTGGAGTGAACCTCAGCAGACCTACAGCAGAGGGACCAGACTGTCAGAAGGAAAACCAAGAAACAGAAATAACTTCATTATCGATAAACAGAACGTCAATCTGAAAGATTTGAGACCCAATCTGAAAGCCAGCAACTACAAAGTCGACAGGTGGATAAATCCTTAAAGATGGGAAGAAACCAGCGCAAAAAGGATGAAAACATCCGAAACCAGAACACCTCTCCTCCTACAAGGGATCACAACTCCTCACCAGCACAGGAACAAGGTTGGATGGAGAACGAGTGTGATGAAATGACAGAATCAGACTTCAAAAGGTGGGTAGTAAGAAACTTCTGTGAACTTAAAGAACATGTTCTAACTAAATGCAAAGAAACTAAGAACCTTGAAAAAAGATTTGACGAAATGCTAACGAGAATGGACAAAATAGAAAGGAATATAAGTGAATTGATGGAGCTGAAAAACGCAACACGAGAACTTCGTGAAGCATGCACAAGTATCAACAGCCGAATTGACCAAGCAGAAGAAAGGATATCAGAGGTCGAAGATCAACTCAATGAAATAAAACGGGAAGGCAAGACTGGAGAAAAAAGGGTAAAAAGGAATGAACAAAATCTCCAAGAAATGTGGGACTATGTGAAAAGACCTAATCTACGTTTGATAGGCGTACCTGAACGCGATGAAGAGAATGAATCCAAGCTGGAAAATACTCTTCAGGATATTATCCAGGAAAACTTCCCCAACCTAGCAAGGCAGGCAAACATTCAAGTCCAGGAAACACAGAGAACACCACAAAGATATTCGTCAAGGAGAGCAACCCCAAGGCACATAATCATCAGATTCACCAGGGTTGAAATGAAGGAGAAAATACTAAGGGCAGCCAGAGAGAAAGGTCGGGTTACCCACAAAGGGAAGCCCCTCAGACTCACAGCAGATCTCTCAGCAGAAACCCTACAAGCCAGAAGAGAGTGGGGGCCAATATTCAACATCCTTAAAGAAAAGAACTTTCAACCCAGAATCTCCTATCCAGCCAAACTAAGCTTCATAAGTGAAGGAAAAATAAAATCCTTTGGGAACATGCAAGTACTCAGAGATTTCGTCACCACCAGGCCAGCTCTACAAGAGCGCCTGAAAGAGGCCCTACACATATAAAGGAACAACAAGTACCACCTCAACTAAAGGGCAAAACACCCAGCTAGCAACAAAATGGCAGTATCAAATTCGCACATAACAATATTAACCCTAAATGTAAATGGACTAAATGCCCCAATCAAAAGACACAGACTGGCAAATTGGATAAAAAGCCAAAACCCACCAGTGTGCTGTATCCAGGAAACCCATCTCACATGCAAGGATACACAAAGGCTCAAAATAAAGGGATGGAGGAAGATTTACCAAGCAAACGGAGAGCAAAAAAAAGCAGGAGTTGCAATTCTCATCTCTGATAAATTAGACTTTAAAGCAACAAAGATCATAAGAGACAAAGAGGGACATTACATAATGGTAAAAGGATCAATGCAACAAGAAGAGCTAACGATCCTAAATATATATGCACCCAATACAGGAGCACCCAGATACATAAGGCAAGTTCTTAATGACTTACAAAGAGACTTAGACTCCCACACAATAATAGTGGGAGACTTTAACACCCCATTGTCATTATTAGACAGATCAACCAGACAGAAAATTAACAAGGATATCCAGGACTTGAACTCAGACCTGGACCAAGCAAACCTAATAGACATTTACAGAACTCTCCACCCCAAATACACAGAATATACATTCTTCTCAGCACCACATCACACCTACTCTAAAATTGACCACATAATCGGGAGTAAATCACTCCTCAGCAAATGCAAAAGAACAGAAATTGTAACAAACAGTCTCTCAGACCACAGTGCAATCAAGTTAGAACTCAGAATTCAAAAACTAACCCAGAACCGCACAGCTTCATGGAAACTGAACAACTTGCTCTTGCATGTTGACTGGATAAACAATGAAATGAAGACAGAAATAAAGATGTTCTTCGAAACCAATGAGAATGAAGACACAACATACCAGAATCTCTGGGACACATTTAAAGCAGTCTCTAGAGGAAAATATATAGCAATAAATGCCCACATGAGAAGCAAGAAGAGATCAAAAATTGACACCCTATCGTCAAAACTGAAAGAGCTAGAGGAGCAAGATCAAAAAAACTCAAAGTCTAGCAGAAGACAAGAAATAGCTAAGATCAGAGCAGAACTGAAGGAGATAGAGACACAAAAAACCCTTCAAAAAATCAATAAATCCAGGAGCTGGTTTTTTGAAAAGATCAACAAAATAGACAGACCACTAGCCAGATTAATAAAAAAGAAAAGAGAGAATAACCAAATTGATGCCATAAAAAATGATAAAGTAGATATCACCACAGATTCCACAGAAATTCAAACCATCATCAGAGGTTATTATAAACAACTCTATGCGCATAAACTAATAAACCTGGAAGAAATGGATAAATTCCTGGACACTTGCCTCCTCCCAAGGCTAAACCAGGAAGAAGCCGAAACCCTGAACAGATCCATAACAAGGTCTGAAGTTGAGGCAGCAATTAAGAGCTTACCACCCAAAAAAAGCCCAGGTCCAGACGGGTTCACAGCCGAATTCTACCAGACATACAAAGAGGAGCTGGTACCATTTCTTCTGAAACTATTCCAAACAATACAAAAAGAGGGAATTCTTCCCAAATCATCTTATGAGACCAACATCATCCTGATTCCAAAACCCGGCAGAGACTCAACAAGAAAAGAAAACTACAGGCCAATATCCATGATGAACATAGATGCAAAAATCTTCAATAAAATACTGACAAGACGATTGCAACAGCACATCAAAAAGCTTATCCACCATGATCAAGTAGGCTTCATCCCGGGGATGCAAGGCTGGTTCAACATAAGCAAGCCTATAAACGTAATTCACCACATAAACAGAACCAAAGACAAAAACCACATGATTATCTCAATTGATGCGGAGAAGGCCTTTGACAAAATTCAACAGCCCTTTATGCTAAAAACCCTCAATAAGCTAGGTCTTGATGGAATGTATCTCAAAATAATAAAAGCTATTTATGACAAACCAACAGCCAATATCATACTGAATGGGCAAAAACTGGAACCATTGCCCTTGAAACGTGGCACTAGACAAGGATGCCGTCTCTCACCACTCCTATTCAATGTAGTACTAGAAGTTCTAGCCAGAGCAATCAGGCAAGAAAAAGAAATAAACCGTATTCAAATAGGAAAGGAAGAAGTCAAATTGTCTCTATTTGCAGACGACATAATTGTATATCTAGAAGACCCCATCATCTCAGCTCAAAATCTCCTGAAACTGATAAGCAACTTCAGCAAAGTCTCAGGATACAAAGCCAATGTGCAAAAATCACATGCATTCCTATACACCAATAACAGACTTAAAGAGAGCCAAATCAAGAACAAACTTCCATTCACAATTGCCACAAAGAGAATAAAATACCTAGGAATACAACTAACAAGGAACGTAAAGGACCTCTTCAAGGAGAACTACAAGCCACTGCTCAACGAAACAGGAGAGGACACAAACAGATGGAGAAACATTCCATGTTCATGGTTAGGAAGAATCAATATCGTGAAAATGGCCATACTGCCCAAAGTAATTTACAGATTCAATGCTAGCCCCATCAAGCTACCAATGACCTTCTTCACAGAACTGGAAAAAACCACCTTAAACTTCATATGGAACCAAAAGAGAGCCTGCATAGCCAAGTCAATTCTAAGCAAAAAGACCAAAGCGGGAGGCATCACACTACCGGACTTCAAACTATACTACAAGGCTACAGTAATCAAAACAGCATGGTACTGGTACCAAAACAGATATATAGACCAATGGAACAGAACAGAGATCTCGGAGGCAACACAACATATCTACAACCATCTGATCTTTGACAAACCAGGCAAAAACAAGCAATGGGGAAAGGATTCCCTGTTCAATAAATGGTATTGGGAAAGCTGGCTAGCCATGTGCAGAAAGCAGAAACTGGACCCCTTCCTGACACCTTACACTAAAATTAACTCCAGATGGATTAAAGACTTAAACATAAGACCTAACACCATAAAAACCCTAGAAGAAAATCTAGGCAAAACCATTCAGGACACAGGTGTAGGCAAGGACTTCATGACCAAAACACCAGAAGCATTGACAACAAAAGCCAAAATAGACAAATGGGACATAATCAAACTCCACAGCTTCTGCACAGCAAAAGAAACAGTCATTAGAGTGAATCGGCAACCAACAGAATGGGAAAAAATTTTTGCAGTTTACCCATCTGACAAAGGGCTGATATCCAGAATTTACAAAGAACTAAAACAGATTTACAAGAAAAAAACTAACAAGCCTATTCAAAAGTGGGCAAAGGATATGAACAGACACTTTACAAAAGACGACATACATGAGGCCAACAAACATATGAAAAAATGCTCATCATCACTGGTCATCAGAGAAATGCAAATCAAAACAACATTGAGATACCATCTCACGCCAGTTAGAATGGCGATCATTAAAAAATCTGGAGACAACAGATGCTGGAGAGGATGTGGAGAAATAGGAACACTTTTGCACTGTTGGTGGGAGTGTAAATTAGTTCAACCATTGTGGAAGACAGTGTGGCGATTCCTCAAGGACCTAGAAATAGAAATTCCATTTGACCCAGCAATCCCATTTCTGGGTATATATCCAAAGGATTACAAATCATTCTACTATAAGGACACGTGCACACGAGTGTTCATTGCAGCACTGTTTACAATAGCAAAGACCTGGAAGCAACCCAAATGCCCATCAACGATAGACTGGATAGGGAAAATGTGGCACATATACACCATGGAATATTATGCAGCCATCAAAAACGATGAGTTTGGGTCCTTTGTAGGGACATGGATGAACCTGGAAACCATCATTCTCAGCAAACTGACAGAAGAGCAGAAGATCAAACACCGCATGTTCTCACTCATAGGCAGGTGTTGAACAATGAGAACACATGGACACAGGGAGGGGAGCACTACACACTGGGGTCAGTTGGGGGGAAATAGGGGAGGGATGGTGGGGGGTGGGGAGCTGGGGAGAGATAGCAAGGGGAGAAATGCCAGATGTAGATGATGCGGAGGAAGGCAGCAAATCACACTGCCACGTGTGTACCTATGCAATAACTTTGCATGTTCTTCACATGTACCCCAAAACCTAAAATGCAATAAAATTAATTAATTAATTTTAAAAAAAAAAAGACCAGCTGCCCGGTTCTGCCATCCAATTCTCTCAACTTGTGAGAGTCTCACAAAAATGCCCACTTGCAATGGCAGTGAAGCCAAATGTGAAAACCCGGGAGGGGAGGTGTCAGATTGAGCCCAGACGCTTGCTCTCTGAAATCTACATGTGATTATTCTTCCCATGTACATCCCTTTCATTCTGTAAACATTTACAGATTACAATTGGGAGCTAGACATTGAGGACCAAATCCTCAGGACAGACAAACCCAAATCAGTGACAATAATCTCACAGAAGTGTGATGGCCAAGAAGGCTCGAGGAGCTGTGGGAGTACAGAAAATGGAGCAGCTAAGTGTCTAGGGGACAAAGAGCTGACATTTGAGTTGGGCTTCAAAGTATGCATAGGAGTTTGCCAGGCAAAAGAAAAAAAAAAAACTTGGGGAAGAACATTCCAGGTGGAAGAAAGGGCATGAACAAAGAAGAAAGGCGTGGGTCGTTCAAAGAAAGTGGAAACATTTGTCATGGCAAAAGCCAGGTGCAGGGGAGAGGCTGGGACAAGGGTGGAGAAGCAGGCGGATGGAACAGCTGCAGCCAGCCGCCACCTGCCCTGACTGGCCAGCGCCTGTGCCTGTACCCGATTTTACATAATTTGCCTATCGTGTGTGTTTGTACAACAGCTGGGGCAGCAAATTATCAACAGAAGATTGATAAGATGGGATCCGTTTTAACAGAAAAATCCCTCTTTGAACTTAGAATGGGCCTGAGGCTGTGGAAAGCTGCAGGTGAGAGGCGAGAGGCAGCCTGAAGCTCCAGGGCTGTTTGCTGCTCCTCCCCTGCTCACAGGAGCCTGCCTGTAGGGCTAAGGAAATCCACACACAGCTATAAAAGAACCAAATCCCCACATTGCTCTGGGAATTAGAAACTCAGAACGCAGGCTGGGTGTGGTGGCACATGCCTGTAATACCAGCACTTTGGGAGGCCAAAGCAGGTGGATCGCTTGAGGTCAGGAGTTCCAGACCAGCCTGGCCAACATGGCGAAACCCAGTCTCTACTACAAATACAAAAGTTAGCCAGGCGTGGTGGCAGGTGCCTGTAATCCCAGCTACTGGGGAGGCTGAGGCAAGAGAATCACTTGAACCCGGGAGATAGAGGTTGCAGTGAGCCAAAATCAAACCACTGCACTCCAGCTTGGGGGATAGAGTGAGACTCCAACTCAAAAAAAAAAAAAATCTCAGAACATGACTTCTTCAAGGTCTCCTGCTTCATGGATGACCTCCCAGAGATGAAACTAGAATAAAACATCCGCTCATTCAGCCACTATTTAAGGGGCCGCTCTCTGCCCAGCACTGCCATAGGCCTCAGGGCACAGCAGAGAATAAAGCAGCCCAGTCATCAGTCCTTATGGAGTTCATGTTACGGCAGGGAAAACAGAATAAAACTTCAGACTGTGAGAGGCTCTAGGAGGGAAACAAACCGAGCGATGTGGTGCAGGGATGGACTAACTGCAGCCCTCGGGCCAAATCCAGCCTGCGGCCTCTTAATATAGCCAGCAAGCCAAGAACGGTTTTAAAGCGTTGTATAAAATAAAAAGAAAAGGCTGGGCCCGGTGGCTCACACCTGTAATCCCAGCGCTTTGGGAGGCCGTGGCAGGAGGAATGCTTGTGCCCAGGAGTTTGAAACTAGCTAGGCAACATAGGAAGACCCTGTCTCTAATGAAAGCAGGAGGGAGATGTGCGGAAGAAGGGGGAAGGGGAAGAGAGGAGAAAGAGAAGAGAAAGAACAAAAAAAAAAAAAAAAGAAAATGCACAGAGACCTTAAGACCCACAAAACCTAAAACTGTTTGCCACATGGTACTTTCCAGGAAGAGTGTGCCCAGTTACTAAGAGGAGGGCCCGCTCAGCTAGCGAAGTCTAGATTCCTTCTTGTGACATGGCCTCCCTCCCCTTCCTCAGAGCTGCCGCTACCTTAGGGAGGATGAGACTGAAATAGTTTGTGGAAAGTTCACTGTGCTTGGCCATCTGCCAAGAGTCCGGATTGCTGGGTGTCTCATTCCCCACCTGCTGTCGGGGGTCTTACTCAAGAAACCTGGTCTTTGACCTGGCCACAGCTGTGCCTACCCGCTCCTTGACTGGCAGACCAGGGAACCACACAGGCCACAGCTTCTCCAAGAACCCCTGGCCTCTCCAGCTACCCCTCCTCCTGCCTAAACCACTTGGTCAAAAATAGAACCACATGGAGCCTTATTTCAAGACAACTCCCTGGAAATGCACCTCCTGGAAACTCTGTCTTCTTTCATTTCAGTTAAATAAATTTCTGAGTCCATGGCTCAGAGTTCAACTTTACAAATCCTGGCATTGAGCAATCAAGGAAGAAATATTTATGTCCAAACAAAACCAAATACATAACTCTAGCTCTCCCAGAAAAAAACAAAAAAAAGTCCGTAAAACACATAGCAGCAGCCATTGTGACTCAAAACCAACACAGAAAGAAGCGTGGCAGAAATCCCCAAGCTCAGCTCTCAGCGGCATCTGATACATTCCATCACCTGTCTCAGCTAAACGAGAACCAAGGTGGTCCTGAAAACGTGTGTCCAAATGCCTCATGCATGTGGGGCTTAAAACCCAGATGACAGGTTGATAGGTGCAGCAAACCACCATGGCACATATACCTATGCAGCAAACTTGCACATTCAGCACATGTATCCCAGAACTTAAAGTAAAATTTTTTTAAAAAAGTGTCCCATCAATGTTCAATAGAGTGTTTCTCAGACATCAGCCATTACCTGGAAGGTTTACAGTGAAACCTGTGCTTCACAGAAAATAAATTACGTCTGAACAGTTAACTTTGCAATTGTTAAAGAGCCTTTCCTCAAAATTAAAATAACTCACATGTCCACACAAAGCGACAGGACAAATTCTTTCTATAGTAATGGTGAACACCTACGATGAAAGACAGGGGCTGAAACACATCCACCTGCAATTCCTCCCCTCCCCGAATCCTGTTAAGACAATAAAGGGATTCTCTTTTTTTTTTTTTTTTTTTTTTTTGAGACAGAGCCTTGCTCTGTCACCAGGCGCCAGGCTGGAGTTCAGTGGCGCGATCTCGGCTCACCACAACCTCTGCCTCCCAGGTTCAAGCAGTTCCCTTCCCTCAGCTTCCCAAGTAGCTGGGACTACAGGAGCGTGCCACCACGCCCAGCTAATTTTTGTACTTTTTAGTAGAGACGGGGTTTCACCATGTTAGCCAGGATGGTCTCAATCTCTTGGCCTGGTGATCTGCCCACCTCAGCCTCCCAAAGTGCTGGGATTATTACAGGCGTGAGCCACTTCGCCCGACCAGGGATTCTTTAAAGGAATAAACACATGAGAACAAAAAGGATGAGAAACAGCAGGAACAACTTCTTGGAATCTGGTAACTGATGAACCAAGAAAGCTAAGTGGGGAAGCTGAGATTCAACTTGATTTGCACCAAGAAATCCCGCAGTGATGGAGAGATGGGCAGTGCCGGGTGCCCCTGGTGGCAGGGGCGAAGTGAGATTGAAAGCAGGAAAAGCAGTTGAACGTCTATGCAAAAAGCAAGCAGACCCTAACTACTTCTCCCACTCCTCATGGTTGGCCAAACACACCTCCTGCCCCAGCGGGAGTCTGGACACTGATTCTCTAGAGAAATTAACATGGCCATCTCTGCACTGGGGGACACCAGGGACCCGTGGGAAGGGAGGAGCTGCACTGAAAACAGGAAATTAAAGCTTACATATTGGATATCAAGACCCAGTCTCCTTCCCCCACTCAGATCTCAGAATGCTGGCCAAGGAAGCAGGAGGCTGGAAAATTCTTGACGGGGGAATATGACCAACTCAAAAGAAAAGAGTTATGGGTGCCGACATGTTTGTTTTATTTCTTTTAAGAATGAATGATAGACGTGAAGAAAAATAGTTTTCTTTGCTTTTAACTTGGAATTACCTCCTGTCAAAGAAAACACAATTTCCTACACCCACTCTGTATTATTTCCCACATTTTCTATTTTAGAGGAGGGAATCCGTATACCATATTTGACAGGTATGACTACAAGTTTCCAGAATTATCTTTCTGCTGTTATGATTGTTTCTCAAAACAGCTGAACTAAATCGCCCTGGAGCAATGTTCTCAACTGACTGCAATTAGAACCACCTGGGGAGCTTTAAAAAATACCAATCTCAGAACCCCACCCTCCAGAGATTCTGATTTAATTAATCTGGAAAGGGGCCAGACATCCTGGTTTGAAAAGCTCCCTATTCTAAAAAATAAAAGCTCCCCAGGTGATTCCAATGTGCACCAAAAGTTTACCATCACTGCCATCCAGTGAAGCCTGCACTTGACAAGCCCACTCATGCAATCAGAGTGCCCAGTCAGCATCTTAGTACATAATTTTAAAAATGACTGGATAGGCAAGGGTTGCCAGGATGGGGAGGTAAAACTTTGTACATGAAAGACAGACAAAAAAAAAAAAGAGAGAGAGAGAGAAATCGGGTATATAAAAACAACTTGAAGAAAACAACCATAGGAAGGGAAAATCTTCGGGGGAGGAGGAACCACTAATTTTTCAGTTAGATCATAGATTGTCCAAGAGATTAGCAAAAATACTAAATCCAGGAAATCTGAACAAGACACTGTTTTTAAAAAAAGAAACATTTAGAGAACCAAAAATAACCTTAAAATAGCAGAAATAAACTCAATAGAAGTCTTAGAAGTTAAAGATAAGAATATCTCCCCAAAAGCAGACAAAAAGGTAAAGAAAGAAAAATAGAGAAAATGAGGGGCAACTTCAAGAAGTTCAACATGAAAATAATAGGCACCCCAGAAAGAGAGAACAGAAAAAACAGAGGGGAAGAAAACATCAAAGAAATAACTCAAGACGGAGGCCTTGAGCTTCGATTGAAAAGGCTTACCAGGTACCAGCATAATGGATGAAAGCACACCTACATGAAGGTACGTGATGATTAAATTTTAGACCGAGACAAGATTCCACAAGCTTCCCACAGGGAAAGAGGGGAAATGTCTACATGCAAAGGACCGAGATTATAATGGCATTGAGTCTCTCCCCATTAGAAGCCAGAAGACAATAGAACAATTCAAAATTCGGAAGAAAAAGTATTTCCCATCTAGAACCTTGTATCTAGCTAAACTGCATTACCAGTTACCTGTAAGAATAGTTTGAACATTTTCAGACTTGAAAAATCAAAAATGTTATCTCTTGTTCCTTCTCAGAATGTTTTCGGAGGAGATGTTCCACCAAAGCAAAGAGGAAGACATGGAACCCAGGAAAGGGGTCCAGCCCAGGAGAGAAGCAAAGAAAATATCCAGAAAGATGCAGAAAGATCCCAGATGACTTCTGGGCAGCAGACCTAGAGAACAACTAATCCTGATGAAACTGAAGTTTCCCAGCCTCCCTTGCAGCTAGGTGTGAACATGTGACCTGAGCTCCAGCAATCAGTTGCATCCATGTGAGATTTCATTTCTGGATAAACCCATGTAAGGAAGTGAGCATCTATGGGAAGCCATTTTGAAGAATAGGTAGACAGGGAGGCATCTAACCTTCAGGGACGGCATGAGTGGTGGTATTCATCCACCTGACAGCCAGTAGTTCAGAGGACTGTCCCTAGTTGTGCAGTCTGCAAGCCTGCCTCTCCTTCCTCCTGGGGATTCTGGAGCTAGTGAACATCCCATAATGAATTATCCTAACTAGATTTATCCTTCTAGCTAGATCCTTTTTGCTGTTGTTGTTGCAACTAAGCAACTGATGGATAGAGTGTGACCAAACACTTAGGGCTGAATTCATAAGTACCCGGAAGATGAAGCAAACAAAAAGGCAATTATTGACTTCAAGGGGAAAAAGAAGTATAAAAAAGAAATGTATCATAGTACATATGCTACATGCATCAGTGGGAACAATATTTGTTTACCCTTATTAATGTAAACACTGAAATTTGATTTAAAGTTATAAATGTATCAAAAGGAGAGTATGTCACGTTGTGGTATACCCCAGGTTCTCATGTCTGCTATAAAAATTAGCACAAACAGCAAAGACCTGGAACCAACCCAAATGCCCATCAATGATAGACTGGACAAAGAAAATGTGGTACATATACACCATGGAATGCTATGCAGCCATAAAAAACAATGAGATCATGTCCTTTGTAGGGACTTGGATGAATCTGGAAACCATCATTCTCAGCAAACTGACACAAGAACACCGCATGTTGTCACTCATAGGTGGGTGTTGAACAATGAGAGCACGCGGACTCAGGGAGAGGGGCATCACACACTGGGGGCAGTTGGTGGCGGTAGGGGAGAGACAGTGGGGGATGGGGAGGGTGGGGAACGTGGGGAGGGATAACACGGGGAGAAATGCCAGATATAGTATGCACCCAAAGTAAAATAAATAAATTTTTTTTAAAAATTTAGAAAAGGAACAATAATTGAACCCAAGGTAAGGAGGATGAAGGAAATGCTAAAAGGGAGAAATCCTGAAACAGAAAAAAACAGAGAACCGATAAAATCAAACATGAATTGTTTAGAAATGATTAAATTGATAAGCCTCTATCTACATAAATCACAAAAGGAGCAAAAAATATATTAGCACAAACTTGGTGACTTAACACAAATTTGCAATCTTAGACTTACAGATCAGAAATCCGACAAGGGTCTTCCTAGGCTAAAACTGAGGTTCCGGGAGGGCTGGATTCCTTTCTGGCGGCGCTGGCGCGGATGGATCCACTTGCTTGCTCATTCCCAGAACTGGCAGAATTCAGTCCCTTTCAGGGAAGGGTAGGACTGACTACCGTCACGTTTCCTTGCTGGCTATCAGCTGGGGGCCGTCTCCAACTCCCATAAGCCACCCACAGTCGGGACTCACAGCGCCTTCTTCCATCTCAAAGTCATCAGCAGCGGGTACAGTCCGTCTCACACCTCGACTCTTTCCTTCCTCTTCCTGGTGTCTCCAGCTCCCTCGTCAGCCTTTTGCTTTTAAGGACTCACGTGATTAGATTGGGCCCACCTGAACAATCCAAGCTACTCTCTCGAGGTCCTTAGCTTCAATCGCCTCTGCAAAGTCTCTTTTGCCACATAAGGTAACAGAGTCACAGGTCTGGGGGGTTTGGGGAGCATGGATGTATTTGGGGAGCCATTATTCTACCTACTGGGGTGAAGAGGTACAAGAATATGAAATCCCCATCTTTCAGAGAAGGCAAACAATGTCTACAATAGAAAATTCAACATTGATATGTGTAAGTAGATACCAGAAGACATTTCCAGAAAAGTGCTGAACACTGAGCAGCAGACTGGGGGGTAGGGGACATTGCCTTGCAGTTTTTACATTATAACCCTTGCAGGACACTATGTAATTTTTAACTTGTACTTGTATTCCCTCCCCAGGCTCTGCCGATGGCCACGGGATCTGTGTGACTCCTGAGTCCTTCCGTTTCTCACCCCCAGCTGTTGTGCATCCTAGATCCTCCACGGGCTTCCTTTTAGCTGTCATGGACCCTTCCTCCAGCTGGTAACCCCACTCAGTACTCCCACAGCACCTCACACATCCCCCATTACCACTCCCCACTGAACTGAATTCATACCAGTCCATCTTCTGGAGAAAGCTTATGTGTCAAATGGAAACAAGCAGTGGCAAGCCAACCAGACACAGTGAGGGCAAGCACCAATGAGTTGCAGTGGGTCATCCACTGGACATCCTAGGAGAGAATCTCCCCCTCTTTCCAGGACTCAAAGCTGAGGGGATATGCGGGCTGGAGCTGCTGCAGCTGTTCTGTGACTCTGAGGTTAGGGCTTGAGGTAGTAGCCAATGTAGAAGAGAACAGAAAAAAAGAAAGAGAGACGTGCCATGTCCTAGTGCTATCACTGTTGCTAATTACTGTTCCCCTTCATTGTTGTGGCCTCTGTGAGATTTCTGGTCCAAATAATAACAACTTCCCCAAAGCAGTGGTTTTTAGCACTGGCTGCCCATAAAATTACCCAGAATACATCAACCATAGACTGGATAAAGAAAGTATGGTATATATATACCATGGAATACTATACAGCCATAAAAAGGAATGAGATCATGTCCTTTGCAGGGACATGGATGAAGCTGGAAGCCATCATCCTTAGCAAACTAACACAGGAACGGAAAAACCAAACACCGAATGTTCTCACTCATAAGTGGGAGTTGAACAACGAGAACACATGGACACAGGGAGGGGAACAACACACACTGGGGCCTGTCAGGGGTGGGGCGAGGGGAGGGAGAGCAACAGGACAAATAGTTAATGCATGCGGGGCTTAATAACTAGGTGATGGGTTGATAGGTGCAGCAAACCACCAGGGCACATGTTTACCTATGTGACAAACCTGCACATTCTGCACAAGTGTCCTGGAACTTAAAATAAAATTTTCTAAAAGTCTTCATATTTAAAACCAGAAAAAAATTACCCTGGATGCCTTAAAAAAAAAAAAAAAAAGAAAAAGAAAAAAAAAAAACCCAGACCTGGTCCCATGCCCCAGAGTTTTGGGATTCGGCAGCCCTGGAAGGACGGGGAGAAGAGAAGAGAAAGAGCAAGAGCAAAACAGCATTTCAGCCAGAGCCCCTCATTTATTTTCATTTAAAAATAAAAATAAAACAAAACCATTTTGGACAGAGCCCCCACTGACCACGGTCTGCATCCAGCGCCAGACTGGAAGGCGAGATGAAAGGAGAGGTCCCCTTTGAGCTTGACACGGTGCTTCATGAACCCCCAGCGCCATCTGTGTCCTGAAAGGCGAAGCAAACACCAAGGGGCCCACCGATGGAACAGTCTGGCCAGGTGAGCGTTTGGGAGGTTTGTAACCTGCAGAGAAGTCCCAGGACCGGCCCCCACAAAGGGGTCGGCAAACTCTCCACACCCAGGTGATGTGATGCTGGTGGCCCTCTGTGCTCAGAGGCCTGGTTCCCCTGTCTGGAGGAGCTCGATTCCCAGCCTGAGGTGGAGGCCGTGCTCTGCTCAGCCCTTGCCCAGGCTCACCCAGGCTTGAGGACCACTGCGGCTCTCGTGACAGGGGCTCCTCAGGCAGGAAACACTGCTGGAATGGAATTGCTGAGTCAAGCTTTTTTAATGTTTTGAGATAGAGTCTTGCTCTGTCATCCAGGCTGGAGTGCATTGGTGCAATCACAGCACACTGGCCTCGACCTCCTGGCTCAAGCAATCTTCCCACCTCAACCTCCCAAGTTGCTGGGACTACACCACACCTGGCTAACTTTTTACTTTATTTTTGCAGAGATGAGGTCTCACTATGAATTTTATTATTTTGACAGCTGATAATATTTATGCACAGAAACAACCTTCCAGGTAAATACTGTATTTTTATTGTCCCCATTTTGCAGGAAAGGAAACTGAGACCCAGAGAGGTAATGACTTGCCAAGGTTACCCTGCCTGTCCTCGGTATTGGTTGGGATGAGGACCACGGCGCCCTGATCCTGACTCCGAGGCTGCTGTCTCCTTTGCTGTTACATATTCAGCCACCCCTGCTGCCTTGTGTCACAAAGCCCCAGGCAGAGGACAGCTGTGCTCTCTCCCGGCTGCAACTGGTCAGTGTCCCCAGATGCCTTAGGCTCTGGCTGCAAGACCAGGGGCCAGTCACCTGGAGTCACCCCAGCCCGCCCTCCCAGGGACCTAAAGCAGGTCACCCACCTGGCCGTCGCTCATGGAAGCCGCAGCTGTGCAGGAAGCTGTGAGCAGCGGCACCCCTGCCCTCACTTTCATTCTCCTACGAGCCTCTTGACCCACCCAGCCCTACCCCTGGGCATTTTAGCCACCTCCTAGATGAAGCACAGGGTCTCTGGCTTTGGGAAGAAAACCAGACTTTCTGGAACCGGGTGTCGGGCAGATGCCCCGGCATGCTGGGTGATGGCTGCAAAGCCTCAGAGGGCAGAGCCAGGAGGTGCAGCGATGGCTCCTTCCAGCTGCAGCAGGTGACTTGGGCCAAGACTGCTCACATCCCTCCTTGCTTCGAATTCAGTGGGGGGTGATCACACCACTGCACTGCAGCCTGGGTAACAGAGTTCGACCTTATCTCAAAAAATTAAAAAATAATAAGGCTGAGGCTGAGCATGCGAGCGGGTGAGGGGCAGAAGCCTCTGGGAAGGCAATGAGCACGTGGAGAGCTCAGAGCAGAGCCTGCCTGGAAGAGCTGCATGGGTTCCATCTCCAGGTACCTGCGGGCTCCCATCCCCACCTCCTTTAGGGCTCTCTACACAGGCCCCCCAGTGACACCTCAGACATCTGCTTCAAAACCGCCACTGTCTCTTCTGCTTTTTCTCCCAAGCACTTTTCTCCATCTGTCCTACTTTTTAGTTTATCTTCTCAGCAAGGTCAAACCCTGCCCACCTCTCTGCAGAGTCTTCATGGGCCCCGAAGATCCCACTCCAAGCTCCAGACCTATTGAGCCATTTGGGGTGGGTTACCCTGGTGACCACCAAACCAGGGCTTCTCAAACTTGAGCATGCAGAGGATCACCTAGGGATCTTGTTAAATGCAAAAATTAACTCAGCAGGGCAGGACAGCCTGAGAATCGGCATTGGTGATGGCTCCCAGCTGGTGCTGTGGATGCTAGCCAGGATTCAGGCTCTAGAATTTAGCCTGACGGTCAGTGTTCTTTCCATTTTCTTTCTCTCTCTCCACTCCCTCTCTCCTTTTGCTCACTGTCTGTTGCTGTCTTTCCCTTCCTCTCTCCTTCACGCCATCTCTTCCTGTCACCTCTGCCTCCTCCCCACCTCTTCCTTCCCTTTCCCCACCCCACCCCTCCCAGAGCCACCCCAGGAGTTAATTGGCACCCATGCTGGAATTGCCCCATCCTGCTGGGCTAGAAGGCCAAAACCCCTGATTCTAGGGCCTTCCAGGGAAGGGGCCTGGCACCTTATTTGCAGAGGCAAAACCAACTAGGACAGGAGACCCCTGAATTTAGCAAGTTGGAGCTGGACTCATCACATTCCCTTCTTAATAATCACATAATGATTCCTATTAACAGCCATCAGAGGCAGTTACTCCTGTGAAGGAGCAAAGGCTCCAACAAGCCTTTTTCTCACCTTGTAGCAAAGACCTTCCACCTGCAACCTGGCCCTGCCCCACCTTCTGACGGCAGATCTCACTGACTTGCCTTTTTCATCCAGCACCGGCTCCTTGCCTGTCCTTTCCCATCGGGATGGGCTGGGCCCCTGGAGGGGTCTTCACAGTCCTTTCCTCCATTGCACTGCACTTCGTGGGGGACATTTGGCGGAGGCACGGGGAATCATGGAGAATCCGTCTGCCCTGCAGGAAAAACAGGTGCCTATGTTTACAAGCGTGCATATATGTCCTAACAGTGGACAAATGCAAATGACCAAAAGCACCAGTTCCGTCAAACAGAATACCTAGATGGCGGTGAAATCTAACAGTGGGTCCAGGACGAAACTAAGAGCCTACGCTGAGTCTTTCTCTCTGCTGCCCCTCTTCTGGGCATTTTAGAAGTAGTCATTTAATGTCACAACATTGAATGCAAGGGAGGTTAGACAAGCAAGACCCTCTGAAGGGCCTGTGACCCCCAACAGGAAATAAAGGAAAATGCTGAGTTCTTTAAGGGCAAGTTCAGACCCCTGGCTAGCCCTGAGAAGTAAATAAGCAACTTGATAAACATGAGGGTAATGGGAGCCTAAAACAATAACCAAGTACGCTAAAATCAGGAGATGTTTGGTTCCCCTGTAGAAACTAAGGATGATCCAGCCTAGGCAACAGAGCAAGACCACATCTCTTAAAAAAAAAAAAAAAAAAAAATTAGGCTGGGTGCAGTGGCTCACACCTATAATCCCAGCACTTTGGGAGGCCGAGGCAGGCGGATCACCTGAGGTCAGGAGTTCAAGACCAACCTGACCAACATGGAGAAACCCCGTCTCTACTAAAAATACAAAATTAGCCAGGCATGGTGGCACATGCCTGTAATCCCAGCTACTCAGGAGGCTGAAGCAGGAGAATCGCTTGAGCCTGGGAGGTGGATGTTGCAGTGAGCTGAGATCACACCATTGCACTCCAGCCTGGGCAACAAGAGCAAAACTCCGTCTCATAAATAAATAAATATTTAATTAGCTGGGCAGGGTGGTACACACCTGTGGTTCCAGCTACTCTAGAGGCCGAGACAGGAGGATCACTTGAATCCAGGAGGTCAAGGCTGCAGTGAGTTGTGATTCTGCCACTACACTTCAATCTCGGCAACAGAGCAAGATTCTGTCTCATTTAAAAAAAAAAAAAAAAGTAAGGAAAGGTAAGAGAGAGAAACTAATGATGGCTTTTTCTTTTTTTAAGAGACAGGCTGGAGTACAGTGGTGCAATCTCAGCTCACTGCAACCTCGCCCTCCCAAGTTCCAGTGATTCTCCTGCCTCAGCCTCCGGAGTAGCTGGAACATAGGTGCACCTGGCTAATTTTTGTATTTTTAGTAGAGATAGGGTTTTACCATGTTGGCCAGGCTGGTCTTGAACTCCTGACCTCAGGTGATCTGCCTACCTCAGCCACCCAAAGTGCTGGGATTACAGGCATGAGCCACCACACCAGCGAAGTATAACATCTTAACACATATCTCTGAATTATTTTTCAGAAACTGGGACCTCAGATAAGCGAAAACCAAGGACTGAACTCTGATTGCTGTCATTCGTTCTAACTTTCTTCCTGCAGGGCCTGGAGGAGGTACCGCCCATGAGCCAGAACTAACATTGTTTTCTGCTGATCCCAAATTTTTAGACAAAGCTTTGCATCCTTAACCAATCACAATTCAGAAAATCTTTGAATTCACCTATGACTTGTTGGCTCCACTTTAAGATCCAACCTATAACCTCCAGGCATTGATGTGTGCTTTTGTCAATAACTTCTGCTTTCCTGAAATTTACCTCTGCCTTTGAAAAGCCCTACCTATGAGCCAGACGCAGTGGCTGACGCCTCTAATCCCAGCACTTTGGGAGGCCAACGTGGGTGGATCACCCAATGACAGGAGTTCCAGACCAGCCTGGCCAATATGGTGAAATTCTGTCTCTACTAAAAATACAAAAATTAGCCAGGCATGGTGGTGCATGCCTGGAATCCCAGCTACTTGGGAGGCTGAGACAGGAGAATCGCTTGAACCCGGGAGGCAGAGGTTGCAGTGAGCTGAGATTGCGCCACTGCACTCCAGTGGTGACAAGAGCAAAACTCTGTCTCAAAAAAAAAAAAAAAATCCTACCTGTAAGCCATCTGGGAGGTCAGGATTTGGATACTTGCTGCCTGATTCTCCTTGCTTGGTGCAAGGAAAAACCAAATGAACACCTTCTTTTCTATCAATGCAGAACCTCAGTGTAGTATCTGGTCATACTGTACCAGGAAGACAGATGCCAGTTTGGTCTATAACAGAGGGGCAATGATTACACCCATTTCCCAGCTAAAGAAATCAAAGCTTAAATATTACCTAATTTTTGCCCCATATTAAGTCTCACTGCACAGCAACTAATTTTTAAACACATTTTAGTGTTTGATTTTTTTTCTTTAGTTATGAACCATGAGAAGTAACACAAAAACTTCTAGAAATTAATGTAAGAGAATTATCTTCATGACTTTGGTTTAGGCAAAGATTTCATAAAGAAGACACAGAAAGTGTAAGCTTCCCAGACTCAAGAAAAAGCAGTGATATTTATTTTATTTATGAATTTATGAGACAGAGTCTTGTTCTGTTGCCCAGGCTGGAGTGCAGTGGCACAATCTCAGCTCACTGCAACCTCCGTCTCCCAGGTTCAAATGATTCTCGTGCCTCAGCCTCCTGAGTAGCTGTGAATACAGGTAGGCACCATCACGCCCAGCTAACTTTTTAATTTTTTGTAGGGACGGGATTTCACCATGTTGGACAGGCTGGTCTCAAACTCCTGACCACAAGTGATCCATCTGCCTCGGCCTCCCAAAGTGCTGGGATTACAGGCATGAGCCACCATGCCTGGCCCAGTGATATTTACCTATCTACTCCTGCGCTATTCTACCTTGATACAGAGAAAAGCAGGAGGGTGACACACCGGCACTTTCTCAGCATATACAATCCCACCTTACATTTCAGTCTGGGCCTGCATCTAGAGAAGAGGAGGTTCTCAGCTCATGGAGCAGGGAGACCATCACCACGGCAGGCACAAACAAGGACTGCTGATCTGGGCCAATGGGCACCAGGGAGGCCCCTTGGCCATGGCGGCCCCCTTTCCCCAGCCCTGGCTGGAGTCAATCAAGCCAGTTGTTTCCCTGCAGTCCCTACCCCTGCTTGTGTCTTGGCAGCAGGGCAGGCAAAGAATCAGGATTTCCTAGAGAGGTCAGCAAATAGGAGGAAAGGCCAGGGCTGCTGCACCCCCCCCACCCACATTGCTCTGTGGTTTGCAAATGCCTTTGCCTACACTCTCATTTTATCCTCACACAAGCCTGGTGGAGAGCTAGTGACCCCCCAACGCCCCATGGTACTGAAATGACTTGCTGAGGCCACACTCCTGCGAATGCCGCCTGGAAGGCTGTTCCTGTGCCTCGCACTGCCGCCCACCCTGGGGCACTTCAATCCCAGCTGCCAGGAGGCATCAGCACGTGGCTTACATAATTCAGTGTGGGCAAATAGATGGACCTGGTAAGGGTAGAAGGTGGACAGTGGAAGAGATGTGTTAACAGGCAAGATGCAGCTGATGGGGATCCTGGCATAAGGGTGGGGGGACCTGGCTGAGGCAGGAGACAGGGTAGAAGTTTGGGCCATCATCACCATGGAATTTGAAGGACGTGTGGCCAGACACCCTCAGGAGCCTCAGCTCCCACTGTAGCAGGGGTGGCTGCCTCTTTGCAGGGCCATACCACAGTGCCCATTTGGCTCCAGGGAAGGGTACGAGGATGTCTCAGGGGCTTGTAGGGGAAGCCCAGGCCAGAGAGTGGATCTGAGGCTACTGCCCCAAGCCACAGCCTCATCCCCAGAAACACCCAGGTCTCAGGCAAGGGAAGGCAGCAATACCTGGCGATGAGGCTGCAGAGGTTTTTTCTTGTTTGTTTTTTTGAGATGGAGTCTGGTTCTGTCGCCCAGGCTGGAGTGCAGTGGCAGGATCTCAGCTGACTGCAACCTCCACCTCCTGGGTTCAAGTGATTCTCCTGCCTCTGCCTCTCAAGTAGCTACAGGCACCCACCACCATGCCCGGCTAATTTTTGTATTTTTAGTAGAGATGGGGTTTCATCATATTGGCCAGGCTGGTCTCGAACTCCTGACCTTTTGATCCAAGGCTGCAGTTTTTATGACTCCTTGGAGGAAATAAGGGCTAGGCTCAGAAACAAGGCAAAGGATGAGTTGAGGAAACTGCGGCAGCTCTGTGACTCCCACCCGGGGAGTGTTCAGGCTACAGCCATGAGCTGTGAATGGGCCTGGCCACCTGGCCCAGGGACGAGCCTGGATTCGCTCAGGCTCAGAGATTGAGGCTGGCACTTCCATCAAAGGCCCTTTACAAGTTCATCCATGCCTGGAAACACCTGCAAGGGTGCAATGGCCTGCACTCAGACAAAGCTGTGTTCAAATCCCAGCTTCACCACTACACAGATGAGATCTTGGGCACATGATTTCCCTTCTCTGAGCCTCATTTACCGCCCAAATGAAATGGTGGGAATACTCCAACTTAATCCATGAGATTAAACGGGGTGATATATTGACAGATCTGTTTCTCAGATCCACAACTGAACTGTAGTTTAACTTAATTTCTGTTGCAAGCCCCCTTTTCACTGGAGAGTAGAAACTTCCAGAAGGGTCACCATCCTCTCAATTCTCTCTGGGTTTGCTTCTAAATCTCATGTGGTACTAAGGCCTGAGAAGGAATGGGCAGTGATGAGCCCCAGCTGTTCTCTGTCCAGCTGACATCTGAGAGATCCTCATGCTGTCTGGTCATTGGGTCCCATATGTCCCTGCTACATTCACCCCTCCACACACGCCAAGGCCCTTCAAGTGACCTGTGCTCATCCTGGCGAGGGCCTGCCACCTTGTTGCTAATGACATTTGAGGCCAGGTAATTCTTTGCCATGGGGCACTGTCCTGTCCAGTGTGGGATGTTCAGCAGGCTTCCTACCCTCACCCGCTACACGCCAGTAACAACACACCCCCTCATGCCAGCTGTGACAACCAAAGATGTCCCCCGACATTGCCAAGTGTCCTCTGAGAGGCAAAACTGTCCCCAGTTGAGAACCACATCCCCAGGCTACTTGGCAGCTCCTGCTCCCCATCTCGCCTCGGTTCAGGGGTCCTGACTCCCACCCACCCAGCCTTTGATCAGACCACTCCAGGGTCTCCCCACATTCCCTGAGCAGCCCAGAGACTCTAGAGCTCTGTGAGGACACTGGGCCCCAGCTGCAGGATGATGGGGGCTGGCATGTGAGCAGGGGCAGCCCCTAATGTGGCAGCCAGATGATACAGCCCCAGGCACTTGGGAGAAGTAGGTGGGGGCCATCCATCCCATGGGAGACAGCTCCACCAGGAGAAACAGGTGGGAGCCCCCATGGGAGACAGTTCCCCCAGGAAGAACAGGTGAGGGCCCCCATGGGAGACAGCTCCATCAGGAGGAACAGGTGGGGGC
>NW_022436953.1:22248749-22253359 GCF_009761245.1 Sapajus apella
GGTGGGGGCCCTGTGGGAGACAGCTCCATCAGGAGGAACAGGTGGGGCCCCGTGGGAGACAGCTCCACCAGGAGGAACAGGTGGGGGCCCCCATGGGAGACAGCTCTGCCAAGAGGAACAGGTGGGGGCCACACCCAGGTGCTGCCCCACTGCCACTCATCCTCAGTCACAGCCTCTGTCACTATCCGGTGCCTGTGCGGGGTGAGACTGTCATAACCAGGATCTCATGTGATCCTCTCACAGCCCTGGATCAGAGAGGAATAGGGTCCTCATTTGACAGGGAAGTGACTCCTCCGAGGGCCCAGGGTCACACAGTTAGAACCATCAGACCACCTGGGCCCGTGACATGGACTTGAAGGGCCTGTGCCTTTTCTGAAGCCCCTCAGCCTGGCCGAAGGGACAGCTCCTCCTCCTGGCAGCTACTTCCCTGTGCCTCCGCTTCCTCATGGATAAAATAGGGATGATAATAATAGTCTCCACTTCATGGGACTGCTAGGAGAATTCAATGACATTCACATTCCTGAAGCACTTGGCATAATTCCTGGCACATCAAAAATCCTAGCAGCCACTGTTGCCACTGCTGCTGTTACCTTGACGCCAGGCTGCCTCTCCTGCAGCTTCCTCCAGCTTCACCCTGCAGTGAGGGAGTCCCAGGGACTGAAGTCAGCGCTGTAGAGTCATTTTCCTTACATACACTTGAAACATCAATAAAAAGAAGACCAAAGAACAAAAATCCACAATTACTCCACTTCACTACCCGGCAGGCTCAGGGAGCTGGGTCCCCTGAGAGAGTGGCTTCGTTAAATCACAGGCATCCTTCAGCATTAGAAGCCAAACAAGAAGCGATGTAGCAACTGACTGAAATGTTTCAATTAAAATGTGTTTTGTCTCCTTCTCCTGGAGGAGAGTTTTCTCCTAAGGGCAGCTCCTAATCTCACAAACCTAAGGGCCAGTCTGTTCAACCATCTGAGCCAGGGGTGCCTGGGGTTGGCCAGGTGCCCGGTGTCCAGAGCGGAGGCTTTTAAGATGACCAAGGCCTTGTTCTGGTCCAAATTCTCAGACAACTCACTGAACCTTCCACCCACCCCTACTGCTGAGCTTGGAGGAGCCTCCTCCTCAGCCCTTGAGAAGAGACCTGGATCTTCCAGAGCTCAACCGAGCCACAGGAAGGACCGGAAAACACAATGGAATCAGGAGAAGTGCATTTTTTGTTTGTTTGTTTGTTTGTTTTGTTTGGTTTTAACATGTTTTATTTTTTTTGTGACGGAGTCTCACTGTCGCCCAGGCTGGAGCGCCATGACGCAATCTTGGCTCACTGCAACCTCTGCCTCCCGGGTTCAAACAATTCTCCTGCCTCAGCCTCCCGATTAGCTGGAAGTACAGGCACATGCCACCACACCCAGTTAATTTTTTCTTGTATTTTAATAGAGATGGGGTTTCACGATGTTGCCCAGTCTGGTTGCAACCTCCTGAGCTCAGGCAATCTGCCCGCCTCGGGCTCCCAAAGTGCTGGGATTACAGGCGTGAGCCACTGCGTCCAGCCAAGAAGTGAGTTTCTAAGGGCTCTCAGGTTTGACAGTGACAACCAGAGGTGACCAACAGCTACGGACAAAGCACAGCACAACAGAAAACACTGTGAACCCCAACAAACCACACAGGCAGACCAGGAGCAGCTACTGGCAGCACACCCTGGAAAGGCCCTGTGCCCATGTCTCCCAGGGGCCAGGTGCTGTCACTGCCTTCTTTCTGCTCCCAGCTCTCTCCCAGCCAAAATGGGGCCAGTCTCATCCAAATTCATTCCTTCAACTAACATA
Source organism: Sapajus apella (assembly GCF_009761245.1). NCBI lineage: Eukaryota > Metazoa > Chordata > Mammalia > Primates > Cebidae > Sapajus > Sapajus apella. The sequence continues at coordinate 22,250,564 of NW_022436953.1, forward strand.
CCCTGAGTGCTGGCTCCCTCCTGGACGGGGGAGCTGCAGCGTGAACAGGGCCGCCTCCCCGACTCCCACTGTGGGCTGACTCCAAGCAAATCATCATGGTTCAGTGTGAACAATGGGTATGACTACTCCCCAGACCATGGAAACCGCAGCTGGAAGGCAGCAACCTCTGCCCTTCAAAATCAAAAGGTGAGTATTTGTTATTTGAAGGGACAAACTCCAGTAAGCACGGAGGACAGTTTGTGCTAGCGTGGGTGAGATGGGGGTGTGAGTGGGACTGCCACCAGCTTGTTCTGTGCACAACATCAGACTCTCCTCTGAAGACATGTTGCATCAGGACCTAAGGGTTGTCAGTGTATAGGGGTCCCATAGGATTAGCCTGCCTGGGGCAGTCACAGCCCCGAATCTTGGCCTTCTTGCAAAAGATTCCGCAGAGGAAGTGTGAACCTTCTCACACCTGTCAGGCCCTAGCAATGCCACTCTGCTTCCTATATCCCATCCGTACCCAGTCCCATGAAGGAGGCAGATCTAGGAGTGCTTCTCCCATTTTGCAGATGAGGAAATGAAGGCCCTGGAAGGTCACATGACTGTAGTCCCTGAGTCTCCAGGTGCCCTCGCCAGAGTGCTCTATCTGCCCCAGCCATGCTGGCATCACTCAAGAGGTGACAGTCTCTTGATCCCAGTAGGCCCTGGGAGACATTTTACAAAGCAGAATCAGAGTTTGGGGGTTTGAGGGAAAGGTCAATGTCCACCTTTCCTGGCTTCTCTCTTTTTAGCCACAGGCTCTTGGAGGTCCCTGGCCTGAACTCAGGCAATGTGGCAGCCCAGCCACTACTCCCCAAATTCCCCTACAGCTGAGAATCTACCCCCAGGACTTTATGCTTGGAACCAGGGCACTTTCTTCAAGAAACCAAGAAAGAAAGGACACGACTGTGTGGTCTGGGAAAACTGCCCACATTTCCCACTTCTCTACCCAGATATCACAGCCAAGGGTACCTGAGAGCAGGTGGGGAAAGCCAGCGAGAACAGGGGTCACAGCTGCACTGACGTCTCCTGAAGTCTGCCATACGACTGAGGGTCCCAGGCTTAACCTCAGAGAACATCAGAATCTACTGACTGACCCACCATGGTTGTTTTTATTGAGGTTTGTTTTTATTACACAGAAACCAGTTTGGATTTTCTCCCTCTAGAACCATGAAACTCCAAGGGAGGAAGAGGACATTTACATTACCCAGGGGAAAAGCTCAGGACAGGATAATCATGACCTCAGAAGCAACTAGACACTAAAATCCCAGGGTTGTTTCTTCGAGAGCGTGCCCAGCATCCAAGCCCGCTACCTATATTGGGGAAGTCCATGCTGTTATAGGCCGAATTGTGTCCTCCCAAAATTCATATGTTGAAGCCTTACCTGCCAATACTGCAGAATATGGCTTTATTTGGAGACAGGGTCTATAAAGAGGTAATTAAGGTTAAATGAGGTCATTGGAGTAGGCCCCAATCCAATATAACTGCTGCCCTTATAAGAAAAGATGAGTCTGGGCACGGTGGCTCATGCCTGTAATCCCCACATTTTGGGAGGCCATGGAGAGTGGATCACTTGAGATCTGGAGCTCAAGACCAGCCTGGCTGGCACGGTGAAACCCCATCATCACATAAAACACGAAAATTATCCGGGCATGGTGGCGCACATCTGAGTTCCAGTTACTCAAAAGGCTGAGGCACGAGAATCACTTGAACTCAGGAGGTGGAGGTTGCTGCACTGCAGCCTGGGTGACAGGGCGAGACTCTGTCTCAAAAAAAAAAAAAAAAAAAGAGACAATGAGAGAGACTTCCAGGAAGATGTCAGTGCAGGGAGCACAGGGAAGCTGCCCCCACCTAGACGATAACTGCACTGGCAGAATCTGTCCTACGTAACTATTTTGGGACTCTGAAGGAGCCTATTGGAGGAGCATATTTTAAATAGGGGTGACCAGAAGCTTGCAACATCCAGGGGAAAGCTTGGTCTGTACACTGTGGTTAATTACAGCCAACCTCAGCTTTTAGCAAAGGAGCAGCAGCTACCCATCCCCCACTCCCAGCTCTGTGGCAGACAGCTGTACATTTGTTCCTGGAGCAACCTACACATAACCTGTGGGTGCCAGGGTAAACAAAAATTGACCCCGGCCTCCAAATCTCGGGATCTGTGTTCTGACTGCTGATTGCAGCTTCTGATGGCAGAAGTGCAAAGGGGCATTGTTGCACCTCCCCATTGTTGTAAGCCCCTCTCCTGGCTGAATTGACTTCCAGGGGACTTAAAGGAACAGTGTCCTTTACTGCCCCCCCACCTCCATTTTTCTTTGTTTCCCTTTTGGCAGCCATACGTTAAAGACCATGACATTCAAAAGCAACTGGATATACAAGGAAAATTCGAAAGTGACCACTCATGCCCAAGGAAAGAAACAGGCTCAGAAAAAAAAAAAAAAGAAACTGAGAAGATCTTAAGTCTACACCTCAGGCTGATCCTTGGCACAGAGACAACCTACAGCAATTTTGAAAATAAATAAATACATACATAGCAACAATGACAAAAAAAAAAAAAACAGCAAACCCTAGGGGAGGGGGAGAATCTGATGTCTAGAGTTAAATGTCCAGTTTTCAACAACAACAACAAAAATAACAAACCATACAACGAAATAGGAAAGTGTGATCCATTCAAAGGAAAACTGTCTTTAAAAAAAAAAAAAAAGAAAAAGAAAAAAGCTGGGCGTGGTGGCTCACACCTATAATCCAAGCACTTTGGAGGCCAAGGCAGGCAGATCA
>NW_022436953.1:22253459-22278796 GCF_009761245.1 Sapajus apella
AAAAAAAAAAAAAAAAAAAAAAAACTAGAGAAGATGTAGACAAGTTATAAGAAATGGCCTATAACAAAATGGAAAAATCAATAAAGAAATAGAAAACAAGAAACCAAAAAGAAATTTCAAAGCTGAGAAGTACAATAACTGAAATGTAAAATTCACTAAAAATATTCAAAGACTTATTTGAGCAGATAGAAGAAAAAATCAATGAACATGAAGACAGGACAAAGAAAATTATTGAGTCTAAGGAACAGAAAGAAAAAATTAAAGTGAACAGAGCCAAAGGAGCTTTGGGACACAATGGACTAACATACACAGTGTAGGATTCTCAGAAGAAGACATAGAGAAAGAGGAAGAAAGAATATTTGAAGAAATAGTGGCTGAAAATGTCCCAAATTTTATGAAGACATGAATATAAACATCCAAGCTTTAGTAGAGATGGGGTTTGCCATATTGGCCAGGCCGGTCTTGAACTCCTGACCTTGTAATCCACCCACCCTGGCCTCCCAAAATGCTGGAATTACAGGCATGAGCCACTGTGCCCAGCCTAATACTCCAAGTAAGATGAACTCAAAGAGACCCACACTGAGACACATTACAATCAAACTTTCAGCTGGGCATGGTGGTACATGCCTATAATTCCAGCACTTTGCAAGGCCAAGGTGGGCAGATCACTTGAGCTCAGGAGTTCAAGACCAGCCTGGGCAAAATAGCAAGACCTTGTCACTATAAAAAATATAAAAATTAGCTGACTGTGTGGTGTGCACTTGTAGTCCCAGCTACTTGGAAGGCTGAGCGGGGAGGATCACTCAAGCCTGGGAGGTCGAGGCTGCAGTGAGCTGAGATCATGCCCCTGCACTCCAGCCTGGGCAACCAAGTAAGACCCTGTCTCAAAAAAAAAAAAAAGAAGAAGAAGAAGAAATAATATCAAATGAGTTAAATGACTTGTCACATATGGGAGCTTCTCAAGATTATCAGCATATTTCTCATCTAAAATTTTGGAGGCCAGAAGGCAGTGGGCCAATATATTCAAGGTACTAAAAGAAAAAGAACTGTCAACCAAGAATTCCGTATTCAGCAAAATTATCCTTCAAAAGTGAAGGAGAATAGGTATATAGAGTAAAATTGTGGGTATTAGAGGCTAGGAAGGGGAGGGGGAGGGAAGGATATGAAGACTTTAATCAATGGATACAAAATCACAGCTAGATAGAAGGAATAAGTTCTAATGTTCTACAGCACTGTAGGGTGAAAATGGTTAACTGTAATTTGTGGTATAGAAGAGAAGATTTTTGAATGTTCACAACACAAAGAAATGATAAATGTTTAAGGTAATGGATGTGCTAATTATCTCATTGGATCATTCCACATCATATACATATATCAAAATATCACATTCTATTCCATAAATATGTACAACTATGTGTTAACTCAAAATAAAAGAAATGTTTTTTGTTTTTTGTTTTTCTGGACAGTCTTGCTCTATCGCCAGGCTGGAGTACAGTGGCATGTTCTCAGCTCACTGCAACCTCCACCTCATGGATTCAAGCGATTCTTCTGCCTCAGCCCACTACAGGCACACACCACCACGCCCCAGCTAATTTGTTTGTAATTTTAGTAGAGACGGGGTTTCACCATATTGGCCAGGCTGTTCTTGAACTCCTGACCTTGTGATCTGCCCACGTTGGCCTCCCAAAGTGCTGGGATTACAGGCATAAGCTACTGCACCCAGCCTAATAAATGTAATTTAAAGTGAAAAAAAATGTTAAGTGAAGAGAAATTAAGACATTCTCAGATAAATAAAAATTAAGAGAACACATGGACACAGGGAGGGGGGTACTACACACTGGGGTCAGTTGGGGGCAAGTAGGGGAGGGACAGTGGGGAGTGGGGAGCTGGGGAGAGATAGCAAGGGGAGAAATGCCAGATGTAGGTGATGGGGAAGAAGGCAGCAAATCACACTGCCACGTGTGTACCTATGCAACAATCTTGCATGTTCTTCACATGTACCCCAAAACCTAAAATGCAATAAAATAAATAAATGGAAAAAAAAAATTAAGAGAGCGTTCACTAGTGGTTTTGTTACCACTAGGCCTACCCTGCAAGAAATGCTTGCAGAGTATCCTGCAGGGTGAAATGAAAAGACCCTAGACAGTAACTTGAAGCCATGTGAAGAAATAAAGATCTCGATAACAGTAAATATATGTGTAATTACAAGAGATATATTATTGTAACAATTATATGTAACTTCATCTGTTTTTTACATGACTTCAGAGACTACTGCATTTTTAAAAAGTAGTCTAAAAACTATTATTATTATAAATTTGGTTTGTAACCCCACATTTTATTATCTACATAATTTAAGAAACTAATGGATTTAAAACAGCCATTGGTTTTATTTTTAGACACACTGTATAAAGATGTAGTTTTGTGACATTGGCAAGTGGAAGGAGTGGGGATAGAATTGTAACAGAGCAGAGTTTCTGTGCATTATTGAAGTTAATAAGGTATAAATTCAAATTAGTGTGTTATAATTTTAGCATGCTAAAGGTAACCAAACCCCATGGTAACTACTAAAAAAACAGCTATAGAGTATGCACAAGGCCAGGTGTGGTGGCTCACACCTGTAATCCCAGCTCTTTGGGAGGCCGAGGGAGGAGGATTGCTAGAGCCCAGGAGTTTGAGACCAGCTTGGGCAACATAGCAAAACCCCGTCTCTACAAAAAAAAAAAGTACAAAAATTAGCTGGGTATAGTGGCACACACCTGTAGTCCCAGCCACTTGAGAGGCTGAGGTGGAAGGATTGCTTGAGTCCGGGAGGTCAATGCTGCAGTAAGCCATTATGCCACTGTGCTCCAGCCTCCGCAACAGAGTGTTTTCCTGTCTCAAAAAAAAAAAAAATGCACAAAAAGAAATGAGAAAGGAATTGAAACAATTCACTAAAGAAAATTAACCACAAAATAAAACTATCATACAGGAAATGAGAGATTTTTAAAAAGCTATAAGTCATAGCAAAAACTAACAGAAAAATGACAGAAGTCCATCCTTAAGTAACAAAAATCAGTAAAAGCAAAATTTGGCTCTTCAGAAAGATCAACAAAATTGACGAGCCTTTAGATAGATGGACTGAGAAAAAAAGAAGACTCAAATTACTAAATCAGATATGAAAGTGAAAATATTACTACAAATTTTACAGAAATAAAAAGATTATAAGTGGGTGCTATGAACAACTGTATACCCCAAAATTACATAATTTAGATAAAATGGACAAATTCCTAGAAACACAAAAACCAAGACTAATTTCTATTTTCAGAAATAGAAAATCTAGGCCGAGCACGGTGGCTCACACCTGTAATCCAGCACTTTGGGAGGCCCAGGCAGGTGGATTACATAAGGCCAGGAGTTCAAGACCAACCAGACCCACATGGCAAAATCCCCTCTCTACCAAAAGATACAAAAATTAGCCAGGTGTGGTGGTGCACACCTGTAGTCCCAGCTACTTTGGAGGCTGAGGTGGCAGAATTGCTTTGAACCTGGGAAGCAGAGGAGGTTGCAATGAGCCAAAATTGCACTACTGCACTCCAGCCTAGGCTGAGGAAGGAAGGAAGGAGGGAAGAAAGGAGAGAAGGAAGGAAGGAGGGAAGAAAGAAGGGAAGAAAAAGGGAGGGAGGAGTGAGAAGGGAGGGAAGGAGGGAAGGACGGAGGGAGGGAGGACCATAACAAGGAGATTGAACCACTAATCAAAAAATCCGACAAAGAAAAGCTCTAGTAGACCTGATGGCTTCACTGGTAGCTTCTATAAAACATTTAAAGAAGAGCAACAATCCTTCTCAAACTTTTCCAAGAAATTGAAGAGGAAGGAACACTTCTTTACTCATTCTATGAGGCCAGCATTACCTTGATACCAAAGCCAGATAAAGACTCTACAAGGAAAGAAAACTACAGACCAATCCTTTACAAACACTGATGCAGACATTCTCAAAAGATACTAGCAAACCAAATTCATCAGCTTATTAAAAGCCTTATACACCATAAGCAAGTGGGATTTAGTTCTCAGAAAAGGATGGTTCAACACACAAAAACTGACCAATGTGATATACTACATTAACAGAATGAAGGGAAAAAAAATCACATGATCATCTCAATAGATGCAGTAAAAAGCAGGTGACAAAATTCAACAGACTTTCATGACTTAAAAAAAAACACTCAAAAAAATAGGAATACAAAAAAAAAAAAAAAAAACCCTCAATTGGCCAGGCGCAGTCACTTACCCATATAATCCCAGTACTTTGGGAGGCCAAGGTGGGCAGATCACCTGAGGTCAGAGGTTCGAGACCAACCTCACCAGCATGGTGAAATCCCCTATCTACTAAAAATACAAAATTAGCCAGGTATGGTGTCACATGCCTATAATCCCTGCTACTTAGGAGGCTGAGGCTAGAGACTCGCTTGAGCCTGGGAGGCAGAGACTGCAGTGAGCCAAGAGCTGCAGTCCAGCCTAGCAACAGAGTGAGACTCCATCTAAAAAAAAAAAAAGAAAAGAAAAATCTCATATAATAAAAGCCATTTATGAAAAACCTACAACAAATGTCATACTCAATGGTAGAAGACAAAAACCTTTTCATCTCAGATCAAGAAGAAGGCAAGGATGCCCACTTTTGCCACTTCAACATAGCAATAGAAGTTCTAGCCAGAGAAATTAGTCAAGAAAGGAAATAAAAGCATCTAATTAGACAAAAAAAAGAAGTAAAATTATCTCTGTTCGCAGATGATATGATTTTTATATGTAGACAAATCTAAGTATTTCATCCCCGAAAAAAATAGTTGGAACTAATAAATGAATTCGGCAAAGTAGCAGGATACAAAATCAACACACAAAAACTAACTGCATTTCTATACACTAACAACACGCAATCTGAAATGGAAATTCAAAAACAATTCCATGTACAACAGTAACAAAATGGATAGAACACTTAGGAATTAACCAAGGGGGTGAAAGATTTGTAGAATGAAAACTACAAAATGTTGAAATAAAGAAGACGTAGGCTGGGCATGGTGGCTCACGCCTGTAATCCCAACACTTTGGGAGGCCGAAGTGAGAAGATCAGTTGGACCCAGAAGTTCAAGACTAGCCTGGGAAACATAGTGAAATCCCACCTCTACAAAAAAAAAAAAAAAAAAAAAAAAGTGACAGATGTGGTGGCGCACACCTGTAGTCTGAACTACTCAGGAGACTGAGGTAGGAGGATTGTTCGAACCCTGGAGGTTGAGTCTGCAGTGAATCAGGATTGCACCACTGCACTCCAGGCTGGGTAACAGAGTAAGACCCTGTCTCAAAAAAAAAATAATAATAAGTGAATAAAATAAAGAAGACTTAAGTTTCCAACACAGGAACTCTGGGGAAGCAAAAATAAAAATAAAGAAGACATAAATAAATGGAAACACATCCCACATTCATGGACTGGAAAACTTACTACTACTAAGATGTCAATACTACCCAAAGCAATCTACAATTTTGATGCAATCCCTAACAAAATCCCAATTATGTTTTCCAAATAAACAGAAAACCCCATCCTAAAATTCACATGAAATCTCAAGAGACCATCAATAGTCAAAACAATCTTGAAAAAAACAGCAAAGCTGGAAAACTCTTACATCCTGATTTCAAAACTTATTACAAAGCTATAGTAATCAAACCAGTGTGGAACTGGCATAAAGATAATATATCAATGGAATAGAGAGCCCAGAAATAATAAACCCTTACATGGGTTTTACTATTCTTATTATTATTATGAGACAGAGAGACAGAGCTTCTCTCTAATCTCTCTTTTTTTTTTTTTTTTTTTGTGTGTGTGTGAGTCAGAGCTTCTCTCTCATTGCCCAGGCTGGAGAGCAGTGGTACAATCTCGACTCACGGCAACCTCTGTCTCCTGGGTTCAAGCAATTCTCAGGCCTCAGCCTGCTGAGTAGCTAGGATTAGAGGTACCTGCCACCATGTCCAGCTAATTTTTATATTTTTAGTAGAAATAGGGTTTTATCATGTTAGCCTGGCTGGTCTCAAACTCCGGACCTCAGCCTCCCAAAGTTCTGGAATTATAGGCATGAGCCACCATACCCAGCTGGGTTTACTGATTTTTGACGAGGGTGCCAAAACCATTCAATGGCAAAAGGACAGTTTATTCAACAATGGTGCTGGGAAATCTGGATATCCACAAGCAAAAGAATGAAATTGGACCCTTACCTAACACCATATACAAAAATTAACTCAAAAATGGAACAAAGACCTAAGTGTTAAGACCTAAAACTATAGACTCTTAGAAGAAAACATAGGGCTCAGAGAGTTCAGGAGAAAGAAGAATAGGGGTTAGCATTTAATGGGTAAAGAGTTTCAGTTTTACAGCCTGAAGCGTTCTGGAGATAGGTGATAATGATATTTGCACATCATTATGAAGGTATGTAATATTAGATGCAAAAGTAATTGCTGTTTTGCCATTACCTTTAATGGCAATACTGCAATTACTTTTGTGCCAAATTAATACATTGATACAACTGTACCTTTAAAAATGGTTACAGTGTTAAAATTTGTTACATGTATTCCACTACAATTTTTTAAATGGAAAAAAAGGGAGATGAAGGATTAAGACAGACACAAAGGGAGGGAAGATGGCAATCTACAAGCTAAGAAGAGAGGTCTCAAACCACCCCTGCCCACACCTTGATTTTGGAATTCCAGCCTCCAGCATTCTGGGAAAAGCAATTTCTGTTGTTTAAGTCGCCCAGTCTGTGGTACCTTGCTATGAAATCCCCTAGAAAACTAATACACTCATCTATGAGCCTTGCTGGGAGACAGAGCTCAACCCCCATTGTAGAAGCAAAAAAATGCCAAGTTCTGATCTGGGATTGGTCAAACAAATGCATCTCCTTGAACTTTAAATGGGAGGCTGGTGACATAGAGAAGCAGAGACTCGCCGGGCGCGGTGGCTCAAGCCTGTAATCCCAGCACTTTGGGAGGCCGAGGCAGGTGGATCACGAGGTCAAGAGATCGAGACCATCCTGGTCAACACGGTGAAACCCCGTCTCTACTAAAACTACAAAAAATTAGCTGGGCATGGTGGCGCGTGCCTGTAATCCCAGCTACTCAGGAGGCTGAGGCAGGAGAATTGCCTGAACCCAGGAGGCGGAGGTTGCAGTGAGCCGAGATCGCGCCATTGCAGTCCGGCCTGGGTAACAAGAGCAAAACTCCATCTCAAAAAAAAAAAAAAAAAGCAGAGACTCCAGTTTGGTGGATGTCACAGGAACACCAGATTTCTGGGAGCTGCACAACATATAGCTGCTGTGGTCCCCTTTCTGCAGCAAACACAGGTGTGTCAATACACCTGGCCATCCTTTGGAGGTCCCTTCAGAGTGCGGATGGTATAGTGCCTCATTGTGGTCAAATGAGCTGGCATCCCCATTGTACAGAAGGTGCAAGCAGTAGGCCTGAGACATCTGTCCTTAGAAAGGGCTGCTTGCAAGATTGTCCCTGGGCTGGCACCTGGAAACTTGGATTTGGGGAGTGTTCCCCCTATTTGCTAACTGTTAAAATGGGCTAATCAGTTTGTCAATTAGATAATGTTAAAATGTTTGTACAGACAGTGTGGTGGCTCACATCTGTAATCCCAGCACTTTGGGAGGCCAAGGAGGGCAGACCACGAGGTCAGGAGTTCAAGATCAGCCTGGCCAACATGGTGAAACCCCGTCTCTACTAAAAATACAAAAATTAGCTGGGCATGGTGGTGGGTGCCTGTAATCCCTGCTACTTGGGAGGCTGAGACAGGAGAATCCCTTGAAACCGGAAGGCGGAGGCTGCAGTGACCCGAGATGCCACCACTGCACTCCAGCCTGGGCAACAAGAGCGAAACTCTGTCTCAATCATTCTCAGCAAACTGACAGAAGAGCAGAAGATCAAACACCGCATGTTCTCACTCATAGGCGGGTGTTGAACAATGAGAACACATGGACACAGGGAGGGGAGCACTACACACTGGGGTCAGTTGGGGGGAAATAGGGGAGGGACGGTGCGGGGTGGGGAGTTGGGGAGAGAAAGCAAGGGGAGAGATGCCAGAAGTAGGTGATGGGGAGGAAGGCAGCAAATCACACTGCCACGTGTGTACCTATGCAACAATTTTGCATGTTCTTCACATGTACCCCAAAACCTAAAATGCAATAAAATAAATGGGGGAAAAAAGAAAGAAAAAAAATATTTTTAATTTTAATTTTTATTTTACATAAAAGTAATTTAAAAAGAAGTTTGTACAATGTGGTTTGTGCTAGACACCTGCTTTCCTTCTGAGGCTCTGGAAAATTGATACATACTAGGCAAAGAGTGCCTATGAAATTGACCCTTAATAAAAACCCTGGACTCCTAGGCACAGACAAGCTTCCCCAGTTTACAACATTCACACCTGCTCTGTCAGTCTGATGCTGGAGGAATTAAGTGTAGCCTATGGACTCCACTGGGAAAGGATGCTTAGAAGCTTGCACCTGGTTTCTCCAGGTTTTGTCCAATGCATTTTTTCAATTTACTATTTCTCTTTGTATCAGTTTGCTGTAATAAATCCCAGCCATGGGTATGACTGTATGCCGAGCCCTATGAGTCCTTCTAGCAATTCACCAAACCTGAAGGTAATCTCAGAAACGCCTGTAAGGACATACTGTGAATTCAAAATATCTGAGACTGATCTCAATCAATATAGAAAGCTTATTTTGCCAAAGTTAAGGGTGTGTCCACAACAACCTCAGGAAGTTCTGACAACATGTGCCCAAGGTAGTCAGGATACATACAGCTGGCTTTTATACATTTTAGGGAAATATAAGACATCAATCAATATGTGTAAGATGTACATTGGTTTGGTCCAGAAAGGCAGGACAACTGGAACTGGGAGGGCTTCCAAGTCATAGGTAGATAAGAGACAAAAGGTTGCCTTCTTTCAAGTCCTTGACCAATCTTTCATTGGATACACAGTTTAGTCTGTCTCAGTGAATCTGCATTTTACATAAACAGAGGAAACAATCAGATATGCATTTGTCTCAGGTTAGCAGAGAGATTTCTGTCCCACACCTGTGAAGATAAGCTATCAGTTTACATTGCCAGGGTGAAATTCAACAGAACTGTTTAGGGTAAAGATCTGTTTATGTAGAAGGTATGTAGCTTTTTTTTTTTTTTTTTTTTTTTTGGAGATGGAGTATCACTCTGTCACCCAGACTGGAGTGCGGTGATGCGCACTCTCGGCTCACTGCAAGCTCCGCCCTTCAGGTTCAAGCGATTCTCCTGCCTCAGCCTCCCAAGTATCTGGGACTACAGGTGCCCACCACCACACCCAGCTAACTTTTGCATTTTTAGTAGAGATGGGGGTTCCACCATATTGGCCAGGCTGGTCTCAAACTCTGGACCTCGTGATCCACCCACCTCAGCCTCCCAAAGTGTTGGGATTACAGGTGCAAGCCACCATGCCTGGCCAGTATGTAGCTTTTTTATCTTTATAGCCATTTCATTTAGGAATAAATAGGAGGCAGGTTTGCCTAACGTTGTACTCAGCTTGACTATTCCCCTGCTTAGTGATTTAGGGTCCCAAGATTTATTTCCTTTCACAATACCTACTTACCCATCCTGTTGAAGAGGGCTACTTTACCCTCCACTCATTTAGAGCATGTTCTCCTTGAATGATGGACTCAGATGTTTGTCCCAGCACCAGTTCTGGTGACCAGCATTAGACCACCCAGGGAGCTTGTTATCCATACAGGATCCTGGGGCTCACCCATTCCCTGATTCAGCAGGTCTAGAACTAGCCCAGGAAATCAGGTGGCTGGCTAGTCCCCCAGGGGGTTCTGATGCTTATTCAGGCTAGGGAACCCCTGGCTTAAAAAGAAACCTCCCCAGCCCAGAATCTGGACACCTGAGGTTTAGCCCCACCTTGCACAATGACCTGAAGGGGCTCTTTCGGGCATGCCTTCTCCTCAGGGTCCATTTCTCTCCACCCCCAGGTGAGGGGCTTGGCCCCAGCTCTGGATTCTTAGTGTTTTGAGAGTCACAAATCCCTTTGTGAATCTGATGAAAGCAATGAACACACTTTCTAGGGAACATGAAAACACACACACACACACACACACACACACACACACGGAAGCACAATTTTACCCATAATTTAGGAGCCTATAGACCGCATGTGAAGATCCCTGACCTGAATCCCACCTAAGCCTCCCAACTCTCACATTCTATGATTCTATCAACAATCAACCAAACAAGGAAGCATCGTCTGTCACCTCAGACCCTTAAACTCAGGAACCAATGTTTTGGCACCAGCCCCTAATGTCTGTAAAATTGCAAATACCAAGACTAATTTTCTCTCTGGAGTGGTGCAGATAAAGAGTTATATCAAGTGTGGTTATTAAATTTCCATATTTAGATGTGCAAAGCCAGGCTCCTCCAGGAGTCCTTAGAAGCCATTCACTTCCCAATAATCAGATTCACAGCTGCTGCAGCGGATTCTCGACATTTTTTCTCAGGTGAAGTGGAGGCTGAGGTCCTGCTCCAGGCTCACCTTAGTCACCCACAGGGCTTGGCCACCCATGAGTGCAGGCAGAAAGTAGAGAGAGAGATGCAAGCCAGAAGACATGTCATCTCCTCTGAGAAGCCCTCCCTGACCCCCAGGAGCAGTTAATCATTGCTTTCTTGTGTTTCAACAGTACATTATGTGAGCTACTGTTACAGGCTTTGAAATGATTTGCCTGGTATTATAGTTCATTGTGTACTTATGTGCCTCCTCCAAAGTGTAAGCAATTTGGGATCCAAATTTATTCTGCATTCAGGTCAGATGCCCAGGAAGCACCTGCCCTGCCCCAGGCTGTTGCCTGCCACTTCTCTAATATCCTGTACTTCTTGAGAAACTGCTTCCCTCCACTCCTGGGAGGAGCTCATGACCATGCCCATGCCCTGGACAGTCGCAGGGTTCCAATCCTTGGCCACAGTGATTGGTTCAGGGATAGGTACATGACCTGTCAGGCCAATGAAATTTGACCCTGGGATGTTTGCTAAAACTGTCAGGGAAGAGACATCATCTTTCCACTGGGGCTCCAAAGCTGATTGGATGGAAGACTGGATCTGCACTGGGGCTCCAAAGCTGATTGGATGGAAGCCCAGATCTGCACTGGGGATCCAAAGGTGATTGGATAGAAGCCTAGATCCGCACTGAGTTTCCATAGCTGATTGGATGGAAGCCTGGGTCTATACTAGGGCCTCAAAGCTGATTGGATGGAAGCCTGGATCTGCAGATGCCATCCTTGCTGAGAGTGGAGAGTATGAGCCTCAGGCAGAAGCCAGCTCAGAGAATGGCAGTGCTGACAGATGGAGAGAGGGACAAAGTCCTAATAATGGGCTTGTTTGAGGTTCTGGATCCTGTCAGACTGAAGCCAGTACCATTCTTGAGCTTCCCAGTTTCATCAGCCAATTAATTCCTTTTTTGTGGGAGCCAGTCCGAGATGGGTTTCTGTCCTGGTAACCCAGAGTCCTGGTTAAGGACCCCAGAGTCCTAACTTGACTCTGCGGGACTAAGTAGCTTGGTAAAGGGTATGCACTGGGGTATGGGGCAGTGGTGACTTCTCTGAGGGCATGGAGCATCTTAGGGAAGGGCTGAGACCAGAACTCAGGTTACTTGAATTTCAGTCTGTTCTCCATATGACAAACTACCTCTCTTCCTCTGCCTGGGGGTCCAGTATTGGACCAAACCAAATGGCCAAACCCAAAGCTGCCCTAAAGCCACCATAGAGTAAGATGCTCCCTCAGCACCCACCCTATAAGGCCCGATGGGGGTCCAGGCCACAGAGAAGCAAAGGTCAAAACAAGCCATCCCTATTGCACTCAGGGTGGAGGCTGCTTCCAGCCTGAAGATGGGTTTCCATCCAGAAGGGAATCTGGAGTCTGCAGGGAGTTAAGGGAAAAGTCAAATATAAGAGCCTGGAAGTGACATCTCCACTTTGTCAGTACTCAGGTGCTGGTGCTGCTGGAACCAGCCTCAAGGATGCCAGCTGAGTCACACTTATAACACACTTTCCATCCTTGGATCCTCTCACTTGCCCAGGAAGGGGTGGTTTGCCTCAGGAAAAACAGAGTACCCTCTGCCCACAACGATGACTGCCAATCTGGGGTCCATGCCCTATGCCTATGATGTGAGTGTGGTTGAGAAATCCCGAGCATAATCATTCTTCTTTTTGGCTTTTTGCTATTGTTGCTTTGTAGTTTTATCTGATTGTGGTTTAAGACTGCGGTCTGTATGTATATGGTAGTCCTTTGGTATTTATTGAGACTTGCTTTGAGCTAGTAAACAATAAATTTTTTTAAATTTCCAGATATATTGAAAATATATATATGTAAATGATAAATACAGGGCTAGGGTTCTCTATGTATGTATCCTACTGAGGTTGATAAAGATGGTTTTTAAAACTTCTATATCTGTGCTCATTTGTTTCCCTACTACAGCTCTCGTTTTCCAAAAGACCACGTTAAAATCTCCCACTAAGACTGCAAATCTTTCCATTTCTTCTTCTAATTGTCTATTTCCTATAAATATTTGAAACAAATGAGGGGAGAGAGCCAAGTCCAGGTGTATCTTCCTGGTGAACTGTTCATTTACATGATGTAAGGACTCTTTCTCATGAATTGTGTCTGATAACATTGCTACATTGGCTTTCTTTTGGTCAGAAGTTGCTGGGTATGCTTTTTCCATTTCTTTCAACCTTTCAGTTCCCTTGTCTTCCAGATGCACCACTGTTAATAGCACAAAGCCGGATTGGAGTTGGTGGCGAGGGTGGTGTTGTTAGTGTTGGTAGGGGTGGTGTTTTGGGGGTTTTGTTGGTTTTTTGAGACGGAGTCTCACTGTCAGGGAGTGAGCATGATCACAACTCACTGCAGCCTGGATCTCCTGAGCTCAGGGCATTCTCCTGCCTTAGCCTCCCAAGTAACTGAGACCACAGGTGTGCACTGATAGTCGTTTTAATCCAGTCTGAGAATTTTTGTTTTTTAAATAGTAAACACAATCCATTTACATGTACTGTGATAACTGAAGAATTCAGATTTCCTTCCAGTATCCTATTTTGTGTCTTCTTTTTACTTTGCTTTATTTTATTTTATTTTGCTTCTTTTTTCTCCTTTTCAGATTTCTATTGGGTTAATCAGGGTTTGTTTTTTGTGTTTGTTCTTTTTCCAACAATAGCTCTTTGTCCTGAATTCAGCATTTTTAAAAGACTCTTTTCCTACTGACTTCAAATACCTTTTTTTGAGATGGAGCTTTGCTCTTGTTGCCCAAGCTGGAGTGCAATGGTGCGATCTCAGCTCACTGCAACCTCTACCTCCTGGGTTCAAGCGATTCTCCTGAGTAGCTGGGATTATAGGCATGTGCCACCATGCCTGGCTAATTTTCTGTATTTTTAGTAGAAATGGAGTTTTACCATGTTAGCCAGGCTGGTCTCGAACTTCTGACCTCAGGTGATCTGCCTGCCTTGGCCTACCAAAGTGCTGGGATTACAGGTGTGAGCAACGGCACCTGGCCAATTTTTTGACTTCAAATACTTACATCTGTGAGTGCTAGAGTCTCTTGGACTTTGTTTGAACACATCTTTTTTTTACCCTCACTTGTAGACAGCTACAGAATTTCTGATTAACAATTCTTTGCAGTGGCATCTTTATTATCTAGTTTCATTTTCTTCTGGTGTCTATTGTTACTAAGCCTGCTGTCAGCCAGATCATTGTGATTTTGTAGGTAATTTATTTGTGCCTGTCTGCTTTTAAGATTTGTCATTGTTCTTGGTTTTCTGCAATTTTACTCCATGTATATACATATAGATTTACTTTCAGAGGTAAAACACTCCCCTTTCTCCACTTTCAGTATGAAAATTCATATGTTTCATCAATTCTAGAAAACTCTCAGCCATGATCTCTTTAAATATTATTTCTCTGCAAGGTGTTGATTAGAGGTCAATGCCTACACACACACACACACACACACACACACACACACACACACATACACGTGAAATTTCTCTGCCTGGCACAGTGGTTCACACCTATAATCCCAGCACTTTGGGAGGCTAAAGTGGGCAGATCACTTGATGTTAGGAGTTCAAGACCAGCCTGGCCAACACGGTGAAACTACGTCTCTACTAAAAATACAAAAATTAGCCAGGTGTGGTGGCTCATGCCTGTAATCCCAGCTACTTGGGAAGCTTAGCCAGGAGAATCACTTGAACCTGGGAGGCAGAGGTTGCAGTGAGCTGAGATCACACCACTGTACTCCAGCCTAGGCTACAGAACAAGACTCTGTCTCAAAAATAAAATAAAAATAAATAAAATATTACTTCTTCCTGAGTCACTCCATGCTATGCGTCCAGGAATACCTACTAGATGCACGTTGGACTTTCTCATTGTATCTTCCATATCTGTTAACTTCTCTTTTATATTATCCTCTTTATGTGTTGCATTTGACAGACTCTCATCACTAATTTCCTCTTTGTGTCTAATCTGCTATTTAACCTATCTACTGAGTGTCTTCATTTCCTTGTTTGTTTGAAGCCACCTCTTACAGAAGGGTGAATATCTTCATTTCAATGACTGTTTTTTTCTATAAATTAAATTTGGTTCTTTTACAAATCTGTTTTTTCTTTTATTATGGTACCCTGTTCTTTCTCTATTGTTTCTTTTCATTTTTTTTTCTCTCTCTCTTTAGTAAATTCAAATGGCCCAGGTTCTCAGAATCCTCATCCTGCATCTGATCTCTTCCTCATGGTGATTCTTCGTGTCCCTTGTGACTCTGGACTCTGAGCTCATCTTCAGCAGTCTAGTCCCTGGGCCCTGAATTGTGAAAGAATTGCTGTTGACAGTCTTACATATGCTTCTGCAAAGGGCGCCAGACGGCCCATATTTTACATTAACATCTCAGCGTGGGAAGTCCTCTATCACAGACCTTAACTCACTCTATATTGAAAGGTGTCATAAACAGAAGCCTTCCAGTTCTTATTGACTTGGTTCTTGGATCTTAAATCATAGACCCAAATGTGTCTATATCAAATGAGGTTGAGGAAATAAAACTTCCTTCGCATACCGTAGAGGACTATATCCAAAGGCTCAGGGTATTGGAATACTGGAGTGAGTTTACAGTGTGAGGCTTCTCACCTGCCCTCTAACTATGTCCCCTGGAAGCATCCAGAGGATACTTTTATAAAAATAAATAAAACATTACTTTGAGAAATACCGTGGTGGGGTTACACCATACCCTTGAAGATCTCCAAGCGGTTATTTTCAGTAGACCAGGAATGATAATAATGTCAAACTGGGCTCCCTGAATTCAACTGGAAAAATGAAATCCAGGGAAGCAGAAGCCCAGGGATGGCACAGGACCTCAAGAGGCCATGCTGGCATGGCGTCCACAATGAGCAACAGAACCAAAGTGTTAACGGTTTGACAAGACTACATCATGTCATAAGCTGAAAGATCGTGGTCTCCCTAGAACTGAAAGAAATGTGCAACCTACCACTCACCAGGTTTATAGAAACACAAAAGCTCCAGATCAGAAGTTTGACTTGACTTAGCACAATAGTCAAAGTCAAAGAGTCCATGTAGACATAGACCCTACGTCTTGATGAAGGAGTCTCGATATCACATCATAACTAGATCATGTGAAATGGATTACATTTAATGCAGTCATGTTTGGATAATACAATCTACCGTGTCATTTAAGAACTCAGCTACACTGCCAATGTACCTTTCCCAACGTGACCTGCAGCCATCGGCCAGGTTACTGTGCACAGAAGAAGAGGAAATCACTAGACGTTTTAGAAATTATTAAACACTGGCTCTGAACCGACATCAACAATTCCCAGACTTGAGCCAGTCCAGAGGCCCAAAGCCCCTATAAATAATGCAGTGTCACAAACTACATCAGAATTCAGTGGCTTAAAACAACACCATATTTTTAACAGCACCTTGGAAAAAAAGAAAACACCATCTTTTCTGCTTATAAATCCGCATTTGGGGCAGGGCATCAAGGGAACAACTCATCTCCGTGCTACTTGGCCTCAGCTGGAACCACTCAGGCTGGGGTTATCTGAAAGCTCATCCAGATATCTGGTGGTTGAAGCTTAAAGGACTCAAAGAACTGGGCACTAGGATAGCTGGGACCCGTCCACTACCTCACTTAAGGTCTGTCCACGATGGCAGACTCAGCATAGCCAGACTTCTTATATGTTGGTTCAGGATTCCCACGGCACAATAGGGAAAAGGAAGAGAGAGAGACAGAGAGACAAAGAGAGAGAACATACCAGATGAAAACTAAATACAGGCTGAGCGCAGTGGCTCATGCCTATAATCCTAACACTTTGGGAGGTCGAGGTAGGCGGACCACCTGAGGTCAGGAGTTCAGGACCAGCCTGGCCAACATGGTGAAACCCCATCTCTACTAAAAATGCAAAAATTAGCTGGGCATGGTGGCAGGAGCCTATAATCCCAGCTCCTCGGGAGGCTGAGGCAGGAGAATGGCTTGAACCTGGGAGGCGGAGGTTGCAGAGAGCCAAGATCGTGCCATTTTACTCCAGCCTCGGGGACAAGAGCGAGACTTTGTCTCAAAAAAAAAAAAAAAGAAAGAAAGAAAATCACCTTTTAGTACCTAGTTAGTTTCAGATACCAAGCAGCATTACTTCTTCTATGTTCTGTTTTTTAGAACTGACAGCTCATATTTCAATAAAGAGACATAGACCCTGCAATGGAGGAGTCTCAGTGGAGAAGTCTCAACATCACATCATAACTAGAGCATGTAAGATGGGCTACATTTAATGCGGCCATGTTTGGATAATATAATCTACCCTGTCCACTTGAGAAAGAGCTCAGCCACATTCCAAATAAACTTCTCAACGTGATCTGCAAGCACGGGCCAGGTTACTGCATTGGAGAGGAGGAAATAACTAGACTTTGGAAGGATTACTAAACCCTGGCTCTGAACCAACACCAAGCAAAGTGGCCATGGCATCATGGATAGAGGTTCTACATGGGCTCAGCAACATGGCTTTTTTTTTTTTTGGTTTTGGTTTTGGTTTTTTTCTAGATCATTTCTTGAATGTTGATGCAACAGTGTGGCAGGAGAAAAGCAGAGAGAGGGGAAAGGAAGCGAAATCAGGTAATGACAGTAGAACCTCCGCAGTCAGACCCAAGATGCAGCTCTGATGTCAGCCTCTCTTAGGGATGGTGGTTAATGGCTTCTGTCAAGTCCTTAGCTGTCCTGGAGTGGTAGAAGCCAGAAACAGATTAGGTGAGAGGGGCCTGGCCAAAGGCAGGACAGGAGCAGTGGCAGGGCTGCTCAGAGGGTATGAAAACCAGGCTTCCAGCATCCTTTTCTTCCCTGTGGGGGATGCGGGCAGCCTTCTATCCCTGGGCATTCTTCAAGTAAGCCCCTAGCACCTGAAGTCACCCAAGAACATCTCTTAAGGCCCACCTGGCTGCAGATATGTCACCATTCCCCAAGGGAGCCAGCCAGTGATCCTGTGGCAAGCTGATTCCATTGTATCATTTCAATCGTGGGAGAGGCAAAACTTTTCTAATCGTTAGACATGGATTTGCTTTCCCTACTGGCCATACTTCTGCTAAAACCAGCATATGTGGGCTTACTAAATACCTAATTCACAATCATGGAATTTACCTGGAGGCCAGTGTAAGGAACAGAGGGTGACTTCCACAAATCCAGATAAAATATAGGCAAATTGTAGAATGAACATTGTACTTTCATCCATTTTCTATTTATTAAGGGAATTTTCTGGCAATTTAAGACCTACAGATATAAGGTTTCAAGGAAGAATTATTTTCTGATTCCTGCCTACTATGATCCAATTTATTATGAAAGATTAGCTAGAGGAAAAAAGCCAACACTTTCTAATTTATTAAAGGAAAACATTTCGTCGACTATCCTCCAAGCTTTCTACAAGTCGCAGACCTGGAAACATGCTGATCATTTGATTCCATTTTTAAAAAAAGAAAACCTGTATTCTTGCAGCTACACCAAAAGCAGGGCCTATGTCCTGTGATTGCGTCACATGAAATAAATCTGAACTTTTGTACATGGTCAAGTTTCCTTTCCAAACAAACCCGTCTGTGACACTGCCCCATTTCTACCAGCGGACCTGTGTGGGGCCTCCTGGCCAGCTCCTGGCTGCCCTCCAGCAGGTCAAGACGTGCCCTGAATGCCAGCAGGTGCCAGTGCTATGGCTCCAGGCTTTCTCATTTGTCCAGAATCAGCTTTGTCTGTGCTCTAAGCTGCAGCAGGTCAGAAGCTGATCTCCAAGGCACTGCTCAAGCCCAGCCTCATTCCTAAAGTAGGAATGCTGGCTGGTAGTGCTAGATTGTGTGTGTGTGTGTGTGTGGTTTTGGGTTGGGAGGGTTGGTTTTTGCTTTAGAGTCTCACTCTTTTGCTCAGACTGAAGTGCAGTAGTGTGATCTTCACCTCCTGGGTTCAAGCAATTCTCATTGCCTCAGCCTCACAAGTAGCTGGGACTGCAGGGGTGCGCCACAATGCCCAGCTGATTTTTGTATTTTTAATAGAGACAGGTTTTCACCACATTGGCCAGGCTGGCTCCTGACCTCAGGTGATCAGCCTGCTTTGGCCTCCCAAAGGACTGGGATTACGGGTATGAGCCACCACACCCAGCCTGTTTTTTGTTTTTTTTTAAAAAAAAAAAGCCTCCTTGCAGGTAAGTTAAGACCCAGCCTATCCTTGAGCAGAAGTGTCAGCAGCTGCAGAAAGGGTCTCAAAGTGGCTATATCCACGCATGTTTTCTCTGGTTCACTCAGTTACCCTTCACTAACTGCCCCCTATGGTGTCAGAGCTGTGGGCCTGAAGAGGAGCAGGGAGTCCTGCTGAGGAAGACGGCAGCAAGGAACAACAGTGTCGCACAGAAGTAGATGCGTGAGTTACTAACTTGAGCAGAAGAGGACTGTGCAGAGTCAGGGAAGTTATGCCACTCAAGTCTCCTTCAGACTCAAGGAACAGAATCCTATATCAAATCAGCTCAAACAAACAGGAGTACTGACTCACCTCACTGGGAAGTCCAGGGTTACCCTGCTTCAGGCCTGGCTGGATCCAGGGGCTGAAGCAATGATGTCATTAGGGCTCGGAATGTGGTTTACTTCTGCAGGCAGATGCTCTTCCTGTGGAGGGACGATGACCACTGCAGTCACAGAGTCATCATAGCCCACATGAGTAATGACAGCAAAACGAACGTCATTCCCAGGGAAGGACCTGACTTGCCCTGTGTGGGTCACATGCCCATGCCTGAACCAATCTTTGTGACCAGGGAGACAAGATCTTCAGGCTGGTCGGTCTGTGTCATCTACTCACCTGTGGCAGGAGCAGAGCTGTGACCGACAACCCTACCGGAGCCTGGGGCATGAGGGAGGGGTTGTGTAGAGAAAGCCAGAGAAAGGAGTGCACGCAGGCTGCTTCGACCACCGAAGGCTTGAGACGGCATGTGAACTGGCCTTGAAGGCTGAACACAATCTACTAGGGGACAGTGAGGAGACAGAGAAAACAGGCATGCGACAGGAGTGATGCCAGGGAATGGCTGGAGAGGGAGAAGCAGGCGGAGGAACACAGAGCCCCCCTCCCTGGCCTCATCTGCTCCCTCTCACCTCTCACCTCTCGCCTCTCCTGGGCTGTCTGCTGCTTGATTCTGGGGATGGGGCACTGGGTGCATTGACAACAGATGAGGAAGCAGACAGCACGCTCACTTCGAGTTAGGTTATTTAAAAATGGAGATTGGCACCACCAAATCCTAACTGAAAGCATGCTCAGGTGTGCAATGCTGCAATCATGAGGAAGCAGGCGGCCAAATCGGCAGGTGTAGCTACTGAGGCCTTTCTAGCTGGCGAGCTCGGTGCCTGTGGCGAGCTGGCTGCAGTCTCCAGAGATAAGGGAGGCAATCGGGCTGGGCGACCACGGGGCAAAGGCAGTAGCAAGGATGAGGCAGAGCTCAGAATTTAGAACCTTACATCCTGCATTCAAATTTTTTGTATTTAAAAAAAAAAACAGACCAGGTGTTGTGCCTCACACCTGTAATCCCAGCCCTTTGGGATGCCAAGGCAAGCGGATCACTTGAGGTCAGGACTTCAACACTAGTCTGGCCAACATGGTGAAACCCCATCTCTAATAAATACACAAAAATTAGCTGGGTGTGATGATACACGCCTGTAATCCCAGCTACTTTGGAGGCTGAGGCAGAACTGCTTGAAACTGGGAGGTGGAGGCTGCAGTGAGCAGAGATCACACCACTGCACTCCAGCCTGGGTGACACGTTGAGACTCAGACTCAAAAAAAAAAAATGCAAACATATAGCTATGCAAAAAAGCTACCCATAATTCTACCACCTGGAGAAGGCCACTGTAAGCAAATTCATATATATCCTTCTACATTTTTACGTACATTTTCTTATATATCTCTATATTTTTTACACAAGATATATAGAAGCAAAGATACATACCAACTGTTTCATTTAACAATGAGAAGAAGAAGTGGGGCTCAGACTGTGTCCTGGCCTCGACGAACAGTTATTGGTGTCAGCATGGTTCCATGCCACTGCCTGCCCTTTTAGTTAAGGGTGAGGAATCTGAGATCCAGAGGAGAGAAATAACTTGCCGTTTCTGCATAGCAGGTCACTGGTGGGTCAGAAACAAGAAACCTGGCTCTTGCTCACTCTGATCCTTTCCAGCCATGACGCTGCTGCATGGTGACCTCCCTTTGAAGGTGACACTGATTCAACATGGGGGCCTGTGGCCTCCAGCTGCAGGCAGCAGCTAGGAGCAGGTGGTGTGACACACCTTGAGCCTCCCCAACAGATCCTAGGACTCACACAGCCCTCAGCCTCAGGGCAGCCTGTAGAGCAGCGACCGTGACTGCTGGGCCAGGACCCTGGACGCCACTTCCCAGGAGCTATCACCTCCTGCCCTCCAGCTGTGTCCAGTTACTACACAGAGAGATGAGTCCGGATGTTACTTCTGGCCAAGAGACAAGGTATGGCGGGTTCAACCACAGGCCACAGGTACAGTCCCCAAGGCATGTCCAGGCAGTCAGGGGACATGTGGCCTGCTTTTCCTGTGGCCAGACAATGAAGGCTCTTTGGCTCCAGGAGGGGAGCTGTTCATCACCAAATGTCACAGCAGTGGCACAGGGGCCCTGAGGATGAAAGGATCCTGAAAGGCAACCCCACCACCCTGAACCTTCCCAAGGAACTAGGGGAAATGGAGAAGTTAAAGGACAGCTGCAGGCCGGGCACGGTGGCTCACACCTATAATCCCAGCACTTTGGGAGGCCGAGGCGGGCGGATAAAGAGGTCAAGAGATCGAGCTCATCCTGGCCAACATGGTGAAACCCCATCTCTACTAAAAATACAAAAATTAGCTGGGCATGGTGGTGTGCACCTGTAGTCCCAGCTACTTGGAAAGCTAAGGCAGGAGAATTTGCTTGAACCCGGGAGGCGGAGGTTGCAATGAGCCAAGATCGCACCACTGCACTCCAGCCTGGCGACACAGCCAGACTCCATCTCAAAAGAAAAAAAAAAAAGGACAGCTGGAGACACCCACCAGGCTGCAGATACACCCACTAGGCTGCAGTTTGCTGAAAGGAGAGGAAAACCTTAGCAGTCAGAGAGCTGATGAGTGAAGGGCACCAGCTTTGGAATCTGTTAGCCTGGGTTCGAATTCCCATCCAGCTCTTGCTGCTGTGTGACCCTGGGTGTGTTGCATTCCCTGGGTGTGTTAACCTCAACCTCCACATCTATAAAATGGGATTGCTCAAGATACCTTCCTTCCTGGGTTATTGGAATTTAAATGAGGAGCCAGGGGAGAGCTCTTAGCATACTGCTAGGTAGGTTACTTATGGTTTTTTTGTTTGCTTTTTTAGAAACAGGATCTTCCTATGTTACCCAGGCTGGCCTCCAACTCCTGGGCTCAAGGAATCCTCCCACATAAGCCTCCTCAGAAGCTGGGACTACAGCCATGCACCACTATGCCTGCCTACACACCATTTTTATTATTTACCTGGTGGTGCTGAAAAAGGAGAGATACCACCAAAGTGAATGCAACCACATCACAGACACTCAAAACACCAACTAGTGTGCTCATCATTTCCTTTTTTTTTTTTTTGGATACAGAGTCTTACTCTGTTGTCCAGCCTGGATTGCAGTGGCACAATCTTGGCTCACTGCAACCTCTGCCTCCCAGGCTCAAGCAATTCTTGTGTCTCGGCCTCCCAAGTAGCTGGAACTATAGGCACATGCCACCATGCCTGGCCAACTTTTGTATTTTTAGTAGAGATGGGGTTTCACCATGTTGGTCAGGCTAGTCTCAAACTCCTGGCCTCAGGTGATCCACCCACCTCAGCCTCCCAAAGTGCTGGGATTACAGGTGTGACCCACCACGCCCTGCCAGGTGTGCTAATCATTTCTTTTCATTTTTTTGTTTTGTTTATTTTTTTGATACAGAGTCTCGCTCTGTCACCCAGGCTGGAGTGCAATGGTGAGATCTTGGCTCACTGCAGCCTCTGCCTCCTGGGTTCAAGCAATTCTCCTGCCTCAGCCTCCCAAGCACCTGGGATTACAGGTATGCACCATAACGCCTGGCTAATTTTTGTATTTTTAGTAGAGACGGGGGTTTCACCATGTTGGTCAGGCTGGTCTCGAACTCTCGACCTCAGGTGATCCACCTGCCTCGGCCTCCCAAATTCCTGGTATTACAGGCATGAGCCACTGCACCTGGCCAGGTGTGCTAATCATTTTCTAAACAAAATGTATTAGGCATTTCCTGCCTTTTTAAACAGAGTAAATGAAATTTAACATGTTCCCAATAACTCAGAATTGACACTACCAAATTACTACATTCTGCCATCCCACAGTACTGTCCATAGAAGTGGCTGAGTATCACCATCTCCTCTATCACCACAAACTCAATGGCCTGAGCTCACCATGAGTCATCAAAGAGCATGTTACAAATGTACATAAAGAGTTCATGGGTTCCTAGAAAGGAGCTGACGCTTCTGTATAGCAAAAATATTCAGTAGAACTTGAGTTACCCAAAGCCTTTTACTCACTCCCAACCCCTCAGTCTCTTCCTAGATGGCTGAGCATCTGAGGGTCAGATTCCTAGAAAGGGGACCATTATTCTGTTCATCCAAACATGACTTTCCACATGGAGAGTGCTTCAGGATGCTTTGTCTTCTTGATACATGCATAATTACTATCACTGAAATATCAGGTTGGTGCACAAGTAGTTGCAGCTTTTGCCAAGAAAAGTAATGGCAAAAATCGCAATTACTTTTGCACCAACCTAATAATTAGCATCTTCTGTTAATCTTTTTCTAGAAATTTGAGAGAGACTTCAGCTGAGTTGAATTCACGTCTCTGACACTGGGCTTCCCTTTCCAGCCTGTAATGACCGCTTTGAGGATGATGAGCCATGTCCTGAGCAGAGCCAGCTAGGAGTGGTCCCTGAAAAACAGCCCATGTTTCCGATCACGTGATCTCGGTTCCTCTCCAGGGCACTCAATGCATTATTCTGCAGTCACTGAGCTTCTCTCACCCAACAGACATTTGCAAAGTCCCATGATGTGCCAGGCACCAGGAGGACACTGAGGGTCCCTCTTTCCAGAAGCCCCCATCAGTGAGGGGAACAGACAGGTGGCAACAGTCTGTCCTGCCTTGTGGCCAGGAGGTAGCAAGTACAAAGTCCCTGGGGTCTCGGAGGGCAAAATGACCAGCTCTGCTGCATGGGAAAGGAAAAAGCTTTCCTAAAGAGGGAACATTTGAGCTGGGCCTTCAAGGCCAAAAAGAAGGCAGGACGCGGTAATCCCAGCTACTCGGGAGGCTGAGCAGGAAAATCACTTGAACATGGGAGGCAGAGGCTGCAGTGGGCCGAGACTGCACTCCAGCCTGGGCAACAGAGTGAGACTCCATCTCAAAAAAAAGGGAAGGGTATTCCTGGCAGAGGAAATGGCTTGTGCACAGGTACAGAGGTGTGAATGTTTGCAGCTTCTGAGGAGCTGAGGCAGAGGCTGAGGCCAGACTATAAATGTCCCATCAGTGTCCGTGCATCACCATAGAGAAGTCCGAGCAGAATTGGAAAAGGACCCAGGAATCCCCCTCCAGTCCCTTACCTCTTAGCTGGAGCTTATCCCAGGAGACCTGCAACCCTGCTTCACAGCTCAGAACAGCCTGCGACACAGGTCCCCCCAGAGCCCAGGCACATCTTAAAGACCTCGTGATCGTCCACTGGAGGCCGCACCTGCAGACAACCAGCTGGCCCACAGAGCGGCACACCCCTGGCCTAACAGGCTAAAATTAGTCTCAGGGTAAATTTCCAGATAAGACCGACGCACTCAAACCAAAAAGACTCACAGATTTGCACAGTTGATGAAAACTAAAATATCAACAGGCTCCTCCAGCCTGCAGAGCTCCTTACTCAACCAGACAGAGATTTAGCAAGAGAGATTCACTGGCTGAGCTCCTGCCAGGTCCCGGGAGGAGAGGCCAGGGAGTTTTCTATCATCTCGTAAGTAAACCATGATTCATCTTCATAGCAGAAAAAAGAATGAGGTGGTAGTATATATATACTGACTTAGAAAGATTCTAGGACACAGTAAATGATAAAAGCAAACTGCAGAATATATGGGATCACAGATATACTAAATTGAAAAGTGTGTGTGTGTATGTGTAGAAATGCATGGCAAAAAGCCTGGAATTCCTCACAACCACCCCAGGCAGTAGTATTGTTAACTCCATTTCAGCTTCTGTGAGGTTAAGTAACTTGACCATATGGCATAGTAAATATGGCTATTATATCCAGACCATATGGAACTGGATTATAATAACAATCACTAAGATTTATATAGCAAATTTTTTTTAAAGAACTGAAGAATACTCACTAAACTCATTCATTTTACTGTGTGCCTGGCACTACTCCCGCCTCTGGAGATAAAGTGATAAAAAGTACAAGTGAAATATCTGCCTTCATGGCATTTACACTCCAGGCTCACCTCCAGGGAGGATATGAGAGAGGGTGGGAGTCAAGGAGATAAAGGAAAATATTATCCTTGTCTATAATGTCTATAATGTTTGAATTTTTTTTTTTTTTTTGAGATGGAGTTTCACGCATGTTACCCAGGTTGGAGTGCAATGGCGCGATCTTGGCTCACGGCAACCTCCGCCTCCTGGGTTCAGGCAATTCTCCTGCCTCAGCCTCCTGAGTAGCTGGGATTACAGGCACGCGCCACCATGCCCAGCTAATGTTT